>NC_073697.1:90739726-91042387 GCF_023634085.1 Falco cherrug
TCCACTTGGTTTGCAGAGCTGCCTCCCTTGCTAAACCCGTTGTATTTCTCTCTTTTCAGGCAGTATCACCGTGCCCTTGTTGCAGTACTGCTGAGTCGGACCTGGCATGTTCGAAGACAGGCCCATCAAACAGTGAGGAAGCTCTTGGCCTCTCTGGGAGGGTACAAACTGGCTTATGGGCTCTTGGAGGAGCTGAAAGTGGTTCTCAGTTCTCATAAGGTCAGTAGTCAAGAAGAATAGTCTCTGCTTAGGCAGTTGCTTGTATGCTGCCAGTCACCTCCCTACCCAAGGTTTGCTCTTGGGATTGACATAGTGTGAGATGAAGATGATTCAGTTCCAGATGATTTCCTAGAATGTCACTTGTCACTAGATGACTGCATATTACTGTATCAGCATCTGTGGTGTGCTTAGTCTTCCCTACATACACAGAAGACATGTTCTTCAAAATTACGTAGGGAGGAAGCTGCAGTTTTCCATGTCCTTCTCTTATTTTAATCCAAATTTTATCTGCTGGAAGACCAAGCGCTTCGTTCCTTTCTCGCTATCCTAGTTCTTTGGCCCTGGGTTATAGCTCAGGCTGCCTATTTAAAACAAATGTAATATAAATACTTTAGTAGAAACTACTATAAAAATTAAAAATAAAATAAAAAAAGGAAATGAGTGCTATATTATTGGGCATGCTGCTAAGCCAGCACCATGTCAAGTTGTATAATTGATTAAGTTGCATTAATTAGGTACCAAGGCTGGGACTTTGTAAATAGTCTTCCCGTGTCAAAGATACAGCCTGAGTAAAGTCTTTTTGAGAAGTTACTGGGTAAAATTAGACTGCAGAAGTTGTGCATACTGTTCCCAGCCAGCTGGTTCAACCTTTTCCAAAGTCTTTGCCAAAAATGGTCGGTTTAAGTTTTATTTTACCCTGGCTTGCCAAATCTAGTGCAGTCCTCCATTCTTAACATTTCTGTCACTGTCATCGCTGCTTTGGTTCCACTGTTGTCCTGTATCCCTCCCTTCCTTTTTGTGGTACTGACAGAGGGAGCTGATGGTTGGTATTCAGTATGTTACTGTGAGGACGTGCGCTCAGGGCTCAGGAAAGCTTGGTATTATGTGTTAATGCCAAGTTGTCTACTCAGGTTCTGCCTCATGAGGTCCTGGTGATGGAGTCGGGAGAGCTGTCAGAGCTAGGAAGGTCCTATATTCCTCCCCGTGTCCTTCATGAGGCACTCTGTGTCATCTCGAGTGTGGCAGGGCTCGATGTGGATTCCTTTGAGCCAGAAAAGCTGGCGCTGGAGATGCTGCTGGTGAGCCATCATCCATCTGTAGGTGAGTGATGGGGTAAGACCACTGTCAGGGCCAGTGTAAGGGGTTTTTACCTTACCTTTTGTTTCATTGTATTAGCAGTCTGCTTGATATCTGTTATGCTCATCTCTTCTTGCTAGTGGCTGTGCAGCCGGGTCTTTGGCCAGCCCTCCTCATTAAGATGAAGATAGATCCCAAGGACTTCGTTACCAAACACCTGCATGACATACTACCCAGGATCACTGCCTACACTCTGGAGAACCAGGTGATAAACCTCTGCTTTCCTTGTGTTAGTTTTGGGAGGTACTTTGGAAGAGGAGAGTTTTCTGGAGGAGTTAAGTATTAACTGGTCTATAAGGAAGGAGATTTGTCTAAAAGATGGGGAAAAGGCAGGTTCAAAGACTATGTCTCTGGTGAAAAGGAGCTGGGATTTAATGGGGAAAGCATGTGTACCAGCAACTGAGTAGAATTTCAGGTAAAATTCAAGTACCCACTCAACAAGGAATTAGGAATTGGAACATAATGTGGGCTGTCTCAACAGAGCATACTTTTTTGAGACAGTTTCAAGGAATGCTGATAACAATATTTTCCTTTGTTTTCTTGGTAGTCATCTATGAATGCAGTGGGATCTCTCTCTCTGCTTTCACCTGGTAGAGTGCTCCCACAGCTCATCAGCACTATCTCAGCATCAATGGAGAACCCAGCTCTGTGCCAGGTTACTCGAGAGGAATTTGCTATCATGAAGACTCCAGAGGGAGAACTGTATGACAAGTCTATAATACAGAGGTAAGACTATAGTTTCTTTTTGCTGTGCACCTGGGGATTGATGGCTGCTGGCACCTAGCCGGTTGGCAAGTGGGTTTGTCAGATGCTCTTTCTGGACAGGAGTTCCCGGATTTGTGTGCCTGGATCTTAGTCCAGAGCAGTGCTGATTCTTTTCTCTACTTTTCCTTCTCAGTGCTCAACAGGATAGTATGAAAAAGGCTAACATGAAGAGGGAGAACAAAGCTTATTCTTTCAAGGAACAAATCATTGAGCTGGAGCTGAAGGAGGTGAGTTGATGGCACAGGAAAGCCAGGCTGGTCAGAACCTTCACTACATGAACCTTTGCATGGCTTCTGTTGGGAAAGATTCTCTGAACTTCTTTGAATACCTGATTGTTGTCTTTTCTTGTATCTGTATGCATCAGTTTTTCTCTGTATTTGTATCAATTTATGTGGTGGTCTACTTGTTTCAGAGTGTGCTTACTTGTTTGTAATACCCGATTTTTCCCTTCATTTCATGTTCAATGTATGTTGTGTAACTTTTTTGGTCAGGGTTGTTAAATAGGTGCTTCCATCTTGTTGACAGCCAGCAGTTCTGTTGAGTCTGGCCAGAGCAGTGGGTGTAGGTGCGGGGAAGAATTTGGTGAAAGGAAGGGAATGTACCAGGTTGACTGGAGAAGTCTTTTATTGGAGGTTGACTTTTGTTTGCTCTAGGGAGGATGACATGCCCATCCACTGTAGAAAGAGCTGGACAGTTCTTTTTGATGATGTCAAATAGTTTGTGACAGATTGAAATGTGGGAGAAACTGATGTCATTCTGCTAATGGGACGCTAAAGTGTCAATCTGCTGATTCCCACTCTGTGTCTTCACTTAAGAGTGATATACTTGGAAGAATATTTTGATGCTGTTTTAAAAGTGAAGTGCAAAAAACGCCAATGTGTCCAACTTTCCTATCTGGTGGAGGGGATGGTGTTAATGGCTCCCAGTTATTAATGTCTATGGTGCTCTACTGCAGGAAATAAAGAAGAAGAAAGGAATAAAGGATGAGGTGCAGCTGACTAGTAAGCAGAAGGAGCTGATGCATGCACAGCTGGAAAGGGAGTCTCAGATAAGAAAACGGCTGAAGGAGGTAAGCCTCGATGGTCCTTTTTGCCAGCTCCGCAGCTACCATGACCCAAGTCATTTTGATGTAAGGAAAATGGAGTAGCATAGAGAATGTTTGACAAAACCCGATTTCCTTGTTTCATTAGAAATCAGATTTAACAGCTTGATTTTTTCCCTATGGAAGATCTTATGATAACCTTTTAAATTGTTTCTCTTACAGCTTGATAATGAGCTGGAAACAGCTCTAGGACTCCTGGATGCTGTTATAAAGAGAAAGCCTCCTGGTCTAACTCAGTACATCCCTGGTCTTGTTGGTTCCTTCTTGCCACTTTTTCGATCACCTTTGGCTGCTCCAAGGGTTAAGAAACCTTTTCTTTCCTTAGCTTCCTGTGTCATGCCTGCCCGACTGAAAACCTTAGGTTAGTATTTGCAGTTGCTGTTTAAGGGCAGGGTGTATTTTATGGCACAAAAGTGAAAATTCATGCTCCTTACAAGCTGTGGATCATGACCATGTACCACAGACAGCCAAGCAGAAAAACCACCCTGGAACAGTGCTTAGGGTGATGACTGATGTCCCTGAGATCCTGCTGCTGGATAGCACTGGGTCCAAAGACTAGGACTTATCTAGCCATCGTGACCATGTCTCAGTAGCAGTTGGTCGCAATCGGACTGTCTCCCCTGTGCGGTTTGGAGTGTAACTCACAGGTGTAACTGTTGTGAAGCTGTCCCCTGTAAGCCTTCGGGCTGTGCTTCCTTCTCTGTGCAGCCTGGGCTGTTGTACAGAGCTTTGTTGTAATTCTTGGGGCTCTGCTCCTGGGGACTTTTCTCTCGAGAAATCTTTGGGTTTAGTCTTCTCACAGATTCTTTATTCTTTCATACCAGGTACTTTAGTGAGCCATGTGACCTTGCGCCTGATGAAACCAGAATGTGAATTAGATGAATCCTGGTGTCAAGAAGAGCTGCCTACTGCGCTGAACAGAGTTGTTGGCTTGCTGCATGCCCATACCATTCCTAGCCGAACAGGCAAGGGAGAGCCAGGTAAGAAGTGGTGTAGATGCCTCTGACACCTTCTCCCCCACCAATATGTCTGCGAGCTGTGTTAGTTCTGATGGTTTGTATAATGTTTTATAGGTGAGACTTAACTTTTTTTAAAAAATCAGATAAGTTTTCATAGATATGAAAAACTTAAAGGTTTTTTTTTTGTGGTAGTAGTAGAAATGATGTTACAAGTATAGTAAACATAGAAACGAAATAACAGTATTTTTTTCTTAGAATAGTTCATACAGAAATAATAGTAGTGAAATTAAGGCTCATCTTTGCCAAGGACAGTTCCTACCTTTCAACACCACTTAGCATAAGTGGAAAGACAAAATAATTGCTTGTTATCTGTGATCTCAGCAGCGAAGTACCTGTGGCCCCTGCTTGTTTGCTATGTTGTTGCTGCAGTTCATGAATATTTTATTCTGGCGTGGTTGTAAAAGAAGCAGTTCTTTCCCACTCTAACATAAAGGCAAGCACCAATATTTCAATATTTTTACAGTGCAAGAATATGATCTGCATTAAAATGAAACTTGTTTTCTTGATTTTTTTTTTCTTTTTTTTTTTTTCTCCCCACCAGCTTAGTTTTAATCTAGATCACTAGAATCTGCTTCATGCTGGAGTGCACAAGTACTTGTGCCATTACAGAAGAGGGAGGGTAGGTGTGCTTCCTTAGGGGCAGGGATGGCTTAGGCTGTCTTAAAGCATCTGGTGTACTGTAGTGATAGACGTGGTTCATCCAGGCTTTGGATAGTTCCTCCAGCTCAATCAAAAGCTCCTGTGGTAGATGATGGTTTATAATTTTTAAAGGGAAACGTAGGATTCCGTTTGGTCCCTTACCCCAGTTCAGTTTTCCTTTTAGCTGTTCTGTTGCCAGTCAGAGCTGCAGTTGTGTGGTTATGGCACATGTAATCTTCACAGCTGAATAGCAGCAATTGACTGTGGTAAGCACCACTTCAGTGCTGAACATCTCAGTGATAATTCAGAGTCTCCACTATACAATTAATTTCCATAGTAAGTGCAAGTTCAGTAACATTTAAATCCATTTTCAGGCTTATTTCCAGAAAGTAGTAGAAGTATTGTCAAGATTTCCTGCAGTGCTTAATGAAATTAATATCTGATTATTTTTTTTCATTTATGCAAGAGAAAGGAAGTCGGTTCCATAGCACTTTGTCAGACAAGTCATGTTATATAATCAAATTATTTTTCCTCATTTTCAAAGTTCTTTGGAGTCTTGCAATATTACTAGCAGAGGTTAGTTTAGGTTTCTCAGCTTACCATGAAACCTAAGACAGACCGTACCTTTTTATAATATGAATGATAAATTTTATCATTCATTGCTGAAATGTCAAGATACACTTTATAATCCTTTTTTGCGCTGGTCAGTACCAGCTCCTGTGTTAATAGGACATTTATCTTTTCAGATAAAGCTTTATTCCTCCTGCTGCATATAGAGGGATGGTTGTTTAAGCCTAAAAATATCTGGTCAATAACTGCAAAAAAAAAAGAAAAAGCATAAAAGCAGACAGACACTGAGCAGAGAAAAATCCCCATCAGAAATGGAGGGGGGGTTCCCTAAGATATTCATGTTAGTTAGGAGCTCACAGTGTGTTTGTTATTTAATATTTCTCCCTTGAACTACTTTTGCAGTATCTATGCCCTACATAAGCTGACTAATACTGCAGTATTGTATCTGCAGTGCTCTTAATCTGCATCTTAGAAATTTAAAATCTGGCGTTCTCTGACAGCATAGAGAGGATATAGAAAGCAAACATTTCCCTTAGACATCTAATAACGTTAATTTTAACTGGACTAACTGTGAGGAGCATTTGTTATGTCCCATAGTCAAGCCCCTGTGAGAAGGAAGAAGCAAAATCTTTAACAAAGGGAATCCAAAAGCTTTATAATTTTTTAAGAGGAGAGGGGAGTTGAGAATTGCACCGGTATTAGAGGAACCTCATTCTCAAGAATCCAGTGGGAAACTGGAGTGACAGGTTAGCTAGGTTGGTAGGAAGTGTTCAAAGGGAATGTAGCTAGTGAACAGGTCCCTGTTTTGGGACAAACGAACTTTAGAAGTGCATTAGTTAAATTATCAGATTCCTGTGTGGATTCCTCCTGCTCAGAAGTAAAATTGATTGTAATGGTTTTTTTGTCATTTGTTTGTTTGGGTTTTTTAGTTTAGTGCATTTTAATTCTCAGGGTGTACACACAAACTAAATGCACTTTACATAATAGCTTTTATTTCAGATTTGGTTGTGATGAATTTGATTTTGTGTTCCATCCCCGCTGCCCACAGATATTTCCAGGATAGACAAAACCTCAGTTTTGCCTGCTTCTCTACTTTAATCCATTGAACTGTTTCAATTTCATTTATGGTGTGTATTTTTGCATTGTCAAATCATTGGAAGTAATTTGGAATTCTAATGTGGCTTTAATTAAAGCCAGCTCATTGGTGTAGCAAGCAACAACATTCGGTAGAATCACAGAATCATTTAGGTTGGAAAAGACTCTTTAAGATCATCAAGTTCAACCACTGACCTAACACTGAAATGCCAGATGTCACTGTTGGAACCATGCTGTTGCCGCTGTTGAGTTGCCAAGTGGCAGAGGCTAACAGGGGGCTGGCTGCGTGCACTGCTTCAAACAGGCTAAGCTTGGTCTGTGTGGGTTAAGTCCGGGCGCACATGAAACAGTGTCCTTTAGCCAGGGTGTTTCTAGGGGCATAGAAATACTTACAGTCACTTAGCATGTTTGGGCATAAGGCTGAAGCTGGCCACATCCATCGTGAGCTGCCAAGGTGTGCGTTTTATACCAGTCAATATTATAAAACAAAGATGTGAGAGGATCAGCTATGCTTATGGGACTGTTTTTCCTTTTGGCAGGTGCTGCTCCGTTATCAGCTCCAGCATTTTCCTTAGTCTTTCCTCTCCTAAAGACGGTTATGACTGAGACACCCCATGACAGTGAAGACAAGGAGGAGTTCCTGGTCAAGATTCTGCAGATCCTTACGGTCCATGCTCAGCTGAGATCATCGGCAAATGGCCAGGCTTTGCTGGTGGATGAGGTAAGTGAGAACTGTGAGGATCAGATGACCTCCTTCAACAGTTGTTTGGATGAAGCATGGGATAAAACAGCTAATGTGTGAAGTGGACAAAGCAGATTAATTCTTCGAGTTAGGTTTACCAATGTAAGATTGTTTCCATCACAGGCTTTGGATACCTGTCCAGCCCTAGATTTTGATGGTGTTTTTTATAAAGAGTGTCATACAGTGGCAAGGTACTTTGGAGTCACAAGACATAAAGCTTTTTCTCCTCCCTCTGCCTCCCCTGCCCCTGCTCCAACCTTTCAGAACGGCCCAGAGTTGCTGCCCCGGAGGGACATGCTAGTTCTGCTAAGCCGGGTGATAGGAACAGGTTCTCCACGGTTACAGGTGAGTCCTCAGCTTCATAACCACAGCCAGGATTCTGCCGAAGTTTCATCAGCATCTACATGAAGGAAATACACCCACTTGGTTTAAGTCTCTGAGGCTGGTGGTTGATACGTTACCTATTTTCTCCTGTGTTTATGGTATTCCTGGAATAAAATGTCTGCGCCTTTTTCTCCTGTGGGTTTCATTACGCCAAATGTTCTTCCCTCTTCCACGGGTGATATTTTATTCCTTCTCTAAGGCCTTGCTCTGTCAAAGAAGTTTAGTAGTTGCTCCTCTGAGTGTTTGTTCTAAGGGATGAGATGGCAGAAAGGTCAATAATCATAACAGAAAGGCAAACAGACTGAATTTGTCTGTCCTTGTTTTTGTCATTGTTCTTAGAGAACTTCTTCTCTTGTAATAGCACTTAACCCCCACCCTGCACGTGCTTTGTCAGAAGTAGAGGCGGAATCTCTTAATACTTCCTCATGGCATTTTAGGTTTTGGCTTCCAATGCCCTGACGGCCCTGTGCACGAGCAGCAGTGGGGAGGACGGCTGTGCCTATGCAGAACAGGAGGAGATCGATGTGTTACTTCAGGCCCTGCAATCTCCATGCATGAATGTTCGAGATGCAGCTCTCAGGGTAGGTGGGAGTCATTCAGGGTCACACTGAATTGCTTAATTTTTTAGGAGGTGAATCTTCTGTCATACTGATGAAGAGAGGCTTCAGCTGTGATGCTGGCCTTTGGGCAGTGTGTCTGCAGGAGGCGGCAGTAGCTACTGAACAATAATGCTCTAAGTAACACTTTGTGCTGCATTTATCTTGCAAAAAGGAGTACTCGGGGTCTATCCACACCTTTGTTTTGTTAAAGCAGGTGTAGTTACGACATCTTGACATCTCCTGTTTACAGTTGTATAGAGCTTAGTCTTAAGGAGAGAAGTTGTCAAAAAATCCTATGTTTGTATGGAACCCATTGTTTTTGGAAAGCTTCTCACTTAGTCCCTTCTGAGAATATGAAAAGGGAAAAAAAAAAGAAGGTTGCTTGGTTTCCTTTGCCATGAAATAGATCTCAGGTTAGGTCACTGAGCTGGCTTCTCTGTACTTGGAGGCAGAAAAGACTGTAGTCACCAGAGTACAACCTAGTTGCCTCTCTGCACCTGGTCTGTGGAGCCCTGCTCTGGAGTTTCACCATCTCACCTGTTAGCACCAGCAAGTCCTTCATCAGCACAAGCAGTGTGCTGCACAAGCAAATGTGCATTTTGACACTTCCAACCACCAAGAGCTTGACTTGGCAAAAGTTTTAAGCATTTTAAAGCATCTGTTTCTAAAATCAGGTCCTTATACTGATTCTTCTGTAAACTAATTCAGGGACTGATGGAGCTACAAATGGTTCTACCAACACCGGACAGTGATGAAAAGAATGGACTGAATCTGTTGCGTCGCCTTTGGGTAGTAAAGTTTGATGTTGAAGATGAGATTCAGAAGTTGGCAGAGAGGTAAGAGTTCCTCCTGGCTGACGGGACTGTGCGGGGACCTCTCTTGTGCTCTCCTCATGGAGCTCCTCTGGCAGGGGCTTTGCCTCCCTGATATTGACATGTAGCAGTGGCTTCTCTTGCTGAAGGGTGACCCGTCACCTCTTTGTGTGCGCTGCAGGTTGTGGGAGTCCATGGGTCTGGAGCTGCTGCCTGACCTCTGTTCTCTGCTGATCAAAGATGTCATCTACCATGAAGAGGCAGTGCGACAAGCAGGTGCTGAAGCTCTTTCCAGAGCTGTAGCTCAGTATCGAAACCAAGCAGCAGAGGTCATGAATAAACTTACAGAGATTTACCAGGAGAAGCTCTATGTAAGTACTCTTGTCCTAAGGGGTAGACATGCATAAGCTTGTGCTTTATTTTATATTTTCTATAAATCGCTTTTCCTTTTGTCATGTGTGCATGAAGCCTACTGTTGCTGTGTTTGAGCTTATCCCAGGCTTTAATGTCTTGAGCCTCAAGTTACGAGCCAGTAATGGCATTGTACAGGTGGAAGGTATGCCTTGGGTGATACAGGAAGACCGTGGCAGAGCAGGGTCAGTTTAAGTCTTTCTGGGCCTAAGCTAGCTCTCTGCTGGTTTTTTTTTACCATGCTGTTCTGCTAGTGGCATCATACCTCTCTGCAGTATTGTAAAATGGCATTGCAGGATCGGCTGACAGTATTCTCTGTTTGCATGTCCTTGGAAAAGGCATTCTGATTAAATTCTTTCTCCTTCCAGAGGCCACCTCCAGTTTTGGATGCTTTGGGACGAGTGATATCTGAATCACCACCTGACCAGTGGGAAGCAAGGTACAGTCATCTTCAGACTGATCTCACCACATCCTATGCATCCAAATGAGATGATGTAGATTTTTTATTTAGAAGATCAGGCAGCGGAGAAATAAGGAAATATTAAAGAAACTACATATATGCAATTGTGTTGACTTGCTGGTTTCATGTGTCTTTCTGATAGAGAATATTTATGCCCCTCAGGCAGGCTGGGCAGGCCAAACTGGAATGCTTTTGAGTTCCATCAAAATATTGGATGCTGCCTTCTCTATGTCCTGATAAGAGCAGAGTCCTTCCCTCTCAGACGGTCTGATTTTTGTCCTATCTTACTGCATTCCCACCTCTGTATGGGCAGTTGATTGTTTCAAGAGTGGCAGGGCAAGCCTTAATGAACTGGACGAATTCCAGTTTGGCTAATTACTTTTTGTCTACTTCTATGCCCTATCAGGTTTAATTGGAGATAATCTTGTTAGCTACCTGTCTTAAGCTAATCTGTTCTTTAGTGTTGATGCACCTTGTAAAGCTGCTGTATGTCAGCAGTAAATGAAGTGATCCTGATGTCTGTCTGTATTGGCCCGCGGATCAGTAATGCTTAATCAGGATGAAAGTCATTATATGGCTGGAGGATTGTTGTCCTTTTGGGAACCTGCAGCATGGGGTTATGTAATGAAATGCAAATAGGCTGGACACTCTGAGGCGCTTTGATTTCATAATGGTTCTCTCTCTCAGTTTTTGTAATTGTACTTCTGATTGCAAACGTGATTGTGACCTCAGGCAAATTCTGACAAGTGACAGTAAGCTGACAAGCTCACCATCTTTACAGGTGTGGCATAGCTCTGGCCCTCAACAAGCTCTCACAGCATCTGGACAGCTCTCAGGTGAAGCCCCTCTTCCAGTTTTTTGTACCGGATGCTCTGAATGATCGCAGTCCTGAAGTCAGGAAGTGCATGTTAGATGCGGCTCTTTCGACGCTCAACACTCATGGCAAAGTAAGTCTGAACATTGCTCTCTCTAGCAGTGGAAAAAGATGGAATGAAAACGTAGTTACTGTGTTGGAGCATAGTTGGGGCGCTTTTAAATTTTTTTTTTTATGTCTTCAAGGTTGCTGTTACTTTTAACACCTGAAAACTTTCATGTAGTTGAAACTTTTGTGTGTTTGGAGTTGTTCTGTTAGTGACTAGTGTTGAAAAAGTGTAATTCTTCCCTGTCATTGCTATGGAAAAGAAATAGCCCTGAATCAACTGGAGTAATAAAGTGAAATCAGACCAGAGATCTTTTAATCCCAGGAAGGCCTCATGTAAAACAAAACATGAAAGCTTGCTGATGGTTGGCTTAATTAAACTGAAATCAACTGAAGCCGTTCATCCTTCTTCTCACTGCTAGTCCTTCTCCAGAAGTGTTAGATGGGAGAGGTGTACAGGGTGTAAATTGCTCAGCTTCTGATTTCCTCACATGTGCCAGTCACCTCTTCTGGACAGCCCTCTGCATTCCTGTAAAGCCCCAGACAATTGGAGTGTTTTCATATTATTCATTCTTCTGTTTCTTAGAAAACTAGTGTGAAGTTTGTTTTGTGTTTCTGTTCTCCCTTTGCAAGTGGAGCAAGCAGAGGAGCAGGCACTGATGGTTAGGGTAGCAGTCTTGCCTAGCAGCTTACATTGCTTCTGGCAGGACATCATGCTGGCACATCTGGGGGATCAAGTATTTAAGAGCTAACTTCTGTCAAGCAGGAAATATTTGTTGCCTGTCAGGATGGCACAAGGTTTTATGTGACGTGACACATGAACTGTAAATATGGTGTGATTGTTCAGTTTGTTGGCTCAGAGAAGAACAAACAAGTCCACTGAGCATAGCAGATCTCATTCTGAGTGGACTCTAGTGGCAGGTTCTGTGGTTTTGTTTTTCAGGACAATGTTAACTCTCTCTTGCCAGTGTTTGAAGAATTCCTGAAAAATGCTCCTAATGATGCCAGTTATGATGCTGTCAGGCAAAGCGTGGTCATTCTGATGGGTTCACTGGCAAAACATCTGGACAAGAGTGACCCTAAAGTGAAACCAATTGTTGGCAAACTGATAGCAGCCTTGTCCACTCCATCTCAGCAGGTAGGTGCCTTCCTGGAGGAGTCCTCGGGTTCCATGCAGAGGCAGGTTAACAATATGGTACTTTTCGGGATGTCAGAGATGGAAAAATGGCTCTGGTGACAGAAGGCTGACATTGTGGGGGGAAGTTATGTTGGTGATGTTGGTGATGAAAATTTCATGATCTCATAGCTGGTGGGTTGTTTTACACAGGTTCAAGAGTCAGTGGCAAGTTGTTTACCACCTCTGGTGCCTGCAATTAAGGAGGATGCAGGTGGAATGATACAGAAGCTAATGCAGCTGCTTTTAGAGTCTGATAAATACGCTGAGCGCAAAGGTGCAGCTTATGGGCTGGCAGGCCTGGTGAAAGGCCTTGGCATCCTGTCTCTCAAGCAGCAGGAGATGATGACCACACTGACTGATGCTATCCAGGACAAGAAGAACTTCCGTCGGCGTGAGGGTAAGGGACAAAAGCTTTGCCCTCCAAATACTTAGTATTTCTCTTGTACCTACTACCATTACGGTCGGATCAAATGATACCTGAACCCCCTGTGCTTGGTTTATCTAGATTTATTTTACTAAAGTTTGCAGAGAAAGAAATGGGAAGTGTCTGTCATGAGGCCTTTGATTGTGTATAGCGTCCTAAAACTGCTCTGTTTGCATTGTGGTGGAAGAAGGGTTTCTGGTCCTGGACAATATGGGTGCACTCATCCCTCCTGTTTTCAGAGGCAGGTGTTGCTAGGGGTTGCTCCACTCCAGCTGGCCCGGAGGGGCCCTCACAGCCTGCTTGTCCCTTTTGTTGCTGAATGTTTCCTGTCCGTATTTCTGCTTACCTAAGCCAGGCCTCGGGGGACTGCTACGTGTTTTTAATGCTACCGGGCTGCTTGCCCTTTCTGAGACCAGAAACCCCTACAACAGCACTAGCCATTAGTGCAAGAAGGCAAGAGAATTTCAGCTGTGAGATTTGCGTGCTTTTGGAGAAATTCGTAGTTATATCTTCTTTTTCCATCCCATTTAAATACAGTTGTATTTTCCTCTGACTGTCCTTTCTGTTTTTTTTTAGGGGCTCTGTTTGCCTTTGAGATGCTCTGCAGCATGCTTGGAAAGCTCTTTGAACCTTATGTGGTTCATGTGCTACCTCACTTGCTGCTTTGTTTTGGAGACGGGAACCAGTATGTGCGAGAGGTAAGGTGCCTTACATTTCTGAGAACATAGAGTGTTAAGAGAAAACCAGAATAAAATGGATATGAATACTGTTTGTAACCAAGCAAACTGAGCAGGTGACCTATCCCTTGAGATACCGCTACTAACAACTGATCTTAATAGCTGACAGCATCTTACTTCATTGGCCATTAATTGGGAGCTACTTGGCTAACCACATTGTTGTACTTAGCCACTATTTTACGTGAAGGCTTTGTTCCCACTGGGTCTCTGAGGAAAGAAAAAACACACCTTGTGGCACAGCTTGTAAATGTTCTCTTCTCCTTGGAGGCTGCAGATGACTGTGCCAAAGCCGTGATGAGCAACTTGAGTACTCATGGAGTGAAGCTGGTTTTGCCATCACTTCTTGCAGCACTAGAAGAGGAATCTTGGAGAACTAAAGCTGGTATGGACCAATATCTGACTGACGTGACTGAGAGTAACCCACAGTCCCCTTTGCTGTCATTCCCCTTTATTCCTTCATCCCTACAGATGGCCGTGATAGTTTATTGTCTCATAAGGGACTGTGAAACTTAGAGCTTGTGAGATACCAATGAATTCCCTGACAGATTTGAGCAGGTTTTTTTTCCCCCCAGAAGATTCAAGGGACACTTTTTACCCCCTATCTCTCTAGGACTCCAGAAGCTGGAGTTTTCCTCCCCTGCTTCTTTTCTGTGGTACAAACAAAACAAAAAAGAGTTTTTGATGTCTTTAAGTGGCATAATGCATTTCATCCATTCTGTGTGTTCTCTGACTGGTAGATTTGAGTTTGAGGTAAATGTGATCATATTCTCATATCTCTTCTTAATACCGTGTATTGTTTTGTGCTGCTTTTTTTTCCTCTTTTTGTGTACTTCATGCACAGGATCAGTGGAACTGCTGGGGGCTATGGCATACTGTGCTCCCAAACAGCTCTCTTCCTGCTTACCCAATATTGTGCCAAAACTTACTGAAGTGCTCACAGATTCTCATGTGAAGGTGCAAAATGCAGGTCAGCAAGCTCTCAGGCAGATTGGGTCTGTCATCAGGAATCCAGAGATCCTGGGTAAGAACTTTCTGCATCTCTAATGTCCTGACACGACCGTGGTTCATACTAGCAAGGTTTATATTCGCAACATTTACATTGTTTGCATTCACCGCAATGCAAACTTCTATAGGAAATGAAACTACTCCTAGAAAAGTATTAACATGGGAGCTTAGCAGCAGCTGTCTGCTTCAAGGCTTTTTGAATGCTCCTGTGCATTTTGTAAGCTAATGTTAATAGGGTTTCCTGTGTTGCCTATGCTCCTCGTTGTTTAGAAGGATTTAAAACATCCTGTGAAAGAACACCAGCTCACCCTGACTGTGGTTTTGTTTTATGTGCAACTACAGTCTTTTCTCTCCTTTTTTAAAACGTTCAGCAATCGCTCCAGTTCTGTTGGATGCTCTCACGGACCCCTCCAGGAAGACCCAGAAGTGTCTGCAGACTCTACTGGATACCAAGTTTGTCCATTTCATTGATGCCCCATCCTTAGCACTGATCATGCCAATTGTCCAGAGAGCTTTTCAAGATCGTTCCACAGACACCAGGAAGATGGCTGCCCAGATCATTGGGAACATGTACTCCCTGACTGATCAGAAGGTATGGCGATATAAGCGCTCTCTAACCATATGCTGTATTTACTGTGTAGTAGATAACACAGCAAACACTAGGGAGAATTTATTTGGTTTGGGGATTTTGCTGTTAACGTAGACAATATTAGAATCCGTGCAGCTTTAATTAAATGTATGTAAATGAACAGATAATGGCTATAAAGACAGTGACAATTCTCAAGTGCTTAAGACTGTCGGCTCTGTACTTTGGTCATCTAGTTATTACCAGATTGATCCCTGCAAAAAGGTCTTGTAATTTTTACCATATAAGAAATGCCTTGGCAAACAAACAAGCAAAACCCAGTACCAGTGAAACATGGATCAGCTGCTTAGAAATGGATCCAGGGTTTGTTTGAAAAGTATTTCTAGAACCTCGCTGTGGGCTAGAGATCTATGTTTAATTTTTGTGCCTTTAAACCTTGTGTAAATGTTGAGTGTGTTGGATTTTCCTTAGATACAAAGTGTTGGGCTGTCGGTGAGCATCAAAAAGGTTTTGAGTGATCTGCACAGAACTAGTGTTGTTTCTTGGACTTGCAGGACAATCCAGCGTGCTTATTTGCGGCTTTGTGAAAGCAACGGATCGAAGTCTCAGGATGTTAAGGATGATTGTTACTAATAAGGGGCTGAATGCCCTTTACGTGAAGGTGACATACGTTTCTTTCTCGTTTTGAATCTAGTTCTTACTCTTCGGGCTCTTTGTTTCAGGATCTGGCTCCTTACCTACCCAGTGTGACTCCTGGACTGAAGGCGTCTCTGCTGGATCCTGTACCTGAAGTAAGTCTTCTGTACAAATACAGTTTGTCTTTCAGTGCATTAGGTTGGACTTCATCCTGATCTTCTGTAGATATGTAATCAGACACATCTGTCTTAATAATTTTGACTGGATATTTTGCAAATCTCTGTTTTTCCTGTCCTTGAGGTGCGTACAGTGTCTGCAAAGGCGTTGGGAGCCATGGTGAAGGGTATGGGAGAATCGTGCTTTGAGGATTTGTTGCCATGGCTGATGGAGACCCTGACATATGAGCAGAGCTCAGTGGATCGATCTGGTGCTGCTCAAGGTGGGAACAGCTGTGTCTGAACACTGAGCTTAGACTTTCTCTGGTTAAATCTGTTAAATCAGATCAGCTGCTTGTTGCTTGTGTATATCATCTCTGTTCCCTGCCTTTTTGTGCCCAGGTCTGGCTGAAGTTATGGCTGGGCTCGGGGTAGAAAAGCTGGAGAAACTTATGCCAGAGATTGTAGCTACTGCCAGTAAAGTGGATATTGCTCCACATGTACGAGATGGTTATATCATGATGTTCAACTACCTGCCAATTACCTTTGGAGACAAATTCACTCCCTATGTTGGTCCCATCATTCCTTGTATCCTTAAGGTATGTAGCAGAGGCCTGAAGAGTTTTATTTATTAGAGGATAAAAAGAAGCCTGCAGAGTATTTTAAGCATCATTTCTAGTAATTGTGGGGTGTGCAGAGACTTGTCCAGCATGGCTGGACTATTAAAAAAGATATTTAAAAAATGATAAATTATTTTTTCCTCCAAGTTATTTGCTTGCTGTCTTGTTTTGTAGTCACTAGTAATTTCTTGAAATCAGCTTTGTGCATTCACAGCTCTGTAGTTCATTTACTTCTCATGGCTGAGAGAGGAAACATTGTTTTGTTTTCCTGCTGTTGGTTTTGTATCTTGTGCTGAAAAACTCCAGCTTTCACAGACACTTTTCTGTGTCTCTTTTTAAGGCACTGGCAGACGAGAATGAGTTTGTGCGGGATACTGCCCTGCGTGCTGGCCAGAGAATCATAAGTATGTATGCAGAGACTGCCATTGCACTGCTGCTGCCACAGCTGGAGGATGGCCTGTTTGATGACTTGTGGAGGATAAGGTAAGGGATAACCATCTTATCTGCAGGCATTTCTCTTCCATGGCTGAAAAACTGGTGTGATTCAGACTCTGTGTTGCTCCTCAGGGAAATGCAGAGACCTCCTGGGTAGCAAAAGCAAGCATCTCTTTGCTTGTGGATTAAAATATGATGCTTTATGGCACTGAGTCTGCAAAGCCCTGCCAGCTCTGGATCAGGTTTCCTGGTACCTGCAGAGCATTCCTGCTAGATTATTAATTCTGGTATTGAATCTGAAACACACTTCAAGGCAGTTGATATGGCAATATTTAGCCCTCATATATTCTTTTGATTTTTCAAAATGCTGAGTCAGTTGTTCTCCTCCTGTGTATGGAAATGTGCAGTGGAGCGCTCACAGCTAATAGTAATTGCTCAGAGATTAGCCGTACTAAAAGGCTTGTGTCAGCTGAGTGCAGATGAGTGCACTTATCCCAGGTGAGTATCTTTTGGGTTGAGACAGATGCTGGCAACACCATGTTCCCTTTTAGACTCCAGGCTATTCCCTGATTAATTGCTTTGATACGGGAATTCTCTTAGCCCCTTCCAGTTTGGAATTCATTCCTTCCCTTTCTCTTTGGCATGCTTCTCAGCCATGTAGGCAGGCTGAGCCTTAGATATCAGCCCATGCAGCGTTTCGGTGCTGACCTAACTCTTTGCCTTGCATTTTGCTCGTGTCTGTATTTGACATATTGTCATATTTGGTCAGGTATTGCCTGAATACCCTGCTCGTAACACTTAACTTGCTCCTGTTGCCAGGTTTAGCTCAGTTCAGCTCCTTGGAGATCTTCTCTTCCATATCTCAGGAGTCACTGGAAAAATGACCACAGAAACTGCCTCAGAGGATGACAACTTCGGAACAGCCCAGTCAAACAAGGTAAAGCTGTTTTTGTCTGTTGTGCCTTTTTTTTTATTTTATTTTTTAATTTTAAATCGGCATGGAAGGCCTGCTGGAAAGACATGTTGAATGATCATGTATTTTATTCTTTTTTTTAAGTTTCAGCAGTGGATAATACAATTTCGTGATACTTCTTTTCAGGCTATTATTAATGCTCTTGGTGTGGAGAGGAGGAACAGGGTGCTGGCTGGGCTGTACATGGGCCGCTCTGACACCCAGCTGGTAGTGCGTCAAGCCTCCTTACACGTCTGGAAGATTGTAGTTTCAAACACTCCTCGCACACTGCGTGAAATTTTGCCAACCCTCTTTGGGCTTCTGCTGAAATTCTTGGCCAGTACTTGTGCAGATAAGCGAACGGTGAGAAACTGAGTAATGCCTTCCTGTTACTGCAGCTGATCATATAAACTATTTGAAATTGAGTAATGCCTTCGTGTTACTGCAGCTGACCGTATAAACTTAATTCCTGAAGAACACAGGATAATTTTTTTCTGTGAACCACTGTCATTAATTTAACTGTTCTGAGTATGTCTGAGTGCTCTCTTGGCTGAATGCAGCTGTGGTGACAGTAAAACTGTTTTTCTATGTTTATTTATAATCACAGTGTTTCCATTCCTACTACTTCGTCTATACTGTGTACAGTAGTTTATGGTCAAAAATGAACATTTGCTCACTGTTCATCTTCCTAAGTTTTATAAAACAGGGAAATAGTTAATTAATACACTTTTGGGGACAGGTTGCAGCACGGACATTAGGAGACCTTGTCCGAAAGTTAGGAGAGAAGATCCTTCCTGAAATCATCCCTATTCTAGAAGATGGACTGAAGTCAGACAAGAGTGATGAGAGGCAAGGAGTCTGCATTGGGCTGAGTGAGATAATGAAATCTACCAGCAGGGATGCGGTAAGTTATGTGGAAGGTGAAATCTCCAGTTTCCTAGAAATTTATGTTATGATACAGGTATTGCAGATGAGACAGAACAATACAGCTTAGTGCTGGACTTGTTCTATGGACTGAATTCAGTCTCCTAACTAACCTGAGTTGCTGTTCAGGCAAATATACGCATTTGTATCTGTCGATAAATGTAAAACATGGCACAGTTCTGACTGCTATGAGATACAATAATAGAAATCATCCACTAGGTAGCCTTAGAGCACTGCAACTGTTTGTGTTGATTAATCCTGTTTTTCTTCCAGTATATTTCAAGTGAACTCTAATTCAGTTTCATCTGTGCAAATTCTGTATTCTTAGCTACTTTACTGAGATGCATGTGTCTGTTGTGCTTTAGACATTCTGTAATTTTATCTCTGCATATTTAGGTACTCCTTTTCTCAGAGTCTCTAGTTCCTACGGTGAGAAAAGCACTGTGTGACCCTCTAGAAGAAGTCAGAGAGGCTGCAGCTAAAACATTTGAACAGTTGCACTCCACAATTGGACATCAAGCTCTTGAAGACATCCTGCCATTTTTGCTGAAGCAGCTGGTAAGCATTGCTCAACAATTAGTCAACAATTGATTAATCAAGTTGTAGGACAGGTTTTGAATAATTAGCTTAAAGGAGGAGGACAGTTGTAGTGGCGGGCCTTCCAGTGAATGGCAGCTCTGTTTTGTCTCCTCCATGGAGTTATCCTAGCCATTGGTAGGGAAGGTCTTGTGGCTAAAACATCGGCCTAAGAAAAATGCTACATCTGGCTGTGCCGCCGTCACCAGCTGAAGTTGCTTGGCCACCCATGTAAAACAATATAGGATCAAACAAGACGAGGCTTCGAAGTTTTAGCCCCTTTAGTAATATATGTTCTGATGCAACAGAAGAGCTTGGTTTGGGTTTTTGCTATATAGTATGAGAGCATTTTTGGATAGAAGGACTTTTGTGTTGGTTGTATGATCACATGGTAAATTGTCACTTGAAATAGGGTTTAGCTTAGCTTGGGGTGTCACAAATCATCTCTCAGGTTAGTAACTTTCTTTCTCCTGGTAGGATAATGAAGAGACGTCTGACTTTGCTGTGGATGGTCTTAAACAAGTTATGGCTGTCAAGAGCCGTGTGGTGCTGCCTTACTTGGTGCCAAAGGTACAACTGGAAACAAATTTTAAACTTCAGAACTGTGCATTTTCCTCTGCTTGCTTCCAGTTTCCTTTAGACTGATATGTCAAAAGGAACAGCATAGTTTGAAATTTTCTTCTGATTTTATGCTCAAAACCATTGTTATTTAGGTTGTGATGCATAAATTTTTCATGTTACAGATGAAGTGAGATTCCTTCTGAAAAAACTTTCTGCTTGTTTTTTTTTTGTTGGTTTTTTTTTTTTTTTTTTCAGCTGACTACTCCCCCTGTGAACACCCGTGTGCTAGCTTTCCTCTCATCAGTGGCAGGGGATGCTCTGACACGGCACTTGAGTGTCATCCTGCCTGCTATGATGTCTGCGCTGAAAGAGAAGCTGGGGACTAGTGAAGAGCAATTGGCAAGTAGCATGGCTCAGCTCTTTGTTATGACAAGTTGCCTGAAGATAGTGCTTCAGGTTTACTTCTCAGCACAGAATCTGGGTTCTCTAGATTCACAGATTGCATGTTTTAATTCAGTCCATTAGAGCTTCTTCGGGATGAGTCTTTTTGCCTGGTGGCATATTGTGAATCGAAAAACGTGTGCTTTCCAAATCTATTTGTATGCATATAGAAGTCTCTTTGGCCTGCAACAAGATACAATTCTCCATTTACTTACTCTTGGAGAACTGCCAGAGTGTCTAGTTAACTTTATATTTATTCTTGGTGTAGAAGACTGAGAGATTAAAGGGCTGAAGGGAGGAAATCTCCTATTTTGCATGCAGTACTCCTCCTGTACGGCTTTCTGAAACATCTAGTGTTTGGACTCCATTGAACATCCTGGAGTGGTGACTGCAGACAGACATGTACACAAATTGGTGAATTAGGAACGTGAGTGACAGAGTCCCGCTGGCTGGCTGCTGTAGATGCCTGTTAGATCAGCTTCTATCCCCAAGTCTGCCTGGGGATCTCTAATGTACCCACAGACGTGCTTGTAATTAGTATTATGATGCACAGCATTAAAGTACCTTAAAAAAAAAAAATGTTATCTGACAAAAGGCACAGTCTTTAACGGATGAGTTAGGTGGGGGAGATGGAGATACTGATTTTTGTAAATTAGCCCTTCTGCAGCTGGAAAGCAAGCTGTACAGCAATCAGTTCAGCAGAGTTTGGTCACCTGTTAAATTTTAGAGTTGGCTACATACTTATCTCTGCTGCAGGACTGAATCACGCCTTTAATGGTGATGCAACTATCTATTTAATGAGAAACAATTAGTAAGTGGGGTATGTTGGTAGTATTTCCCTAAGACATAATGCTGTGGATAACATGGGAAACCTGGGGCTAAATCTGGCTTTGTTCTATTTGAGAGTTAACGTAAAGTTAATTTGAACTCTTTAGGAGATGGCAAACTGCCAGTCTGTAATCCTGTCTGTGGAAGATGATGCTGGACAAAGAATTATAACTGAAGATTTACTAGAAGCTACCCGCAGCCCTGAGCTGGGAATGAGACAGGCGGCAGCTGTCATTCTGAACATCTACTGCTCCAAGACAAAAGCAGACTATACTGGTCATCTCAAGAGCTTGGTTTCAGGCTTGATACGTCTATTTAATGATACCAACCCTGTAGTTCTGAATGAAAGCTGGGATGCACTTAATTCCATCACCAAGGTGAGGGGCAGCTTAAAAAGGTTACAGTGGTAATAATGCCTGGCAAGGAGAAAATGGGGATACCTGGTAAAATATGGCCTAAATTGAGCCTTCTGTTTTGATTGTAAACTATGTTTACATTTGCAAACCCTGCAAAGATTTGAGAATTGTAAGATGACCTTGACTTCAACTTTGTGAGTGAGGAGGTAGGAAACAGGTGACTTCTCTTGACACACCTGAGAGTAATTCACAAAGAAGAGCTGGTTGCCCTGTTGCCTCATATTTGTCTTACCCCTCTCTCCTGCAGAAATTAGATGCTGGGAACCAGCTTGCTCTCATTGAGGACCTGCACAAGGATATCCGGATTGTGGGGAATGAGGCCAAAGGCGAGCATGTGCCGGGATTCTGTATTCCTAAGAAGGTAAAGGGTCAGAGTGAGCATGGGTTCATCACAGCCCCAGTACCTCACCTTTTGGGGAGCTGACTGATACGACTTTACAGGTATTATTAGAAGCAGTGCCTGTTTGGGCATTCCAAACCTGTATGTTGGAGAGACTTTTTGTAGGGTACTGCTGCTCTTGAGTTACCCTACAGAAGACTCTTCTTGTAATGCGATCTTTGACAATTCTGTTACGCGTGTAAGTCATGGTCGCTGGCTGCTTTTTGTGGGGGAGGAATGCTGGACTTCTGTGCCAAATTTCTCTGGTCTGAAAATTCCTGGAGCCGCCACCACTTTTCTCATAGCAACTGGCTTAGTAAGGCGTAGATGCATGAAATCAAACCAAATAAAAGTAGCTCTGTAAATGTGGAAGCAGGCAGCTGAAGGTCAACAGGAAAATGAGAGAAACTCTCCAAGTTTGAGCATCTGGTGTATAACAGGAGCAAAAATAAGATATGTATTTTTTGTATCTTATCTTCTAAGCTTTCTTATCCGATTTTCATGACAGGGAGTGACTTCCATACTGCTGGTGCTGCGAGAAGGTGTTTTAACTGGTAATCCAGAGCAGAAGGAGGAGGCAGCGAAGGCCTTAGGGCTGGTTATTAAGCTGACTTCTGCTGAAGCTCTTAAACCATCTGTGGTGAGCATTACTGGGCCACTTATTCGGATCTTGGGAGATCGGTTCAGCTGGAATGTCAAGGTGGCTCTGCTTGAAACATTAAGCCTTCTTCTAGCTAAGGTAAGATGTGAAGTAATTGGATGTGGTTTGTGAACATTTTCCATGGTAACCTTCAGAAATACCTGTTGCTGTTCATGTAAATACAGCCAGGATGCCTGCTGGTGTGGGTTTGATATTTAGGAATGGCACTGTAACTGGATTGTATTCTTCCAGCAGCTTCTGGCCTACCAAAAATGCCCCCTATGCTTGAATCACTGGGCTGCTTAGAAATATTGCTAAATGCTGATCCCACTTTCAAGGGATTAAAAACTACCATGTAATTAATCTCTCCTGTGTCCACCATTTTTATGAATTGTTAAGTGCAAAGGTGATCATCGCATGTATCTTTGAACTGAGCTGAGCTTTTATTTAGGGCTCTGTATACAGAAGGCAGTTCTTAATAGTGTAAAAGTTTTCAGCAATGTGCCTTGTATTTCAGTACGCAGAAAATAAGATTATATTTGAAAAGGTTAAAAGTTTTGTGATAACGTATTGTTTCATGTTTTTCCTATTTTAGTAGTGCGTTAGATCTGACCAAGGGCTATTTGTGAATGATGGCTGTAGAGGAGGTCAGGCTGTTTTCAGGCTTTGATTTCTAGCCACTGTCTCAGACCTCACTGCACCACTTCCCGCTTCTTTCATCTCTGGTATAGGTTGAGATTGCCCTGAAACCATTTTTGCCCCAATTGCAAACAACCTTCACCAAAGCTCTGCAGGACTCAAACCGTGCTGTTCGTCTTAAAGCTGCTGATGCTCTTGGTAAACTCATTGTGATCCATGTAAAAGTGGATCCTCTCTTTACGGAGCTGCTGAATGGAATTCGTTCCAGTGATGACTCTGCCATCAGGTGAGCCATAGGTAATATCTTGGCCCTTCCTACTTATTAAGGGATAAAAGAAAAGGCTAGGATGAAAGAACAACCCCCCCCAATTCTGAGAGTAAGATTTACTACTTGGTGAAAGCAGTTGACTATTAATCAAGGGTTATAAAACACAGAATGCAGAGGATGGGGACTTCCTGGGTCAGAAGCTAAGCTGTGACATTGCTGCCTGGCTCTCCTCTCTCCTGCACACCCCCCAGCAACCCACGGCAGCCCACTTTCAGGTACAATACTGTACCAGCTGTCATCTGAAGTAATGCAGCTGTAATTGTATCCTAAGCACGCAGATCCCTAAGAAATTAAGTTCCTGACTTGAGAATTTTTTTACTGTTTGAATAGTTGAAAAATATTTACGTTGTAACAGACAGATGCAAGTACACTAAACATGGAAATACTCTCTAGCACGGAGTTTTCAGCACTGCAGAGAGAATATCAGCCTCCTAAACTGCAAGGCATGTTAGTGTCATTGCTGTGTAAGAAACTGTTACAGTATCCAGAGCTCAGCTGCTTCTTTCTGGTGGGCAGAGAGGCACTGTCTGACTGTACCTTGTGATCACTTCTAGGGACACAATGCTGCAAGCTCTGCGGTTTGTAACACGAGGAGCTGGTGCAAAAGTAGATGCTGCAATAAGGAAGAATATCAGCACGGTGCTTTTAGGGATGCTGGGACATGATGAGGTACTGCTTCAGCCCCCTGCAAAGGATCCCTGCTGTCAACAGTCTTACTCTCAAATATAAAATGTGGACTTTCTAACAGTATTACTTTCTAAAATAACTTTAGTGGGAAATTATTAATGATAGAGTGGAAAGAAATTTAAGTAAAGAAGCGTGTTGTTGGGCATTACTCATTCAACTGAATACAGTCTGTAAGATTGATTTCATTTGGAGCCTTGTAGTCTGTGAGAGGAAAGTTGGGTACAAGAATTAGAGATCCCCAGCCAGTCACTGAAAATCAGCGAGTCCAATGTTCCCTTAGCAACCGTGTATATGGGTTTGACCTGCAGCTCCTCACCGACGCGTTTGAGGCAGCTCTGAAGTCAGGATTTGCTTTTTATCTTGGAGAAAACCTGCAATACCTTCACTATACGCATGTATGTGTGTGTGTAGGCTCTCAGGTGGGGTTTATTATCTAGTGTGAGAAATTTTTCAGATAATGGCTGGTGTTTCTCCAACGAGCAAGAAGTTCTCCCAAGTTTGATGCAGGGTCTTCTGTGTATGGCAGATAGCAACAGTATCATCTGTGAGATTAACATTAATCATCTAGTCATTTTTTCCCTAAATCTGTGCAACATAGACATGCAACTGTTGACAAGCTAGAAAGAAAAAAATTGAAAAATTCCCACTGGGTTGTAAGATTCAGGGTGGAAAGCAGTTGTGATGGGATGGTCATGTAAGCAAACCAAAACAACAAAAGCCTGGAAGTTTTAAATTAAAAGTAGTATGAGCTTATCACAGAGGTAAGCTCATCTAGACATGGCTAGAAGTAACGGTTACTTTCTGGACTGCGAACCTAAACAACTTTTGTGAACATGCCTTTTAAAACATTCATCTTTATGACTTTTCCATTTAACAAATCAGAATTTATAGAAGGTCTGTAATTCTTCAGTCTCTGTTGGCTTTTTTGGACTGTGGATTTGGCTTTAAGTTCAGTTACATACAGGAAACCTTGTGAACTGACAGAAATCCACAGGTAGCAGGAGTGAAATACTACTACTAGTAGTATTTATTTCCTTGTTCTCTTTTTTTACTTCCTGTCATCTTCTGTCACTTGTCCTTCTTCCCACTTACCTCTGATGTGTATTGGGCTCAACCAGTGTTACTCCTTTCTGCCTTTCCTCCTTAGGATGCCACCCGCATGGCCTCGGCTGGCTGCTTAGCAGAATTGTGTGCATTTCTGTCAGAAGAGGAGCTCAGTACTGTTCTCCACCAGCACTTACTGGGTAGGTGAAGCTGTTTAGGGGGGCTGAAGCCAATTCTGAAAGCAGGGGAAGGAAGATACCTTCTTAGCCATCGGTTCAGGCAAACTTTGTGACTAATTATGTAGGTTCTTCCTCTTTATCGTAAACCTGAATCTCTACTCCAGATTTTCTTGTGCTTTTCTTTGCTCGTGGCTGTTAATTTGTGTGCTCTGGTACATAGTTGAGCATGGGGTAGTGGTTGTTACCCATACTTCTTTAGAATTAACTAATTTGCCTCCAAGTTAGAAGAAAACATTAATTTTATAGGAATTTATAGTGGTTGGGAGTGCTATGGGATTATTCTCCTCTGGGATTAAAAAGGGAATCTGTCAGCTGGTTTCAAATTACAGGTGACTTTTAGAGTCAAAGCTTGTGTAATTGCAATGCACTAAGTGGTGTGGGGCTGATTACACATGACTGAGACCATCAGAAGAAACTGGGTTGAACAATACAGTCACTGGTTTGCACCCTGTTTCTGTATCTGCCCAGGAGGTGTTCCTGTCTGGTACAGGTGCTCTGTTTCAGCGCTGTTTACATGGCTTTTTGGGAGGAGTGGAGGGAGCTAGGCATTGCTTTAGGTGCTGCTTAGTATTTCATTCTATGGAAGTGAATTGACAAACTGACTAAAAAAGCTTTCTTAGATGAAGAGGAATGGATAGCAGGAGCCTTGGTATTGTTCTGTTCTTTCATTTGCAGCAGATGTCTCTGGCATTGACTGGATGGTGAGACACGGACGGAGCCTGGCACTCTCTGTGGCTATAAATGTTGCTCCTAGCAGGCTGTGTTCCCCCAAGTACTACAACAGCGTTCAGGAGATGATCCTCAGCAATGCCACTGCTGACAGGGTAAGGGCTACATGGCAGGGGGCGAGTTGTACTGTAAGGGCTTGTTGGAAGTAGTTTTAAAAGGTCTGCAGGCTCTCTGTGTTACCAAACAGAACAAATTCCCCACGTGCTACCTGAAAAATCTCCCTTGGCAAGATGCAGGTTTTATAGTGGAATTACACGACTGTTCTGATTCTTTTGTGTTCCAATCTCTGCAGAGACAAAGATTAATCTTCAGCTGTAGAGTAGCTTTCACTGGGAGTAGATCACACTTGTTTCCCTGTTAAAGTTCTCATATCCATGAGCTAGGTTGACAAGAAGTGCAAATACTTAATTTTAGGAGAAAGATTTTACATCTAGGGTTGAATGAATAATTTGGTGTATGAACTTGGGGGCTCTGTGGGGCCTGCCGCCTTCTTCCATGTGGCTTATGGTCACATGATTTTTCATCATCTTACCCAGTAACGTTAACCTAAATTGTTTCCTGCTTTGCATGCAACAGGTTTTTCTTGAAACATCGGTTTAGCCTTCTGCAAAAGCTTACCAGACCATAAGCCCAGTTATAAAGGATGTTGAACTCTGCTGTAGTAATACTAATTTTTGTATCTTTATGTTGAAGATTCCCATTGCAGTTAGCGGCATAAGAGGGATGGGCTTTCTTATGAAATACCATATGGAAGGAGGTGGGAACCTGCCTCCAAAACTTTCCAACCTCTTTATTAAGGTAAGACTTCTTACAACAACTACCTGGTGGTGTTCTCATGTGATCTGAATCTTTGTTTGAGCTAACTTATGGGTAGCTTTCTCTATCAAATTTCTATATGGTAACCCAGCATGAAAACTGAAGCCTAGTCTTTTTTTAAGCTTTGCCTTATCTTGGGAAGCTCTAAATCCCCTGATCCCTGAAAATCTAGATATTTCTTTTTGTGGCAAAATACACACAGAATCACTTTATCAGCCTGCTTTGCAGTTGTGAATGCAATACTGCTATCACTCCTATAGTATGGAAATTGGACTTAAGAGTTTTCTGTGGGTAAACTTTGTTTTTTCCTTTGCAGTAACAAACAGCTGGCAGAGAAGACTGGGAGGGAGCTGTCAGTTTTTTAAGGTTTTTAAAGGTCAAAGGGCCTTTGTTAGAAATGCATCAAATACCAGCTCTCACCTTACCTGGTTTTGCTGCAGTACTTTTTGACTTCCGCTATTGTGGAAGGGAGTAGCTCTGAAAGACTGAGATAAAAAAGTATTGAAGTTAATGCTTTTTTCAGTTCTTATCTATTTAAACATTCTACCTCAAAATTCTTCTTTTTCTCAGTTATGTTCTGTTTTTTTGGTGGGTGCATGTGGATTTTTGTTAGAGTTGGGTCTGCCCACCCCTTCCCCCCCCCCCCCCCCCCCCCCAAAAAAAAAAAAAGTATCCCTTATGGTAGGCAGGATCTGAATTTTCAACTTGAGAACCTCAGGATATTTTTAATGCCTTAGAAAAGGCAGGGGAAGACAGAGTGAAGGGGTAGTGCTGGAGCAGGACAGCTGCTTTTTGTTTTGTCTGTCATCTTTATTATAATTAAAAATGTGTTACATTTTCAGGTTTTACCTATATTTTAATACAATACTATGACACAAATTTATATATAAATGTAGGATTTCAAACAAAAGGTTTTTCAAGGAAATTGAGAAGTATCACAATTGTCACAGTACCTTTATCACAGTATTAATAATGCAGCTGATATTCAGATGCTAGCTTTCACGTTTAAAATGTGTTGAGAATAAATAAAAAAATACAAAGCTCTAACTTTTTTTAATCTTAAAATGAAATCCACTGTTGAAATGCACCTTATACTCCAATCAGAGTTTGACGCAGCTGTTGCTGCTGAGTGAGTGTGTTTTACAGAGGTACTAATGCTGTCAGCTTTTGCTGCACTTAGTGGTCATTGTAATTTCCTCAGCCAGTTGAGAGAAGTGTGTGACCCTGTCATCAACCATGCTTTTACAAATTTTCTTTTGAAAAAGGTGCCTTGTTACCAACAAGTCTGACTAAACTGTGTAATAGTTAGAGAAGATCGAACCTTGAAAACAAGTTTGTCTCTTGCACACCCGAGTTGAAAACTGTTAGGTTTTCTTGTTACAGTTTAAAATACTTTAAAGCAGTAGTTTTTTCTTTTATTCTAATCTAATACCTGTCCTTGTATATATCCTTCATTATATCTGAATTTAAGTCCATCTTTGTTCCCTCTAGTGTCTTCAGAACTCATCCAGTGACATAAAGTTAGTTGCAGAAAAGATGATTTGGTGGGCAAATAAAAACCATCTTCCCTCACTGGATCCTCAGACAATTAAACCAATTCTCAAGGCGCTTCTAGACAATACAAAGGACAAAAACACCAGTGTAAGAGCCTACAGCGACCAAGCTATTGTCAATCTTCTGAAGATGAGAGTGAGTGAAGAAGTACTTGAGGTATGAGATGGAAGAAAATGTAATCATTTTTAGTAGAAGGCTGTGTCACATTGCCTTGCTTGTGGTGAAGCGTTGTGCCTGGAGCCTCAGAATGTGCTGGCAGCCTCTTGGGAAATAGATGGAGTGGGACATTCCTATTTGCATTTAAGCCTTCATCAGTACTCTCATGCTAAGCCTTGAAGAAATAAGCAATGCTGACACTGTACAACCTTGCAGTGTTAATTAAACCAAGGTATTTAACATGCCTCCTATGTATAACATAGTAGCCTTGCTTTCAAAATGCCTTAAGCCTTTACTGTGCTGTAGGTACCCTAGCTAGGACTGCTAGTTTATTGGTTTTGTCACTTGTATAATCCCACTACAGCATTAGTGGTGCTAGAGAGAGTATTTTAGGACGGACTGCTTCCTACATCCATTTCTAGACCTCTTTTCTAAGTCTTAGCTGCTTCTGGATAGCTCCCATGTCTGGAATCATAAAACCAGGTGAATGATTTTGGTATGTTTGAAAGATTTTAGATAAATACAGCTTGTAAGGCATTTAGATTTTGTTTCTTATTTTGAATGGTATGTTGCACGGTTACTGGTAAATAATGTCTTCCTTCCTCAGTCGGTTTCCAAGATTCTGGATGCTGCCAGCTTGGAGCTTCTCAACGAAAGCTGCAGGAGATCTCTGAAGAAGCTGGCTGGCCAGCCTGACTCTGATGAACAGATAGATGACACTATACTGACGTGATAATAAAGCTCCAGAAGACAAGAAAACACTGAACCAACCGCTGCATCAGCATTTCAACTCAAACACCTATTTTAAATGTTTTCATTTTTGAAAATGTTAATTCTGATGGGATTTCATGAAAAGGACTCCCAGAGAGTATTTTAGTATCAAATATACCAGAATAGCCTTAATTAGACCCACATTAGCTGAAAATTGAAAATTTGGTCCCCTTTTTGAAACAAATAATGTGCAAGAAACAGATATACTAATCAATACTGTTAAATTGTGAGATGTGGCTAGAGCACATCAGGCTTAAACTCTGGTGACACCTATTTCCATGCCAGGGTCTGTGCAAAAACTCCAGTACTGGAAGTATTCTTGGCCTTTTCCACAGACCCTGTGACACAGGAGTAGAACTTGGTGAAAGTTAAAGCGTATTGTTTTTGTGTACTGCTAACTTGCTGCTTG
The DNA here is from genome assembly GCF_023634085.1 of Falco cherrug. Lineage (NCBI taxonomy): Eukaryota > Metazoa > Chordata > Aves > Falconiformes > Falconidae > Falco > Falco cherrug. The sequence goes on from NC_073697.1 coordinate 90,769,464, forward strand.
TGACGGTTCTGAAGACTGAAAATCCCTGTATAACAAAGTATTTAAAATAGCCTTAGAAATCACAAAATGCGAAAGGGGGATTAAATGCAGCCTGTTTAAAGAAGGAACATTTAATAAAGGCTCTGACTTTCATCCTTCTGGTGTAAACTGTTCTTTTTACAAATTCATTTGTCAACAAGCTCATACTGTGATTTACTTTTTGGACCTACTTTTTCTAGGGCATACAGTTTGTGGAGTGGGTAGTGCTGTAATCTATAAAAAGCCTTTTGCAAAACGGAGGCAAGCTAGGGTTTAAAACCAAGCCAGAACTGACATTTAATGAAATTTGTAAGTAATTACTCCTATTAATTTCCAAAGTATTTCTGACTACAGACAGCTTTTTAGTTATTCAACTTGTGAAAAATCCTCTATTTTTATGTCTTCAAAGGCTTCACAAGATACTTGGTGCTGCCAACATACAGATTCATTTTTTTGTGTCAATGAGTTGTACTGCTCCAAGAAAGCAGTATTTTATTTTACCTGGCCACATACACCTCTTTTTAAAAAACTTATTTTAATTTACTAATAGCTGTTAATGCCACTTGATGGAAATAGTGAAGATCTTGTTGCAGAATACAAATTTTTAGAAGGAAAAATGAGTTTTACATTCTATGTAGAGTAATAGTTAAGTGAGCCTTATACTACACAGCAGCTGGTTGCACCTCAGAAACCAGAGCATTAAGATTTCTTGTGTCAAGTGGGTGGGTGGTGTGGGGGAATCTTCCTTGCATGTAACTCTGCATGGCTCAAACCATGATGAAGGGACAAACCCACAATATTATACAACATAAAATTTGAGAGCATAAAATGTAACCGCATGAGAACACACGTTCGGTTAGAACCAGTTTGCTGATTGCTATGGCAGTAGCAGCAAACAGGAAAACATTTTATCTTCACCATGCTCATGCCTCAAACAGCAAGATACAATCTCGAGTAGATATTTGGGAGTGCTTTGCATTGTTCTGATCAAAAGTACAAGAACCTGTCAAAACGTTCTTGATGTTATCTCTGCTCCCAAGCCTCTGGTGTAGGCTCCTGGCAACAGATTTGCTGTAGGAGTCACTGGAATACTGTTGGAAGGGTCTTGGGAAAATCAGCTGTTTCACCCCTTACCTAAGAGAGGCTCAGCTCCAACTGAACCAGTCCTAACTGATTTCCATATAATTTTTTATAGCATTGTATGATGGAGATTCCAGAATCCCTCTACACCATCTATTTTATTATATAAACTTTTTCAGACTGTCAGTGCTTACCTTGTGTCTTAAAAAAAAATTATCTTCCTTGCTGCTACTTGAATCCATGACTGCTTGTCCTATTTCCAGGCACTGAAAACAGTTCTTTTTGCAGCAAATGCATCATCACTTCAGTGTTCTCACCACTAGAAAAAACAAGTTTAGATTTTCTAAGTCTTTTCTTATATATTTTTATGTTTTTTAAACTTACGCTGCTGCCCTCTGTTTCAATCTGTTTCATATTTGCCTCATGGTGTCCATTGTTGGACCAGGTCTTCTAGGGGAGAATGTTTACTTTTCGAGCCCTACATAACACACTTGTCTATCCCATCACAAGGTCTGGGTGTTCTTTTTTTGCAACAGCACAATGTTGCTGACCTCTTTAGTTTGTGATCAGGTATGAAGCCAAGCTACAAAATTGCTCTGTGGCCATTTGTGTTTATGCAGTGGACTATTTCTACAAAACTGCAGCACTTCCCAGTTGGTCTCACTGCAACTGTACTCTACTTTGTGACGTTTATCTGCATTCTGAAGGTGGTTTTTAATTCTGATTTTTGCCTTCCGAAAGACTTGCAAATCTTAAACCAATGTATTTTGCACTGACCTGGTAACAAAGAGTGAAAATTCAACTGAATGTTTTTAAGGATTTGGCAGTTTCAGGGCACTGGAGTTGGTTTCACCTATAATTAATTAGCTGTGTTTTGAGGAACAGCAGTTAAACCATGCAGTGCAATGCAATGCAAAAACTGGGCACTGAATGTACAAAATTTTATGCCATTCAAAAAGTAGGTGGCAAAAAGCTCTGCAGTTGTGTTGGAATCACTCACTTCATCATTGCAGACAGGAAGGAAGAAAAAAATTGCAAGTTTCTACGAAGAATGGCTGTTTGAGCTGTTAATCATGGGCACCTTGGCTTATCCATTTTATCTCAGATTCTAACTGATGCTCCACATAAATGTGTGAAAGAAAATTACAGTTCAATAGAAGCCTTTTTTATTAACTTAGAATTTTAGCCAATAAGGTATTTTGTTATTACGAGTATTTTGATGATGCGTATTTCCACCTTATGTAGCAGCAAGTGGAAAAACTCATTCATCTTTCAAAACAGCAGCTGAGTTTCTGCACTGTTTAGTTGTTTCTGAGAAGGAGGAGTAAAAGGCAGGAGTTCACTTGCACTTATTGAGAATAAGCTGATTTTTCAATTACAGTGAAACACGGAATTTGGATTTTGATAGCTGCTTTTCACTAAACTATTTATACACTGCAATATAATACAACAGAGATAAAACACCCATAATTTTTGCCACAACGTAAGATCTGATAAATTGATTGTGCCAACTTGGAGACTTAAAGAACTAATTTTTTTCTTATTTCAAATGTCTCAAAAATACCAGTTGTCAGTAAAAGGTAATTTTTCCCTACAACTGACTGTAATAACATCTTTGAACTGTCAAGCAACTGTCTCCAAGTGACAGCTGAACCGTGTGTATTTCAAGAAGATCAAAAAATAATTTATGAGAGCTGTTTAAACTTACAAGGTGCTAAAAATTTCAATGGAAAAAAGACAAATGTGAAAGCATAAAATATTAAATTATTTGATTTTTTTTTCAAGGTAAGTCCAGTTTGCACTGTCCGTTTTATCAGATAACATCATGCTGTCTCACACTTTCCATGTGATGAAGTTTCATGAACTTAAAAATAAAGGTAATAGGAGTTTTGTCATTTTGGGTGTGAGCTGGTGGTTTGTATGCTGGATTCAAGGGATCTCCCTGCAGCTATGCAGTGTCCTTAGCTACCCTGATGCTCAGGACACGTGTTGGGTTACATGATGGGCTGCCCAAGCGCTTTCAGGGGTAGGTGAGCTGCAGTGGGGGTTGCTTTAGCACGGGGTAGGTTTGGGCTAGCTGGAAACCCTTTTCTAGCAGGGTTTCTGTGAGCGTAAGTCTGTTAAATAACACATGCTCATGTCTGATAACATTCCAGCCTCCCTCCTGCTCCTCAGCTGGCTACATCTTAAGGATAATGCAGAATGAGCTATAGGGTGTGATGTTTAAAATGCATGAGTTCCAGAGTGGATGTGAGATGGAGGTCATGTAAGTGGATTTTAGGATGTGTGGGACTTTTCAGGGGTAAGCTTTGAAGGCTACAATACTTTTTTGAAGGTTGAGATTAAGCAAAGTTTATAATCAAAACCACAGACAGCAGCCATATTGCTTATCAGAAGTATTCTGAAGATGCAATTTTATGTGCTAAAAAAAATAATCTTCAACCCAGACATGCTACTTTAGCCATACTGGGTTGGTTTGCTTCTAGATGAATTGCATGCAAATTGGGCAAATATAACTGTGAAATCATACCACAATATCCTATGCAGAAGAAATGGGAAATTAGAATTGGTTAGAGATAACAGCCTTTAAAATATTCTTATTCTTCTTAACCAAACTCTATTGTATAAATCCAGAGAAAAGAGTCTATACCTTTCAAGTCAATATTAAGGGAAAAAGCAATACTGCTAAAAACTGTCTGAAACATCCACAGATCACAGCACAGCTGTGGCTGGAAGACACTTCTGGATTTCAGTTAGTCCAACCCATGCTCAAAGCATGGTTGAGTAAAGCAGGTTGCTCAGGGGACTGTCCAGGTGGGTTGGACTCCACAACCTCCCTGGGCAACCTGTTCTGGTGAGCAAACACCCTCACTGACACCATCTGCAGGGGTGACATTCCACTGCTATCAATCTTGTACTTGTGTCCTACCAAAGAGATTCTCAAAGTGCATCCTACTCTTTAAGCATCTTTAGAACAACTAATTAAGATTATTAATTATCAAATGGATCGGTATTTTCAAGTTAACTGTCCTTGATATCTGTGTCATCTTTCCTTTCAGATGTTTATAATGTTTATTTAGATGTTTACAGACCGTAAAGGTCTGTGTTCTTCAGTGCCAACGCAGCTCTCCCCATCCGAAAGACAAATGCATGTTAACAAGCTACTTGTATCAATGAATTGTAAACTTATGGTTAAAATTTTAAAAATCAACTTAGTTTAATTAAATAATCATGCCAATATTTTGGTTTGCATCTATGCTGAACTAAAATTACTTTTAAGACAGATGCACTACCTAGCACGTTGCCTTTTCTGGGTTTACGTATGTATTAAAAAGCCTTAATAACTGGGAATGGAAGTCCCAAGTAATTTAAATATTCTACACTAAAACACTGTGTTGTTTCATCTCAGGAGTTCAAGTACCAGTAAGAACAAATACTTTTGTAGAAAAATAGTCAGGGAAAACTAGCACTGTTCTTGTGCCATGTCTCCGCCTAAAAGTGGAGATCACCTAAATACTCATCTCCAGTCTTGCAGAATTTGCATAGTCAGTATCTGTGCAACTGACAGCAAAATTACTCAGACTGTTTCTGTCAGACAACTCTGATAGCCCTGTTTGCAACTCCTGGGGATTTGGGCTGTGGATGCTGCGGGCACAGCTGCTGATGTGCGCAAGGTCAAAGCCCCTCCCGAGCCATACGCAAGCACCACTCTGGATTAAAAACCCCAGGAATCTAGTTCCCGATTGGCTTGAATTACCAGGCCTGCATGATGCACCTGGGCATTTCACATCACTTTGCTGTGGGCCTCCTCACCTGCAGGCTGGGCGCTGATGGGAACTGGTCTTGTGGCTGTGCTACATGCTGCTTTGGTGCATGGGTGTATGGCTGAAAAACCAAAACTCGTTCCCACCCACGGTGGTCGGCTCCTGTACCATCCCAGGTGTGGAGCTGACAGTGCCTGAAGGCGCTAGGGCTCCCTCATGTCTCTGGTGCTTTCCTGAGGGCAGCCTCCCCTCCGCTATAGCCGCCCGCCTCATGCCAGCGTCTACAGGGGCCGAGGCAGGCTCACCGCAGTCCGCCGTAGATGGCCCGGCGGGTCAGCACGGGGGGAAGCAGGGCCCAGGCCCCAGCGCGGGGGGGAGCGACGGCCGCGGCCTCCTGTCCGGCCACCCCTCGCCGAGCCTGTCATGGCCACCAGGCACACCCCGCGCCGCACCTGCCGCCCATGCGCGGCCCGGGCGGGCGCGCGACGGGAGCGCGCTGGGGGCGTGGCGGGAAGCGCGGCGGGCGCGCGGCCGCCCTTCCCGCGCAGGCGCACGAGGAGGGCGGGCGGCGCACGCGCGGCCGCGTGCCGGCGCAGCTGGCGGCCCGGGCGAGCGCTGCGCATGCGCGGCGGCACCGCTGTCAGTTCCGGCTGTTTGTTCGGGAAGTGGATCCGGCCGCCGCCGCCGCCCCCTCCCCCCCCCCCCCCCCCCCGCTCGCTCCGCCGCCCGCGGCCGCTCCCGCCGCCCCGGCCATGGCCAGGGACTACGATCACCTCTTCAAGCTGCTCATCATCGGCGACAGCGGTGAGGGCGGGCGGCGCCGCCCGGGGGCGGGGGTAGGCCGCTGGCAGGGTGGCCGCCCCTCGCCTCCGCCCGGGCCGTGAGGGGCCTGAGGGCGGCGGCGAGGCCCGGCCGGGCGGCGCGGGGGCGGCGGGGGGGCGGCCTTCTCCGGCGGGACCCCAGCGGCCGGTTAGCCGGCGGCGGGGCCGCGCTGCTGTCGGTGCGGGCGGGTCGGCGTGGCCCCCGCGCTTTGAATGAGGGGGCGCCTGTGCCCGGCTTCCCGCAGTCCCGCCTGACAGACCCGCGCTGAGGCGCGGAGCAGGGCCGGGCCCGGGAGGAGGCGGCTCGGCACGTACGATCCCGGGCGGCATCGCCAGCCCTCGCCAGCCCAGCCGCAGGCTTGGAGGGCGCCTGCTGATCCGCTGGGATGCGGAGGGAATTCCCGTCCCCTGTGACAGGCGGCTCAGGGCACCGATGGGAAGGGCTGGCAGCTCCTCAGCCCTAGGGACCATTGTTTCGAGTGCCACAAATACTACGTTTCAGTACTCTTTATTATCTTAATTATTCCTTAACTCTTTCCCTGATTCAACCTGAAGTCTTACTTCTAGAGTTTGTCACCTTGTTTCAATAAATCCTTGAAGAGCCGGGAGCTTTGTGCATTTCTACTTACAGTAGGATGCGAGTACCTGAAATAGTTGTGAATAAGGGGTAGTTACAGATTTTTGAGAATAGACCTGTAGTTACTTCTGCAGCAGTTTCAGAAGCTGGTGTGTGAACTCAGCCTGTGTCTGGTGCTTTAGTCCAGGCACATAAGTACAGAGACTGGGAAGATTCCTGCCTTCAGTCCAGTTCAGTCTTGGTAACACTCCAACAGCTTACAGTTTAATTTCCATAAACTGGAGAAGATGGCATCCACCCTCTTTTTTTAATAGAGGTGTGGTCCATAAGGCAGCAGGTCCCAGCATGCAGCAAGGCATAGCTCTTGGGTGAAAGTGTAATGTTTCATGATCTTGGCAGTTGTCACCTCCAGAAACTTTAGCTCTATGAAAAAATACTTTATTCTATACTAAACTGTGGTTGCATGAAGGGATCTAAAGAGGGGGAGAGGGCGAGAGCTCCAAAATGGCTTAAAACCATAGGCACTTTTGGGAGCCTATGGGTTATTAAAACCAAATGCTGTATTTTGAGCAGAGCAGTAACTCTGTTGCTTGCTGATGAGTTTCAGAACTGTTCAGGCAAGATAAACAGGATGGTGAAAACTCTGAGGACGACTTCTCATTTTAAACAATAAATGGCATTTCTTAGCTGAGTCTTCTTGAGCAAATTCCCTGTAGTGTACCCAATGAGAGGAAAAAAGTGGTGCGAGAATTGTCGGGTTGCCTGTAGTTCTCTGTTGTAATTAAATCTCACTATGTAGTTTGAGTATTGATTTTTTTCTTTTTTGTTTTTGCTAACCCCAACGGGAAGGCTTTGTCCCTGCTTCCAGCAAACAGTTTGCTTGCCTTGTTTATTGATGTTTATTCCCTGCGATGGGAAGTGGACTGATACCGGATAGGGTGATTCTGCTCATCTGCTTTCCTCTGTATTATGCAAATATGTCAAGAGGGTAGTAGGTCTGTGTGTTTTTAGAACAGGGCATCTTGAAAGGCTGGTAGTGATTTCAGTTGTGCCAGATATTTAAAAATAATACAGATGATCTGTGCTTTGCATGTGCTGCTTTAATTCACTTTACCATTCAGTAAGATACGGGTCTTAGAAACCGGTACGGCACAGAAATTTGCTTTTAATTTTGATTCTGCAAAGTCAATAGGCCTTATTCTGTTTTGTTTCATTTTGCTGTCTTCAATAAGCAAAGAGGCCCTGTTAGCCTTTGCTTTTAGATCTTCAAATAACTGCGTAGGAAGTGGAGGGTCACGAAGAGTGTGGTTTCTCTGTATGTGAACAGTGCAGGTCAGAGGCAGTGTTTGTTTAGTGAGATCGTTGTCATCGGGAGCATGTAGAATTTCCTGAGTTCAGGAGGTTTCTCTTGTCTGGAAGCTGCCTCAGTGCATTATAGGCAAGACTGTCTGTGCAGCAGTGGACCATCTGACAAAGCAGTGGTCATGTGCAGCCCATGCAGCTCTGCAGCGTAGCCTGAGGCTGGCTGGTGTTTTGAGAAGGTGGTTTGGTCTGACACTTTTAAGAAGGTCGTGGGTTCCAGCATCTGCTTTCTTTTTACTAAGCCAGAGGCCAAGGCTGCTTGACCAAGAAGCATAGTACTTGCTGAAATAGTTAATTATTTATTTTTTTTAATTCTTTTTTCGTAGCAGACTGGTATTTTGCAGAGGTTTAGCTCTTGCTAAATAACCAGTCCTCTGTTAAAAGTTCAGGAGCTGCTCTGCCACTCTTTTTGAGCTCAGAGGTTTTGAGTGTATGCATGCTGTAACTTTGTATTTTTCAGTAGCATTCCTTCTTTTTTATTTTTTCTTTTTTAAAAAAGATTTGTAATGCTTGGTGAGAAGTGAGCATGGCTTCTCCAGATGTTTGGTGATTTGAACTCTTTGTAAATGAGACCTGGCTTTCTGGAATCGTGCAGATTTTTAGTTTTGTTTTGGTTTGTGGGTTGATTTTTTCTTTTCCCCCCACTACTAGCTATCTTCAGATCCCAGCAACTGAAAATTATTGGAGTTCTGTATAGTCTTTGCATAGGTCTTCTATTAAGAAGAACTTGCCAGTTATACATCATCAAAATAATTAGCTTAAATAACTTCTACCTGAAAAGATTTAATAGATAATCACCCTGGTGAAGCTGAATTTCCTCTTCATGCCATGGCAGATTTTTTTTTGGGGGGGGGGGGAAGGGAGAGGGGACATTAACAGCAGAGATGTTATGCAGAGGTAACAACTGAGGCATTCTGATTCTCAGATTCCCTTGGTTGGGTGTGCAGGAATGAGTTTCTTAATGATTCTTGTCTGAAGCACTGTGTGAAAAATGCTTCCCTGCAACAGGGTGTGGTAAGGGTGCAAACAATCATTTAAGGAAAACTTGGATAAAGTGGTACTCAAAGCACTTGGAGAAATGTTTCATGGAACATTTTGGCAAAAGGTACAGCTTCAGAAAGGTATGTGTCCTTCCCGTTAGATGTGGAACAAGCCTGTTTTGGATGGCAATACAGAGCAATAGTTCCCAACTCCTCTGTTTGGTTTAGGCTTCTGTTAAACTGTGGCTGTGATAACATAAGCTTTATAGTACCAAACCCTAGTCTGATTGTCAAAGTAGTCCAAATTCCACTGCTGTTCAGCGCGGCATAATGAATGGGAGGTAGGCAGTGGTGTTAGACACGATGTGCAAGTGCCGTTTAATGGAGTAGTTTAGAGCAGTGTTCTTAGTACTTGTTAATTAGCAGGACATACTCATTTTTGGATCTTTCTTTAGCAAATATAAGCCTACTGATCGTTAACTTGCTTTTAGTTATTACTCTTTTCTGACCTCTCAGAACTGACCACAGCTCAAAAGCTACCATTTCAGAGTTTGCTGAGGGCTGGTGGAAGGAGGAGACAAAGAAACCCCTGTACTGCTCCTACAAGCATACCGGGTCTTGGAGTGACTGTAGTGGGCTTCATCAAATCCTCAAGGAGAGTACTCAGATGAATAGTCAAGGTGGATGGTACTAAATTACCTGCTGGGAAAATACCCTAGTTAGAGTTAAAAATGCAGTGGATGGGTAAATGCTGTTACGTTATCTGACACCCAAGATGACTGTATTCAAAGGTCTTGCTGTCTTTGTTTGTCATAGGTGTGGGCAAGAGCAGTTTGCTGTTGCGTTTTGCAGATAATACATTCTCAGGTGAGTGTTTTGTTTACTTCGGTAAGTGAAACAGTCAAGGTCTGCTCCAGTGCTTCTGGCTGGCAAGGAGCTGTTGTTCTGCGTTTACCCACTGATGGCTGCTCTAGGAATACATTACATTTCTAACTTTGCTTCTCTTGGTATAAGCCTATACAAGCCATCCTGTCTGATCTTCACTTGCAACTGAAAGTCCCACAGTATTTAAACACTGACATGGTTCCAGAAATAGCTTAGGTTTCTTAGCTTGTGCTGGCTGTTCTGTGCAGACTTCCTATTGTCCATTTGGGATTTAGATTGATTGAATGTTGTGGCTAAACCACTTACATTTGTGACATAACTAATTTATTGGGAGGAAACTCTTAGAACAGACTGTATTCAAAATAAGCGATTGCACAAGCATTTAAAGCAAAGCTTTGTCTCAAAGTTTTCACAAGTAAAATGCTTGCATAGTTACATATTTCTTGAGATATTTGTGTGCTTACTCTAGGCCGCTAATGCGGTAGAAGAGTAATTTTATTTTGTAACACTGAGGTTTAAATTTTAAGGTTGGCATGGAAAATGATTAGCTGCAGGTAAAAATATGCAGATCAGCATGACCTGATAGGGCATTTTAAATGATAGGCAGATAGGAGGAACCTTGTTCTCCTGGCTAATCTGAGAGCTACTGCCAAGTAGCATTCAGAAGTGTGCTTTGGGACATCCAAAATAAACAAGACCGGGGGTTCTCACTTGTCCGTGCTTTCCCCTCAGGCAGCTACATTACCACAATTGGAGTGGATTTTAAAATCCGGACAGTTGAGATCAATGGAGAGAAGGTGAAGCTACAGATCTGGGACACAGCTGGACAAGAGCGCTTCCGGACTATTACGTCAACGTGAGTATAACTGGGCTTTGTGATGTGTAGTTTCGTGTAGGGATCTTGTAGTTTAGAGTTACAGTTTAGATATTTTAATGTTGCAGTTGATTAGCTAACGATAGCTTTGTGATCTGTATAGCAGGACTTCTCTCACCTGCTTTAGACTGATAGCAGTGGTGATATTGTGGCTGGGTTTGAAACTGCGATTTCAGATTTCCTCACTCTTCTGTGTATTACCGTGGTGGCTTTGTCTTATTCCTCTGCTGCTAGTTTGCAAATGGTAGAAACTGGGGGCATTTCACTGCATATAGTAGAAAACTTGTTTCTGAAGCCTGTCCAAGGTTATTCTCTGATTGAATGTATTGCAGGAGTACAGACTGCAAACCCTCTGTCAGTGTCACATAACTAATGAATAGCTTTGAGATTGAAGAGTAGGATTTCCGATATTCAGTTTTCTTTTATGACAAATGCATTTTAGCGGCTATCTTTGTGTGGAGCTCTGTTGAGGCAGACACCCACGTGATGTTAACCTTTTCCTTGGTTCGAGTTCAGTTTCATGCTCATTGTCCTTTTGAACAGTGTGTGCACAGCTTTTCCTGTTCCTGAAGAAACCACACCCAGAGCTGCAGTGGTGGGAACTAAGAATAAAATGTGTTTGTAAACTGATTGCAGTGAAGGAGGGAGGGACTGCTCACCGTGGCACTCAGGGAAGAGATAAAAATGCACTCGGAAATGGAACTTTGGTTTCCTTTGGGTGTTAATAAAAAAAATAATAAATCTTGAAAGACTCAGGTGTTTCACTTGATCTTTCAGGACTGACTTCTCTTCTGGTTCCTATTTGAGAGGAGGATTGTTTTCAGCTGACATATTAGTTAACTTACTCAGACATAAAAATGATGAGATTGGTTGCATATGTGTTACGCCTGACCAGCTAGAAATGGCAACATTGAACCTGATGTGTGCGCTGCCCCTTTCCTCTGCACTTCTATATGGATATTACTGGATTACTTCTGTTGTTTCTTAAGTGTTTAGCTTGAAAAGACTCTTGTTGCCTCTTGCAGGGTTTCTGTGTGTGACAGCACTTCTTGTTTCAGTGCTGCAGGCAGCTTCAGGCAGGAAGTGGTGGTGGGGGCAGCAATGCAGTGCTGCGGCTCGCATCAGCTGTGCGCACAGGCTCATCACAGAGTGCCCAATTAGTGCTGAGTCAGCACATGACCTTCCTGTTTTCAGATTCCCTGACATGACTTGGAGCTGCGTTAATGAGCATTGGTTCGTGGGGCTGATGCCAGCTAGTTTAGAAAGCCATGGTATCCGGCACGGAACAGGGAATACCAGGAAAGGAGGTTTCCTTTTGTGAACAGGAGTAGCTGCAGATTGGACTTTGCGTAGTGTTTTATGTAAATTTTTTTTCTTTGATCACATTTATAATAGATAAGGTGAAATGGTTTGAGGGCGTTTGTGCCATGACCTGTTTGAACTCTGCTACTAATTTCTTTTGCCTAGCTTTTTACCAAAGTGAGGTGTATTTTACTCTTTGGGAAGTGAAGGCCCCCGTTTTCCTGCCTTAACTCTGGTAAAGTAGTTACAGAATATTCTGTGGTCAGGGAAAAAAGATTTGAATTTTGTGCAGCTTTAAGCAAGCAAGTTCCTGTTGCCAGGTGCATTTGAGGTGTTGAGGAAAATGCTTTGGGAGTGCTGCTTATGTTGTCATGAGGGCTCCTTTTGCTGTTAAGTTGGCTAGCTGTGACTGTCTAGCGCTCACTGATATTTTTCAAGAGGCACTCTGGACCTAATGTAACACCTTTAAAAACGGGAATTACAAGATTTGGATTTTAGAAATGGTTTCTTTCTTTTTCTTTTTTTTTTTTTTAATTGGCAAAGTAATACTGTAACTGATTTGCTTATCCCAAACTGAGTGACAAATCAAGTTACCATGCTAGTACTTATGAAAGAGCTTGGCTACCAAATCATGGGTGGAGTGCGAGTGCACTGTCAACAGACTGTAGTAGTCTTTGACTGCACTGAGGTTAAGGGTATAAAAAGGTGTTCCTCCAGTGTTACTGTAGGCCAGGAAGTCCCTTTGCAGTTGGAGCTCAGACTGATGTTAAGCCAAGCCTGGCAAGCAAGCCTGAAATTAGAGCCCATCTGGTAAATAATAGTAATTGGTTGGAAGTACTGCTGTGTAGACCTAGAATTGCAAAATGGTAGAGGTAGTAGGAAGTTAATAGTGGAAAATTAGGAAACATTGAAAGGTTGTTCTATTTTTATTTTACTTGATTACCGGCTACAGAATCTGAAAAACAGAATGAAACTGTTAAGGAACAGAAGTGAGGTTGATCTGGAGCATTCTACAGAAACTCAAGAAAACTAAACTAGATCAGAATTTCAGACGGGGAAGTATAAAAGACAGCAGCTGTTTTTACTCTCTATTAAATGTGGAAATACTGGGATAGCTAGTGCCTAGAGGGAGGGGAGGCCAAGTTTTGTGAATTTGGTTTGCATGGAATGTCTTCCAAGCTAAATTTGATTTAAATTCACCAGAGATGTAGCATGCCAGGGCTTGGCTATATTAGCAGGAATGCTTAAGATGCTCGACCAACCAGTTCCTGTATTTGACTTGGTCTTGTAGATAGGACTACTTTGTCCTAATTCAGGTCTGTGGTTTTAGGATTTAGGCTTTACATAATCCTTGTCAGATGCTTGTTCAGTATAAATAGTGATAGCACAGGATCTTCTGCCATCCATTTGTGTGGAATGGCATGTTCAAGAGAGGGATAAGCTTTTTGAAATGATAGAATTGCTGTGTCTTGTAAACCAGATGTGACGGTCAGAAGACTAGTTAACTGACCTGTTACAATAGATACACTTCCTGGAACCTGAAAAAAAGATGAGTATGAAAACAAAATTATTAGATGTCTCTGGAATTGGTTAGAATTCTTGATGAATGAAAAACAAGGAAACATGTATACTACAAACTAGTGAAATATTAACAAAGGTGCTGGATTAAGCCAGTAACCTGTCTTTCACGTTGGCCAGTTACCTTTCTTTTTTTTCTAGAAAAATGAACATATGGGCTCTAGTGCTGCACTCAGTAATACTCTGTCTCTTCTGACTTAGCGACCGTCATGCTTCATGAAACTAGCTGTTGTAACTCCAGATGCTAATCCTGGGAAGCATTTACTAGAGGTTATCTGAGAGCTTTCTCGCTGGTATTTTGTAGTAGGGAGTACTACAATGAATGGCAAAATGTTCCTTTCTGCTTAGAAAGGTGGTCTTCAGGATGTGAGGGGAGAATGCAGATGGCTGGAAAACATGGTGAGTTCAGTTAACCAGTTCCTAAGATTTTCTGTATCGAGCCTGCAGTATTAGTAGGTAATGTTTCAAAGGCAGTAAGCTTATGTCTTTAGGCTTCTTTAAATATAATTCTATAGGTAGAACAAGCAATTTAGGTGTTTGTTTCAGGTTAAATGTTCATATTCTTAAGCCTTTTCCACACCAGAGCTAAATGTAAAGCCTTTAGATCTAGGTGACTTTTCCAACCATATGGAAGATGGTTGGCTACTATCAAGCATCCGAGGGCATATACAGGGCAGGTTTGGTTGTCTTTCACCTCAGTGGGGTACTTTCACGGACACTCTAAACATGAATAACTGTTGTCTAATTTTTTTATTTTTTTCTGTATTTCACGAATGTATTTATCACTAGGAGTAGTAGCAGTTACTGGTTTCTGAGGTTTGTAGGGTACATGGCAGAGTACACCTACCATATAGAGGACAGCTAGCATCAGTCCTTTAGTCCTTGAGTGGCAGGCTGAGATTAAGAGCTTCATTTCTCTTCTGCTCTCATTTCTGTGGTCTCCATCTTCCCTAAAATGTGGATGGGAAGAAGATAAGGCATTCTTTCCCTAGTGTCAAAGCCTAAACTACCTCTTGGTTGCCAAAAGCACAAAATTTACACCTACTCCTCCCTGAATGCCAAAAGCCCCATCTGTTCTCTACTTGCCAAAGCCTACAACTTGTTATAAAAGCAATTCTGCACTGCATCATTCTGAAATTTGAAGTATGGGGTAGGATAAATCAGATTTTGTTTTCTGCTACTGTCCTGCACTTGGGGTTGGACAATCTTTGCTGTCTCTGTTAAGCCTAAAACGTTATGTAGGACACAAAGCTGTATCTTAACAAATGATAGAAAATAGCATGACTAGCTTTTTGAGAAAAATGTTTATTATGGGGCCTAAGAGTTGGAGAATAAAAGGTAGTCATGGTCTTATCTCTCCGGCTGCTAAAAGGTAATGTCAGCCAATGGAGAAAATGACATTTTAGTGTAGATGAGGGGTTGGCAACCTTTCTAGAATGACGTGCCAGACAATTTTCCCTTCTAAAAATAGAAGCAATGTCTGCTGGTAGGAACTCAGCAGGAGTCAGGGGTTGCTGTCTTGCACAAAGGAAGATATTTCTGATGAGGTGGTTGGCAATATTAGTGCTCTGTGACAGGGGAGTGACAGGGGGTCGCAGCTCCTGTGGTGCAGTTTTGAATGCCATAGCGGTCTGTGCTGCTTGTTCTGGCCCCCAGTCCTCATCCCTAGGAGCAAACGGCTGTGCTGATGACATGTCAGGAATGGGATCTATACGTGCAGGGTGCATGTTATTCTACTCCCTGGCATGATATGCTTTGCCTAGAAAATCTAGGTGCGTGGGCAAGGTAGGAGCAGCAGGATGCTCCGTTGGGTCCTCTGGTTCGGATGGCTGGGATACCAGGCATGGTTTTATGGTGTGCACAGCAGAACGAAGCAGCTTGTGTAGGTGTAGCTGAACCACTGCGTTTCTCTGAAAACTGAGCGTTGTCTTTGCAAATGTAATGCTCAGTGTTAGGGAGGAAGTGGTAGGTCAGCCCAAGGGTTGCTGGATTAAAAGACTGTTAGGTGATAAGGGAGAATTTGAAGATAATGAGTTTATTGTTCAGATGTAGAGAAATCTCCTGTATTGGTAGGATCGGAGATCTTTCCCTTTCTGATGCTATCACACAAACAGCATTCATCCAAAACAATGTGCAGTACGTGTTAATGTCAGGAGAGGATGGATGGATTATTTTTTAAATGTGTGGTTTCAGGCCATGGAATATTTTTTCCTCTAAGTGATCTAAGTTATGAAATAAAGTTGAGCTCGTAACAAAGCAAAGCACAAATGCAGTCTGTAGCAAGTTTGAAGGCTATTAATGGAACTGATTACGAAAGGACTAGAATATTTGAAAGTGCAGGATCTCTTAAGGGGTGGGAATAAGTAATTCTTGCCCGAGTTAGTCCTTGCCAAGGAAAGTGAATGTAAAGCATAAATTACTGGTGAAACGCAGTGTGGAAGAAGTATTTGACTGTCTTCTGAAAGTGCCCAGATGAGCAATAAGAATGGGTTCTCCTACTTCTGTGGAGTATGTATCTTGTCATAGAGGAGTATTATACCCAGTGACAGTATTATACCCATGTCACTACAAAGTGATCATGAGAGGAAAAGGGTCGAGGGGGGGAGATGTGTGCACTCTGTATGTGATATATGCCTATCTGTGGAAGTCTGTCTTGGTGATTTATAAAGGTAGGTGGCTTCTGTTCTAGAAGGGATGATGAGGCTGATCATAAGAAAGAAGAGGAAATGAAAGGGAAAGAGCAAATCTACACAAAATATAAAAACTAGGTGCTGATGAAGACCTTGCTGTCAACTGTTTTAATTATTTTTTTTTTTGTCAAAGCTGCCTAATTTGCAGTAGGAAAAATACCTGGTAGTCCTGTGAATGTGGCTGAAAAACGAGAAGGTGGAGCTTGCTTTTTTTTATATAGCATTGGCATGGTGCACATACTGTCTGCTCTTAGTGGGTTTATGCAGGTGATAATGTCGGAACTTGAATTGAGATACTTTTCTTGCATATCAGAATTGCTTATCATCTTGTAAAGGTGGTGGTTGCCCAAGACTAATGGGAATAAACTGAAAGAAAGTTTATTTTTAATGGCTAAAGGTAGCAGAGCGCATTGAATGCACATACGGAGTCGATCTGTTGAGTAGGAAGGTGTGATCAGAACACAGTCGCTCAACAAGACAAATTTTTGAGAGCTCAAGAGAACTGTGACTGAGGGTTGAGTATATCAGAAGATTGCTGAAATTTTAGTCTGTAAGTGATCTTTCAAAGATAACAAAAATACTGCAAAAACTGAGTGTGGCTTGTACAACACGAAGGTTAACATCACGGCCGGTTTTGAGGACATACTGGGGGCACCACTACCTTTTGCTTACGTAGCTGAAAGACAATATTAATCTTTGAAGGTCCTGACAACCTGAACAAGGAAGAGAACAGTAGTATTTGGACTTTGAAACCTACTTGTATAGACTAAATGAGCAGGGGACTGTAGGTTTAGAGTAGCATGTGATCTAGCTGCTGTAAAAGAATTAAATGACTCCCAGTGGAACAAAAATGGGGGCACTTGATTACCGTAACTTGAGGATTTGTTATGAATCTTGTAAAAGTTAAGTGAAAGAGAAAGAGCTGAGAAGGTGATACATGGCTGGAGTTAACATTTTTTGTCTTTTCCTGCTCCATAGGTATTACAGAGGAACACACGGGGTCATTGTTGTCTATGATGTAACTAGCGCAGAATCTTTTGTGAATGTAAAAAGGTGGTTGCATGAAATTAATCAAAATTGTGATGATGTCTGCCGGATACTAGGTAAGTTTGTAACGGAATAGTTGCAACATTTTATTTATTTAGTAGGCTGAGCTGCTGAAGTACCAAAATGACTTTTTTTTCTTTCTTTCCTTTTTCAGTGGGGAATAAGAATGATGACCCAGAGCGAAAAGTGGTAGAAACAGAAGATGCCTATAAATTTGCTGGGCAGATGGAGATCCAGTTGTTTGAGACCAGCGCCAAAGAAAATATTAATGTGGAAGAGGTAATGTAATACACAGAAGAGTATAGCTAAACTATTTGGGGATAATGGTCTGGGAAAAAATATCAATTACATTCTTCCCATTGAGGAAGAAAGATAAAATGCTTTGTACAAGTTGCAAGTAAGTAGATAAAATGTCAAAAGGAGACATTCAACTGTGTGTGGAAGAGTTGGCGAAGCGAAATGAAGGAGCTCATGTTGCATTTTCACTTGCTTTACAGTGCGTACATACTGGGCATGGTCTCAGGAAAGACTCACTAAATTGCTTCTAGGAGGTGGGACTGCCCAGTCTTCACTCCCGGCTTCAGTTGCCAGACTGACCTGGTTTTATTTACAGGTTTGGGAAAGAGGAAGGAGGTGGGAGTGGGTTGGGAAGGTACTGGATTTCCACTTGGCCTGTAGTGGGTTGGGGAAGATCTCTGAACCATTGTTGAAATACCTAGAAAAGTGGCGTTGCTCCAGAAGAACAGCATCCCACAAAAGCTAGCCTGAGTTCATGGGTGGTCTGAACTTGCTTGTTTCTCTTGCAGATGTTTAATTGCATTACAGAGCTAGTCCTGCGAGCAAAGAAAGAAAACTTAGCAAAGCAGCAACAGCAGCAACAGAACGATGTGGTGAAGCTAACGAAGAACAGTAAAAGGAAGAAGCGGTGCTGCTAATGCCCTTTCCCTGCTGCAGTGACTCTGCTCTCAGGCAGATCAGCCCCTCCAGCTAGACTCTGGCAATTCCACTGGGGCAGGCTTTGGGAGGACTTTCTCAGTTTTGTGCCGTTATTTAAAGATTATTTTTTTCTCCATGTTTTCTATCAAGAGGCGCTGGCACCTTACCACTTCAGTGCCAAGAAGGTATCGGATGGAATCTTGCCCCCTTCTCCTCCCCTGCTCATTCCAGTGCGCCTTGTAGACAAGAAGGACGTTGCCTACCAAGTGGACTAATTAACCCAAGAGTTTGTATATAATGTATATTGCTTTAACCAGCCTCGCCTCCCTGTTGTTGCTTTGGCTTATGCCTTCTTAATGTCAACCAATCATGGACTGCAGAGTTCATCTTTTTAAAGAAATAGTACAAAGTTCTTAAATCAAATTGGCCCCAGGCTGGCAGCAACTGCTTCCTGGGGCTTCCGGCTTCATTTCTGTTGGGCTCCAGGCTGGCAACTGGCGCCCCTGGGGCCTGTGGCTTCACCCGCAGCTCCAAGCTTTTACTGGGGCTCAGGCTTTGTTTTTCTAGGTACCAGGATTGCAGGTGTTGCTGCTGGAGCCTGGGGTTTCACTTCACCAGCCCCTGGGCTGGCAGCTGGTGCTGCTGCTGGGGCCTTGAATTTCAGTTTGCCGTGATCCAGATTTGTGGCTGGGTCCTTGGGTTTCACCACCTTGTGCTGCAGCCCAGCTGTACCTGTGCTCTCCTTCAGTTTGTATCAAGATACCGAAAAACAAACCAACCTGCAGAAGTGGGATTTATGTGGATAAAACTTTTTTTTTAAAAAAAAAGCAAAGTTTTAACTCCTTTGGCCTCTGCTTCTGGTTCTGCCAGGGTCCTAAGTGAGGGTCCGTTTCTTTTGAGAACAACAAAAACCATGTGATTCTGCCAAAACCCCCACACTTCTCCTCGTTGCCCTGTCCACAAATAGGCGATCTGAACTCGAATGTGAATTTTGGTGGCAAAGCTTTTGGTTTTGAGAGAGAAAAGGCATAAAAATAAATCCAGCTGTTCTGGATTGATGTCTGAACATGAAAGCTGCTGCAGGATCATTCCCAGGATTCTTCCGTTAGGAAGGAGGACTGCTGTTGAATGTTAAAGAAATGGAAAGCTTGCTTGCTTGGGTTATGTAGTGGTGGAGGATCACACCTGGAAACAAACTGGTCTCACCGTGCTCAGCAACAATTTCCTGGCCCTTGTTGGCCTTTCTGGGAAAACAAGGGCTTGGTTCATCAGCCTGGATAGATGTAGCTAAAGGTGGAGAGTGTATGTGCGTGTAACTAAAATATCGAATGGGCTGAAAGTACATGCTCAGCACCTGAATAATTGCCTGAATAATAAGAAAAAAAAGAATTTTTCCTTCAAACGACTAAAAGGCACGGAGGGTATGACTTCCTTTAAGACCCTGAAGGTGGATGTTTGTCAGTCAGTGGCCCTGTGGCATTGCTGGCCTTAGTTTGGTAGGATGATTCACCAATGTCCATGAGCTTTTCAGCCCACTTCTCTCCCTTCCTTTCCCCTCCCCCAGGAGAGGCTAAGTTTTAGTCACTTACTTTGCCTGCATTTTTTTAGATTTTATGGGTTGTGGTAAGACCCCTAATCATACAATCACATCACAATCAATCACTTTAAAGACTTTCTAAAAAATGCAAACAATGAATGTGTAACACATTATTTTTTAATCGGTTCAGGTGCTGGGAGTATGTATCCAGCTGCCTTCACCCATCTCTTTTCTTCACATATCTTTCATTGGTAACCCAAGAATAAGAATGAGCTGGGATGATATTGCTAGTGTGAGCTCTGATAATTGTAAGACTTGAGCAGCTATGGAAAGTGGCGGCTTACGTTACACTGGTCCATCCTGTCTGCTTTCTGATGTCGAATGTGGTGCGTGCCCAAGGAAGGAACTGGGTCAGCCCTCAAAGCCTTCCTGTTGAAATGAAGCTGTCCTGTGATGGCTACCACTTTCAGATTTGAGGGCCCAGCTGCGTCGGTTTGGGACCCTTATGGTAGCGTGTGTGCAGATCTAGGAGGGAGTAACTTCATAGAGGCAGAAGTAAAGAAAATGTCTGAATTTACTGGAAATGATGCAATAAAATGAGGAAATGGTGCACCCAAGCCTGGAGTGTTCTCTTCTATGGAAAGATTGATCCTCTTTGAGTCCAGGTCTTTGTGGCCACGGTTTGAACTCTGCCAATCCAGGTGTCCAGCTTCCTGGCTTAAAGCGGGATTTTTTTGGTTATTTTTTCTTGGAGCTGGCTGTAGAGGAGCAGTTACCTCTCTGCTTTTGCCACTGACTATTCAATTGGAAGGGGTGGGGACTGTGTCTCTAGTGGTGCTGATGTGAAGTTTCCTAAATGTTGAGCAATGGAATGTCTAACTGGTTTGCTAGGATTATTTCTGTAATGAAAGTTTCTAATTATGCTTTTTAAATAATTTTAAAAAACTAAAAATAAAGGTTACAAGCTGCCAAATCTTTTTCAAGGCTCTGTTTCCTCTGCTGTCCAGCATTTGGAGGTGGAGGGTGGCAAGCCAGGGGTGAACTCTTCTGCTATATGTAGATGTTGGTTGTTTTTTTTTTTCCTGAGAGGGGGTATTGGCAAAACCATAATCAGTGCTTTCAAATGTTTAGTTATTGTTCTAGTTTTAAATGTGAATGAGTGAGTAAGCTGTAACTGGTAACCTTGTTCCTGTGTGAAAGTGAGATGCTCATGATTTTGCTATAAACTTTTGTCTCTTCTGTTCAACAAAAAGTGGTGAGTGAGCTTTGAAAGCTTCTCCTCCAGGGCAGCAGGGGTCAGACCCTGAGTTGATTAAAAGCCATCTGGAGTCTCTCCTTGCTTTCCCAGGAAATTAATGTATGTGTTTCTGTATAGGAACTATGCAGCCATCGCTGTTCTTGTTGCCCTTAGCATTCACTTACCCCTGCCTGCCCTTGATGCGTAAGCAGGTTATGGAAGGCAGGTCCTCGCTTCTGCAGGAGCGTGGTGAAAACTGGCTGGGGGAAGGTGCCTTGTCGTCTGTCTGCGCTGTTCTGCTGTTACTGTAGAGGGGAATCCTGAGGATGTGTAGATGCTCTGAACTGCAGCTGGCACAAGCTGGAGATATTTCGTTGTCCATCTGTGTTTTGTGTCTAATCTTGTTAAAGATTGAATATCCCTCTGTATAAAAGCCGGTAAATGATAGAAATGGCTGGAAGGTGGAGATGATTTACAAGCTCGCCTTTCTATTTTCCTGTGCAGCAGGAGATAACAAATGCTTCAAATGTTCTTTCTCCAGGACCGTTCTCTTCTGGACATGTGCAAGTGCTTTATGGAGCTGAATTTCTGGGGGTAATAAAGTCCCAAAGGTGATGTTGGGTGTTAAAGATGACAGTGAACTTGTTTTGCAGCTAGGCAAGATAAGCAGTGACTTGACACCTGAGACTGTATTGTATAAATGATCTGTTTTATTCTGAAGAGAACTATTTACAAAAGAAGTAGAGCATTGTTTTTACTAAAAATATGCCTTTATAGATTTTTATAATATGTATCTTATAAAAACCATACATTTATTTACATTACTGCTACATACAAAAATTACAGCACTGTGGCATATGTACATATCTATAGATACATTCTTTCTGCTTGTCCCTGCTGTGTGCTTTTCCCCTCTTCAAACTAAGGAAATCATTGCTGCAGCACCCAGACGCTTCCTTTCTTGGCTTTTTGGTTAAAATGATCTTGCTTTATATAGCCAAGTGGGGAGTAGAGAGTTTGCCTGATATAGAGGCGTATCTGGAATTTACCATTCTAAGTAGGACAAGTGCACGCACCTATCAAGTCGTTGTGCATGCAGCACTGCCTATAACCTCACTCCTTGCTTCTCTGTGCAAAATTTGTCTGTTGTCATTAATCGATCTATCGTTCATCTCAATGGCAAATTGCTGATCTAAATTTGTATTAAGATAAAGTGCTAGTGATTGACCTTTCGTTTACACTTACTTGTTTCTTGTTTACAGTTGCTTCCCTTGCAGGAGATTGAGCCCTTCTCCCTTAGGCTAGCATAAGAAACGTTTGCCCAGTCAGTCACCTGTTGCCTAACTGTGGGAAAGTTCTTTGTAACCTTAATCTCAGCAGGCATCTCTTCTCTGTGCAATATTTGAACAGTGGCTGTGCAGCACTACTGTTTTATTTACCAGTATCTCAAAAGCAAGGCTGAGTGTTGTATTCAGAGCTGCTGATCCCACTCCTTAAATCTACTCGGGGATCCTGTGTACCTGCTGGATCAATGTGCTTCCTCCATCTCGTTCACTGGGGCTGATGTTTTCCTTTGCGCCACGTGTGTCCTAGACCTAGAAGTATCAAGTATCACAAATGGAGTGTCTTCTAACCCAGCACTGCAAGGATGGTTCCAGGCTCCTGGCTGTGGCAGGATGGAGATGAATGTTTTAATGACAGCTCAAGGTGAAGTAGTCAGGACCTTGTTTAAAACACAACATGACAAATGACGACATGAAGGACTGCATTGATAAGGTTTTTCAAGACAGAAAACAAAACCTAGCTGCTATGTTAAGGCAGTTTCTGTTCTTGTTAAGTAGCAGCTCAGCAGAAAGAGGTCTCCTTTGGTGTGTCGTCCAGTTCATTAAACCCAATTCTCTTGTATTTCTGGGTTTAGTAGTGCAACTACATCTTTAGGATTAAGGGGCTAGTTTTAAGAAAGCATACCCAACTGGCACCTTACAACATGCTGACTTTCCTCTTGCAATCTCTTACATCACTTACTAAATAAAAAAAACTGCAATGGGCTTAAGGTAGGTTCCTCATTAAATGAAGAGATACGCTGTGCATTTCAATTGCCTACCCCTGCAACTGGATGAGTCACTTTCCTCTCAGCAAACGCATAGCAGAAGGCACCTTTCTTCATCTCATTACTGCATCTTCATTGGATAGCTTAAGGTCCTTGCCTTAGGATTGCATACATACATACATACATACATCCTCAGGGGGTTAGAGTCCCACACAGCTGCTGGGCATGTGGTTTGAAGAGAGCTGTTGGGGCCTGGGAATGACAACTGACAGCAGAAAAAAAGTCCATGAGGACCAAGATGTTCACATGGCTCGCCCACAAGAAGCAGAGCATCGTTTTCAGATAGTGTGTAAGACAACTGTTCACAGGCGTTGCTGGCATTCATGAACCCACACCTAATTTTGCAGCTACCAAAGTTTATGTTAATGCATATGGGTGTAACTGAGTCCTGACAGCAGGAGATGCTGGGCGTGTGTCTCGTGTCTCTGCCCTATTGAGAATCATGACACAGGGGAGACAGGAGGATGAGAACTTGCCATCCTGAGAGCACGCTTGGCACTGCACTAGGTCCCCTCACCTCACTTGCACAAGTGGACACAAGCAGATACTCAACAGTCGAGCATTGCCTAGAAAGGAGAAGTCAAGATTCATTTTCCTTCCCTGCCTGCGGGACTCCCGATTCCTTTCCCTGTAAGCATCAAGCTGTATTAGTGGTGCTTTACCCAAGTCTTCCCTGGAGCAGGATCTGCAATCCAGGTTCCATTGCTTTCAAGTAAGTGGGTTTTACTACTTAACTTTTTACCATCATTTTCAGTCCCAAAGAGTACTCTGCTCCTTGCAACATGGAGCTACCTTAGTGCAAGATGATTTCATACCAGTGTGGTAGTTTCATGCTAACAAGGAAATATGTCAAATCTTTGTAGGCAGAAAGGGTATCTGTACTGAGGTATTATGGATGTTCTATCCCATAGATAAGTTGAATAATAATAAACCCACAAGCCACCAACCTCTTACCTGCTTCTTAGAAGAAGGTGTTTGATACCTAACTAGCAGAAAGCTTGTTACTGTAAATAGTGAGCAGAGATAGCAGCTCCCTGTAGGATGGTGTTTTAGCACCTAAGTTGCTGAGCAGGGCAGAGCTGAATGTGTACTTGGCTCCACCTGCTGTGGGCCGGTGTAGGTGGTAGCCTCTTTAAAGCAAGAGGGAAACAACCGAGGGCCTGTGGGTATCGTGAGCTAGGAGAATGTATGAAAACTGCATGGCAGCAGCAGGACATCTCTGAACTTAGGCTGGCGTTCCTTGCTGGTTTATGATGGCAGGCTGTGGTAAAGAGGAGAGCTGTAAGGTGCCCATTCAGTGTGTAGGGAAGGTCCCTACTGAAGTATTGCAGGAGTTCCAGCACCGCTGTGTGCATACAACAAATAAGCCACGTTCCTTCTCATTGACAAGTCATGCTTACAGCAAAGCAGGCTCTGATCACCTTCCATTGAAAGGACATTTGGCTACCTGCTTGCCGAAGGGCTGAGGAGTAAATGACCTGCAGGCAGGGACAAATACTCATCTTTTTTGTCAGGCCGTAGCTAATGTTACTGCATGGGGCAGAGCAAGCTGCGGGCTTTCCAGAGCTTTGTAGACACCCTAATCACCTGTGGCTTTAGTGAAGGTAGATGCCCGCCTGCTTTCTGAGGGTCAAGTCTGCCAACCCAGTGTCAGAGACCTACAAACATTATTACAGGTAGGCTTTCAGTGAATTATGAGTTAGGCTTCTTGCGGGCCTGTCCAGTTAAAATGACAAGTTTCTTACTCTGTTTGGGAGGTGTACATGCCTTTGTGGAAAGGTGTGTGACTTGCTGAAGCTCCACAACTACCTTTGGCCATTGGAGGGTAAGTAGGTGCCCCAGGACTGAACATCCACAACTTTCATCCAGTTTGTAATCCCTTGTAGATGGTCAGTCTCTTGGGGAGAAATCCTTAACATTCTGTGTAACTACAGACTCTACAACTCTTACCACTGTAACAGGAGGGAGCTAGAGAAGACAGCAACATCAGCAATCTTACAACTGCTCTGATCTGTGAGGAGCCTGGATTCCCAGCAAGAGGCAAGCAGCTACGCAGAGCTGCAGGGGACATGGCGTCCAGGCAGGATGTGCAGTGAGGGCTCAACTTCCACCACAGAGAAAGCGACACTTGTCAAAACATGGCAGTGCTGGGGCCAGAGCGACTCCAGTCTCAGTGAGATGGATGAAGGATATCACAGCTGCTGCCAGAACTGGAGGGAGGTGTAAGTGACTCCCCTTTCTTCTCTTCCATTCAGCTTTCTTCTTCTCCCTGTGCTCACTGTGATGGCAGTTCTCAATCCCCTGTGCTGCTTTGTCTTGGGGCTGCTTATGTCCTTCTCCAGCATGAGAATGCTTTTAAGACAATCAGATTATTCTTCACAGCAGAAACTAGGCTGTGTCAAAGCGCCTAAAATATACCCTGAAGTTTATCACTTCATTTATAGAATAGGAAAAGTTTCTTTCTATTAGTATCACATTGCTAATTTGCAAATCTCCAATTCATGTAAACATTTGGTTCAGACCAGGTGCGGTGTAAATAGTGCAGAGTCTCAAGGGTTAACTCCTTTGCCCCCTTCTTTTTACTTAATTGGGTCCATCAGCAAGCTGGGCAGCTGCCCCTCTCCCCATCTTGAAGCAGGAATTGTTGGAGAGGTTTCTCTTTTTCAAATTAATTTTTCTTGAAAAAGGAAAAGAGACGGTTCCCTTCTGCCCCAACGGGCTCGTCCCCCTGCTGCTCCGGCCTGAACACGGGGGAGGGTCTGGCACTCCGTTTGGCGCCGGAGCCACTGGAGAAGGAATAAGCAAGCTGGCTCCATTCCTTCGGGTGTTTGTCCATCAGCTGCTGGTCAATGACCCTGTGCATGTCATCCTACGGCAAAGGGAGAAGAGAGGTTGTCAGTGGCAGCTGATGCTCAAAGAGAGCTCATGCAGGGACGCGACTGGAATGGGTGCGAAACGTGCTGTGATGAGATGGAGGAGGGATGATGACAAGAGTGGGGACAGGCCTAGCTCCCCACCTGGCGGTAGGCTCAGCCTTGCTTGCTGCCCTGAGGCTTTTTAGTGAACAAGGAAGGTAAATAACACAATTCTGAGGGATGAATTGCTCAGGTGGTCTCGCAGAGGAGCATTGTGCCTGCTTGGGACTCTGTGACACCCCTAAACTATGTTTTCCTGCTGTCTGCAGCTTGCAGATGTCCCCTTTAGGGGGAGAAATAAATAAGAAAGAACAAATGCGGCTGAAAGGAAATGCCAGGAAAAGTAAGGCTGTCTGTCCTGAGCAGATCTGTGTGCTTGCCGTGTGGAGCAGGCAGGTAGGCATGACAGAGCTGTCTGCACAGCCACTGTTAGTGGGGCTTCTTTGGGGAAGGTGCCGCTGGGAGCCGAGGGGCTGGGGCCAGGTGTGGGCCCACCAGACCCCATGTGGGTTTTGCATCAGGCTTACTAAAGAGAACTGACTGCCCTCATCCCTTAGACCTGCTCCTTCCCCTAGAGCCAACAGAGCAGTGCGGACTCTCTGACCGCCAGCTTGGCATGAACAACTGCACTGTGGTTTTCCAGAGGCACCAGAAACACTTTGGTTTCATCCACGTTTGCAGCACAGTGAAATTGCTCTACCCAAAATAATGTCAGTTCTGTTGCCGCTAATGATATGCTAACGTGTTCCTTGAAAACCTGGCTATCAATTATACAAATTTTAAACCTTCAGATCCATTATTTCTGCTATAATTGCATATTAAACTTTATCTCAGTGAAAACGTGTGTACACAAAGTAGCCGCACAGGAGAAATCAACAGTTCTCCAGAGATTTACTCCCTGATTAGGGCTTAGGGCACTATCTGGTGAGAACAAAGGTATGTTTTTATATATGTATATATATATATATATATTTGGATGGGCTGTAGGGGTGGAAGTGCTGTTTGTTTGGAACTCGGGGAGCACTGAGATGGAAGGGAAGGTGCTGCCATTGCCCAGTGGGTGCCCCAGCTGCTCTGTAGCTCGATGTGGAATAAAACCAGCCAGCCTGGACTGGAAACTTGAATGAAGGCTAATCTTTTGTTGCAGCATTTTTTGCAGGAAAAAGGATTGATAGCCATGGCCTGGACCTGAATTTAGTATGGGGACATTCCTTGGGGGAGCAAGAGGGTGCAGAGCTACATGGACTGGGGAAGCTTTGGATCTTTTTAGAGCAGGGCTGGAAAAGGAAAAGGCAGAGGGAGAGTTGAAGAGGTTAAGGTAAACATCAGCATTAAGGTGAAACAGATTTCCAGAGGTGAAGCTGCCATGTGAAAATGTGTAGCACTTGGATTTTGAAGGCACCTCTTCTAGTAAATGAGGTAGGCACCCAGGCTCCAGCATGGCAGATCTGTGTCCTTGGTTAACCACATAACAACAGATGAATATGATTTTGAGAGATATATATATGTAAAAATACTATATATATACACACATAAAAATACAGTATGCACTATTGAGCTATTGAGACTGCACTGTGTTTGGGTCACTGTCTGATGCGGGAATCAGAGAACACAGCACTTGGCTGTGGAGATTTGGGGTAGGTGTACAGAGAAGGCTGGGGCAGAGCTGTGGTCCCTGCCTTGGCACTGGGCAGGGGCACAGGAGTGTCCGGGGATGTGGAGGGACGACAAACACCAGCGGTATGAGTCCTGCCCAAAAAAGCAGTCCCATAAAGCTGGATAACATGGTACTGGTGTGCTCTGGGCATTCTAGGTAGGAGTTTCTGCTCTTTGCAGAAGAGATGAGGCTGAAGGAGGTGCAAATAGCATGTATTCTCTTTGTGAGCTGGAGCTGGGCTCCCTTGCATGAGATGAAGGTTGGAGCTGCCCAAGGCGACCTTGGAGGCTGGTGGCTATGGTCGTGCAGGCTGCAGCGCTCTGCTGGCACTGCTGCAGCATCTCCTAACCTAACGGTGCCACTGTCATTGCACGGAAGCCACTGAGCTCTCATTTCAGAGAAGCAGCCTCTTTACTTCCGTATTCCTTTCCTACTCCCAGTAACACTCCTCCTGCCCCCAGTCAGATAATGATGAATATCACTGGGGGTCAGCTAAGACATGGAGGGGAGGTGCACATCTGCTCCTGTGCTAGGCTCAGATGTGCAGGATTTTGCTTGTGGCATATTTTATAGACTGTATGATTATGTGCTTACAGAAAACTGTAATCTTGTTGATGGCCCTTGGTAAAGTGCAGACTAGAAGTGTGCAAGAGCAAAACCTTATTAGATTAAAGCCTCCATTTATGCCCAGCTAAAGCACAGAATCTCATCCCCTTTTATCAGAAACATTCAGCTTTGCAAAGGAGTCCCCAAAATACATAAATTGCCTGACTTGTTTTGTGCCTCTGTGGTTGAGCTTCTGTTCTGAGGACATTAGGTGCTTGGAAACTATTTTGCTGCCGTGTAATAACACTTTAGGACTTTCATGTTGGAGTCAACTTTCTGTAGTGTTAGTGAGCCTGATCCTCATCTCACAGAGCTGATAGGAGCAGGGTTGGGGTTGCTGTATTGCTGCAAGTGGACAACAGAGTGTAAAGTGAGAAAGCAAACACCTGTTATTAAAACCCTAAGCTGGGGATACTCCAGCACTAAATACTGAGTGTACTAGTAAGTAGGTCTCAATTTATACCACCCACCCAAACTGAACGAAAACTTGGATATAGGCAGTTCCTATGCAGAGCACTGAATGTCACTTACTAGGTAACAAGGCTGAGAAGTAAAATCCCAGTCTGTATTTCAAGTTTTCCACATATAGATATGCTGAATACTGAAGATTAATGTTGTGTGCCTCAGCCTGGCTTTCTTTGTGGTGACCTGGGGGTAAAACCTCACCACAGGGTGTAGGATGCTGCCTCTTGTGCCCTGGCCTGGCGCTGGGATGGTGTGTGTGTATACAGAATATGGGTGGGTGATGGAGACCCCCCACTAGCCCTTCTTGCCAGATGACAGTGAGGACGGACACAGATGCGGGTGATGGTGGCAGCAAATGGAGCAGGCAAGGGGATGGAGGGTGCATGGCAAGGGTGCAGGGAGCTCACCTCAAAGGCAGGAGGGGTGTACGACTAAAGCTGTTGGTACAGGAACTGAGAAAGGCCACTAGATCAGAAACCAAAGGAGCCAGATAGTAAAAAGCCCTGAGGAAGCAAACTGTAAGCAGGAGAAAGAAAAGAAAAGAAAAAAAAAGAAAAGAAAAAAAAAAGAAAAGAAAAAAAAAGAAAAGAAAAAAAAAGAAAAGAGAAACGAAAACACAGTGGAGTTGAAACAGGAGCGAGGTTGTACGGGACAGGTTTCTACCGGTCAGGCTGGTTGTTAGTAGAGTTGGGGTCTTGCATGGTCTGCAACAAATTACTATAACTGGCCTGGACCTTTTTTCTTGTATTTTCCTGTTTTCTATTAAAGCAGCCCTCCCTTGGTGCTAGCTTCCGAGAGGAGACAGCTTTGCTCTCGAGGGCTCTCTGCCTTTACATGGGCTTCCCCTGTGTCCCCAAGTAGAGTTTCTCCAGGGCAGCTGCTGAACTGGTGCAGGTTTGGGTTTTTTTACCTTGGTGGAGAGCTGGGATTTTAGCTTCTCCGTCTCGCTGGATCTTCTGAGTTGATGAAAACAGTGCAGCTATACCACAAAACAATTGCCACAAGCTCTCTGCCTCCCACCTTTCTGCTCTGTTATGGAAATGCAAGGACGGTGCGGTGCCCACACATCTCCAAGGTTGTGCCTGCCCAGGGACACCTCCTCCACAGACACCTTCCCTCCCCAGGCCACAGCAAGTTACTCTGTAAAGCGTATGTCAGTTGTGCTGCATGCAACCATGAGATACGGTTTGTTTCTCCATTTTAAATGGATATTCCTGTATAATTAATTAACAGCTCACAGCTGAAAAGCTTTGAGCAGGGGAGAGTTATGTTTCAGCCCCCTGAGCACCACTGCATCACTGGCTCCTGCAGAGGCAAAGGCAAACACTCTTATCTATGGATGCTCAGGCTGGTAACACAGCAAACCTACAGGGAAGGGGGAAAAGTCCCCCAAAGGTGCCTCCTGGGCTGCGTGCCACCCTGCCCTGCAGTGACTGGGAGCTGCTCACCTGCCAGGCCTCCAGCTGCTGCGAGAGGTTCACCTTCTGCTGGATGGCATCCAGCAGCTGGCTGTTGAGGGACATCATGTCAATCTTGCACTTGGCCAGCTCCACCTCCACTGCGTTCTTCCTGGGGGAAAAGGGAGAAACTGGGGCATGTTACTTTTTCTTTTTTTTTTTTTTTTTTTTTTTTTTAAAGGAAGTGGTAAACACATCCTTGAGGAGAAGTCAACAATTTCTTTCATTGGGAAGTCCCCAAATCCTAAGCAAACAAATTTCTTTTGTTTTCTGGACAATCTACTCATCTGAAGAACGAGACAGAACTATGGACATCATTACTATAAAAATGGCAGATTTCTGGTAAGAACACTATGAAGAATACAAAAAGATATTCAGATACACTGCTGTGTAAGATAATATAGTGTGCCTAGCTAACGCGCAGCATCTGCCATTAAAAATGGAGATCTAAAATGAGGTAGAATTTACATATAAATGTTTTTTCCTTTTCTTCTGTTTACTAATGCATGGGAAAGGAAATGGTATGTGCTAAAAAACAAATGATCTATGTCTGATCACTTGATCAATAAATTGCAATATAAAACAAAAGAAAAAACCAAAGAGTACAATTTTGCTTTCAGCTGGGACTTGGACTGAAGGAAGGAAGAAATGAAGAAAGTTTATCACAGCACATGCTTTTTGAGAATGACAAACTGTTAACATACTTTGAATTAAATATTATGCTTTAAGGAAAGCTCCCAGTTTCAATGGGGTTGTGCTGGCCCTGGGAACACTGCTGCTGTGTTTCTTTCCAGGCATTTAGTGGCCACTGGGCATGTGATGCTATGGCCATAGTTGCCCAAAAGGCCCTGAGGGTTCAGTGGCTGAGATTTTCCAGCTGTTACTGGCTAGTGGAAAGGAATTATCCTCTAGGAAGGAGCAATTTCCTAATCTGCCAAAGCTGGGAAATGCTGCTCACCATGCTGGGAGCACACAGGTGAGCACAAACCTTAAGTTTTCAATTAACTGCTGTGTGATGGGAAACTGTAACTTGACTTGCTGGGAACCATCTCTCCTTGCAAACATTTTCAGGAGAAATAATTGCATCTTATTAACTGTAGCTAATTCATTGCCTTCTAATAGCTCCGTTGTGCTCTCCTGCAGAAGAGCGATTTGGGAATTTGTGTTTATATTCCAGGTAGTGGTTGCTTAACACCTCCTATTATAGGATCCTATTTTCCTATTGCTTCCTGTGTTGCCAAACTTCAGCTTCAAGCTAAAAATTTTCCATGCCAGATGTCTGCCTCAGGCAGTGATTTTTTTTTCTGTTCAGAGTTAGGGCTTTTTTGAGGGAGGGCTTCAACAAAAATGACGTAACCCTTGAGATGCGATGTGGGAAGCATATCGTGAGCCTCCCAGACAGCTCTTTGCCTGGGAGCAGCCCGCTCAGTCTGTGGAGGGATGCTTTCATTTCTAGCAACAAGACACTCTTGTCTGCTTTCACTTGCAGCCACTTTCTGCTCATTAATCACCCGCCACTCACCCGTGCACACTTGTCACATCCCCCTTTCTCTGGGTTCCTGCCACTGTAGGACTGTCAGCCATAAATATTAGTGCTTTGTCCCAGCGGGGTCATTAACCATCATGGAGAAGCTGTACCCTTCCACTCCCGGCTGCGGGTTTGAGCACCTTAAATAGCCTTTTGTGTGAAGCTCCCCGTTGCTGCTTGGATATTACTGGGGGATTTATTGCAGCGGCAGTGTGTTGCCATAGCCACAGCAGAACCATAGCCACAGCAGAACCAGCAACCCACGCGCACTGGAAATGTCAGAACCACCTCTCTGCACCCGGCAGTGCAGCCAGGATGCTCCTGATTTTTGCCAACAGATGGAGGTGTTACAGAGGACAACGATGGGAATTTGGTAGCCAGCTATATGGGCAAGAACAGCATGGATGATCAGGTCACTTAAAAAAAGATGAAGGGATTGTTCATGCTGATTGATGCCCCACAGCCTCAGAGGTGCAATGTTCTCGTGCTCCTCCTCTCGCCGAGGGCATGAGTGTTAGGCATTTCCGTAAGGAGGTGGACTGGTGGTGTTCCGGCCCGTCTGCTTATTGGAGAGATTATCAAATGTATCCTCAACAGGGAGGTGAAAGTTTCTGCCTCTCTCCTCGAGGGAGAGACTGTTTGGGCAGTGTGGCAAGCCCAAGCACAGAGCTGGGCAGGGGCGGTGTGGGGTACAGGGTAGCAAAACTGCACAGGACTTCAAGGAGGATGGGGAAAATAAAGTCACAACAGTGGGAGAATCCTGAAAGAATAAATAATTACAGGAGTGGAGGAGATACAAAAAAGACCCTGGAATGGGAAAGGGGAGTGAGTGACCAGACAAATGGTTGAGGGAAGACGCCCAAGCAGGGCCGTAATGGGGATAGGCAGGAAAGCAGGGTTGTGTGTCTGGAAGAGCAAAAGAAAAAATATGACAAACAGGACAGACCTAGTGTTTCCATTTGGTTCCCCTCCTTGCTGCGACTCATACCAGCACTAGAGATGGCAAAAACATTGTTCACAGCATTCTCTTAAATGCCCCCAGTCTTGCCATGGGGTAGCTCTGGAAATCAGCATCTCCTGCCTTGCTCCCCAGCTCCTGGCAGCATTTCCCAATGCCAGCAAAACCAAGACTCACTTCATAGCTTTTTAGCAGCTACTGAAATTTATGGAGAGTAGGAGAAAGCCACCCTGGAGGCATTTCCTGCTAAGGCACTCTATAACTGTTAACCCAGCCTGGCTTTGGCTGTTCATACCACTTACTTGGCAATGGCCTCATCTCGGTCCCTGATGGCCTGCAGGAGCCGTTCACTTGTCTCCTTGTCTTCAGCAGCACCTCGCAGCCGGTCCCGTTCCTCCTTCAATGTTGTCATTTCCACACTCAGCAGTGTGACCTATGGGCAGAGTAAGGGTGTGAAAATCCAGGGTTGCTCAGATAAATTCACCACAATTGTGGGGGAGAAAAAAAGCCACATGGGCCAACCTGGAAGCTGAGCTCACCTGCTTGTAGGAGAAGCTGTGTCTGCTGGGAGTGGGCTGTTAGTGCTAGTGCAACCCCCCATGAAATGTGCCAGCTCTCCCTGGGGTGCCACCAGTGCTGGGCTGAGTAAGATAGGTCACCAGGATGGCCCCATTAACATGCAGCAACAGCACTGAAAGCTGTGCAGCTGTGCGGGGCAGGACCCACCTGCAACTTTGCTGTCACTACGGTATTGGTGCTGAAATATTGCCCCGCTCCAAGTGGTTTGTATTGTGCATGCATCCCGTCAGTCTGCCTATGGTGTTCTGATCTTTCCAGGGTTAAATTATTGCAAACTTCATTTAGCAGCAAGTAAGATTTTTGGAGAGGGCTGTTAGGTCTCTTGAAGTAGTATAAAGCTAAAGACAAAGGATGTGAAAATTCCCTTTCATGCCATGCAAGGTGTTACTGGCACATCTCAATTTTAATTAGACTTTAAAATATGTGCGGAGTCTTAAATAGTCTCAGAAATGATCTATCGTTTTGGTCCTGTGCAGAGTGAGTTAATAGGGTGTGAAATCATGCAAGGATTGCATTAGCACAGCTTTGCAATATTTCATACACATTTAATTTCTTTGTCTAGGGTATACACATGCTCTGTTACGCTACTCTACCACCTGGAAACCCTTCCAGCTTTTGAACCACCTCCTTTCCCTAAATGCAGCTCAGTAGTGCTTGAATCCTCAAAGAAATCTTTAAATAGAGGGCAGACAGTCAAAAAGGGCTCATCCCATCAACAGCTTGGGAGGATCTGCTGTTAGCATGGCATGGCTGGGTTGGGGGTGGCGGGGGAGGAGGGTGTGAATGCACCCTGTCTGTGCACAGGCTCTCCACTGTGTGCTGGGGCTGCCAGGGAACTGGGGAGCTCTGCCTGAGCTGTGCCCTCCTGCAGCCCAGCTTGGGGTGCACCTCAGATCATGGATGTGATGGAGAGCAGTGGTGGGAGCTCTGTGAAAGCTGCTGAGAGGTTCTGCTGGAATCCCAGGGGACAGTGGATCAAGAAGCCCAAATAACTGTGTTTGGGGATAGGTTTGGGGGGTTAACTGTTTTTATCTGTGTTTCAGGTAAGAATGGGATACCACAAAGGGAGGAAACAGGCTGGGCTGAAGGTGTGAAACTGTTTTGCAGTTAAGACAGAGGCAGGGGCGATTCCTGTCTCTACCAGCTCACCTTGCTCTCAGGCAGGAGCAATGAGTGTTTGTGGTGCTATGAGGTCCCAAAAGCCATTGAGGAGGAGTTCCCCTTTTATTGTATTGATACAAATGTCAGCACAGGGGGATGCAGAGGCAGCAAAGCAGTGCTGCCCTCGGTGGACCAGGTTTCCACATGCATTGATTTTCTTTAGTATTGAACTGAAGACGATGTTGCCTCTTCGATGGGAGGTGAGAATAATTATTAACCTTGAGCAAGCGTAAGGCTGGGTTATGGGCAAAAGCTGCGGGAGACATGTACTTGCTGCGTGAGGCTGGAGTGCTTCTCCGAGAGCAATGTCTGCTGCATTTGTAGTTATGCCCCATCTTTCTCCATATAACATAGAGGTGTGAGAAGAAAGTAGAATTGCAATCTTCCCTTTGCTCCCTAAGTATTCAGAGCTTTGGTAGTCAGGGACTCCTACAAGCAGAGACGGAGGTCCAGACTTGCAATCCAGGGTGGATCTTCTTGTCCTTTCTGGTTGGGGAGTTTGGGGAGACCAGCCACAGCAAAGAACAACCAAATGCTGCTCCCTCCTGGTGTCCTGTCAAGGCTTTGTGTGTAAGGAGGTGCTGCATCCAGACAAGCAGGCTGGTGTATGGATGGTCACTTAAAGTCTGTGAATAAGCCTCTAACAGTCTCTGTCAGCATAGCCAAGTCGCACTGACCAAGCCCTTGTCTCCTCCACCTCATGTGTGTTTAAGGGCAAGGGGGACCAGCGGGAGGTGCACAGGACTATGGCAGCAAAGCCAGAGAAGTGTCTGGACTCACTGGGGGCAGGAGTTTGGACCTTCAAAGGTGTCTCTTGTGGTGGCTGCAACGCTGAAAGGTGCAGCCCTCAGGGAAGGACGGGTGCCAGGGCTGCTCCCTTGCTGCAGTCTGCCTCTAATCAGCTGCTTTGTCAGCAAGACATTTTCCCATCCTCATACATATGCAGCCATCACTGCTGGGTGTTTAATGATGCTCTCACTTTTTTTTCTTTGACCCCATGGTGGGAGGTCCCATAGCTCTATACAAGGCTGTCAGACCCCAGGCTGTGCTGACTTTCTGAACAGGGATGTGTTTTCTTCTTTCTTCTCCAGAAGGGTACAGCAAAAGGGCGATACAGCATGAATGGCAAAACCAGCCAAAGGTGTTAATTCCATTCTCTCCCCCAATGCAGCTGGTGCTGCACAAGCAGCTGCACTAAAAGCTGTTTCTGCTGCAGCCTCCGGATCCCCTCTGGCATTTGGAGGCTTGTCCCACAGAGATTGCAGAGCATCTCCTTTTGGTGCCTGTTCTCCATTTGCTGCTTTTGGCATAGGACTTCAGACACAGACAATGCTACGTTCAGCATGGATGCAGTGTGATTCTGTGCTTCGGCTGTGGTGTTGGTTTTGGGGTTGGATCATTCATTGCTGTTGAGATTGTCTTATTGTCTTAGCCTTAGCCAATGCCTACTGGCTCTGGGGTGCTGCCTGGTTGGCCACGATTAAGATTCTTTGTGTGTACATTTATGAGGGTTTTGGGATGCTGCTGTGGAAGGAGGTGAACCTTGCCCCATGCACAGCAGAGCAGCACATGGAAGGCATGTCTTGGAGGATGAACACAGGTGTTACAACACCACATGTAAAGTGTGGGAATTGCTAACCTGGCTGTGCAGTCGCTGCAGCTCCTCCAAACTCTGCCTCAGTTTCCCCCGTTCTCCCTCCATTAATTCCCTCAGGGCTCGCGAATCCTCACTTGTTCGCCTGATCTGTTCCTCTAAGGTGTCATCGTCACTTCGTCGAGAGCTCTGAGAGCAGGAAAGAAATCTTTTGCTCAGATTTCACTTTAAGAAAGGCAATTGCATTAATTTGATACTGGTTTGGGATACAGGGTACTAAACAAGGAAGACAAAAGTGTCAATGTGACTTTAGTGGAGTTTGAGTTGTGTTCACATGTACCTCCACAGTGGAAACATGCTCAGCCAAGGCTAGCACTTCTACACATAATAAAAAAAAGCATGCAGACATGTTCTCACCTTAGCATAAACCAAATTTACAGAGACCTGCTGACCACTTGGAAAAATGTAACTAAAGTCTCTGTGTTTGTGGACTTTTCTCGGGACTCTTTATTTCTCATTTAACAAATACAACTTCATGTCTATGCTCAGCCACCTTACCAGCTGCTACAGGTACTGAAATGAGGAGGGTAAGTACTCCCATGCATGTCTGCAGTTGCAGGGTCTGCACTGTCTTCCTCACCATGGCATCTCATGTAAGTCACACTGGCAATGCAACCAGCTTGTGGGTGATGGCAATAGGCCTGATTTCAGCCATAGTGAAAAGTGAGGTGTTTTCTTGAAATTCTGCACTCCTGTGGATGCTGAGTGGTCCTCCATGCTTATCCCTTCCTCCCCAGCAGCCCTGGGACCATACCCCACAAGTGCCATCTTGTGCCAGCAAAACCCTTCACCTGTCAATGTATTTGAGTCTGGCAGCTCTTGGCCAGTGTCAGTTCTCAGGAGCAGAACCTACTCACATAGGGGTTATGATGGTTTTGTGATCCCATTGCGAATAAAGCAAGGTTAGGAAAATCCCAAGAGAAATAACTGGTCTGTGATGTATGAGACAATCTGCAACATTTCCATGTTGAAACTCTTAGTTACTGCAAATCTCAAAGAAAGCCCACTTTCCTTAATTTTCCAGAATGACTCCCAGACCAATGACAGTTGCATGAGCTTGAAACTTACGGCGGTCTGACGACTGCAGGCTGAACGCCCATGTGCTAGCTTGGCTCTTGACTGACCATTTGAGACACATGGAGCAGGCTGTGCACTGTGACAGCCCATCTCTGTGGGCCACAGAGGT
This sequence comes from Falco cherrug, assembly GCF_023634085.1. Taxonomy (NCBI): domain Eukaryota; kingdom Metazoa; phylum Chordata; class Aves; order Falconiformes; family Falconidae; genus Falco; species Falco cherrug. Next base: position 90,806,428 of record NC_073697.1, read on the forward strand.
TTTCTGAGAGACTGGAGTCTTCAGGATCCAGTGGAAACCTGCAGCAAGCTCTGTCACCTGGGCAAGGGGACATGCACAAGCCAAGGTCTCTCTGTGCCACCAACTTACCGTGGAGTCTGCCCCATCCAGCACATTTTGTATCAGTCTTTTCAGCTCGCTAAGTGCTGCCCGTAGGCTGCCAGATGGGACGTCTTTGGCTGATGAGGTTTCTGAAGACTCATCCATGGAGGAGTCTGTAGAGACTGCTGAGTCTGCGCTGTCATTTCCTCTGAGATGGGAGCAGAGATACCGCACTTGGCAATATGCTTCCCAGAGCTGCAGCCTCAGCTGGAACAAGACAGCCTGACATTAGCCTGGGACATCAAGGCCATGGAGATCCTCCTTCCACGGTGAAGTGAGGCATGTGATTGCCAAACCTCACAAATATTTGTTCTAGTTTGCTATGTTGGTTTTGAAATGGATGCAGAGATTTACTTTCATATGGTCAAAAGGGTGTTGATACCAGAGCTGAGACCCACAGCCCCAGTTTTCTGGTGCTTGGTTCAGCTTCAAATCCAGATCAAATGCATTAAAATCCCTCTCCCTTTGTGGCTGGTCACAGAGGTCCATGGGCTTTCCCAGGGGCCAGAGGGCAAATACCTGTTCTCGTTCTTGTTCCAGCTCCTCTGCCTCCATGCTCTGCTCTATCTCAGATAGCAGGGATGTGCTGGTTGTGTTGAAATTTTGGAGGCTTCTCTCCTCACTGAGCTCTTCTACCTTCCCCTGCAGCTGCCGGTAGGACAGCCGCACCTCCTGGAGTTCCAGCTGGCTTTGGTGCAGCTTGCAAAGAAAATCAAGGAATTTGTCAAGGAAGGAGGAAAATAAAAAGTGGAGGGAAAAAAAATATGGACTGGATGAATCTCTTGGTTTGTGAAAGAGCTGAGAGGGAGGAATGGGTGTCACAAAAGAGGGTTTCCAGCCAGGATGAAAGTACTCTTGGCTGGTATTGCTATTTATTGGAGCTTAATAATCTCCAAATGTCATTAGGGACTGTTTAGACTCCAGAATATCCTGAAAGATAAAAATAGCAGGTTAATCAGCACTAAAATGAGGAACATTGTGAAGAAGTTGGGTGCAAAAATTTGCTGAAAACAACACAGCAGGAAGTGAATCCAAAAAGAAAAGTAATATAGACAAGTTTTTTAAAAAAATTATACACATATATAAATACAAAGATATATTAAAACAAGCGGAAAAAAGATTCAGACCTGTTTTGAAGAGCTGGGGATCACAGAAGAGAAACAGAAAAAGCTTGCTCTCTACTAAGATGCCTGACCCCACAGAGGGGCCAGCTTGTTCTCTGGGGAATGACGTTTGGTGACACACAGCTGTGAACACCATTGGGGGTTGCTGGAAACCATCTGAGCAGTGACAGCTATGAGGCCAGTTACTGCCCTCTGGAACTGCAGGGTCTAAAGAATCCCCTTCTGAAGCCAATTCTACTGTTAAACAAGTAAGTAAAATGAACTGCAACCAGAGTTCTCAGCTTCTTTTTATATTTACCTCATTTCCCCAGCACCCTGTCCCACTGCCTTGCTCTGATCTTCTTCCCAAGCTGCTCTTGGCTGTCAAGATGCCCCACTGCAGCTCCTGTTATCTGTCCCCAGGACCTTGCTTGCTGCCACGCTTACATAAGCCATTTTAGTCTTTCAGTTGTTTTGTCTCCCAGTTCCTGGTTATTTTCCTGGTCAATTTTACCCCAAATCACGTCTTTTACTGCATTTCCCTCCTTTTCCCTGTCCTGTCACTGCCTCCTCACCTGCAGGTCCTTGTCATGGCTTTGTCTTTCCAGGATGAGGACTCGGTCCTGCAGCTCCTCCACAGTTCCCTGGAGCAGGTCATTCTCCTCCATCATGGCACTAAGGCGATGCTCCAGCTCCCGCTTTCTGTCTGTCAGCATTTTGATCTGCAGAGGAAGGAGAGGCAGTGTCAGATCCTGCACTTTCCAGGGAGCAGAGAGGAGGGAAATCACCTTCCCAAGCAAGAAATGAAATAGCAAAAAGCAAAAGTATGCACGTATGTATTCTGTACCTGTATGAAAGAAATTGTATCTGTGTGTGGTTTAAAGCTTAGGAAAGCTCTAAAAGGAAACTCCTCCTTCACTAGGCTGCAGGGGCAGCTCCAAAGGTGCTGGGTGTGCATTGTAGGAGGCCAGGGAACAAGCAGAAATGTCCAAATGGACTAAACAGAGACCAGCCCTGCCCACCCCTTGTACCTTACAATTTGCAAGGCTGGGTAAAGCAACTTATTTTTTCTGGCTGGTCTCCAACTTAGCATGGTAGCGTTTTCTTCTATATGGGTGCTGGAGACAACAGGGTGAGCCTGTGGGATCCTGCTCCCCATGGGGCTGTGCCTTAGCACTGCCCATATGCTTTTAATTGCTGCATGTTCACCAGGTCCTCACCAGGGATTTTTCTGTCTTTACTTATGAAGACTCCTTTCTGTGCCATGCTTATTTTTAGCCTCCCAGTGATCAGTTGCCTTTAAAATTGGTTCATTTCTTTTAATTGTCAAGGGCAGTGATTTCAGGTGAAGAGGGACAGTGTGCCAAGTAAAACCTCTGTGATTCAGTTAGCTGGGAACAGTACACAGGATGAATCAGCACTACCCAAGGTCACTTCTTGTTTAACCAAGAAAAAGGAGCCTTTTCCCAGATTAATACACTCAAGGACCTCTGGGAACTGGGTATGCCATTTACTAGTCCAGCATAACCCTAAATATTCCCTATGGCCTCCTTTCAATTCATGGACCATAGACAAGTTCAGCAACTACCCACTGCTTTCTTGGCCTCTTTGGGACCGTGTCTCTTTGCTGCTTTCCAGGTTGCTGGAAAGATTTGGCCACATGAAAGAATATTAGCAAAGTGCGTGGACTTGCTATTCCTGCAGGGTAAAGGCTGCTGTAGGTATTAGAAAGCTGTTCTTAGGTGACTAATGGTTTCTGAGATGTCTCTTCCCACCACCATCGTGATTTGCATGGGCTGGAGAAAAGGGGTGCAAGAAAAATAAGAGGTATAATACAGAGATTGTATTGAGAGTTCATATTTGGTATCCAAACACTCTGCAAATGACCATATAACAGAGAAAAACATCACTCTGCCATGGGCCCCTGCCCATGGGAAGGGCACAAGGGGAAAGGGATTTGGAAAGCATGAGACAAGAAGGACACAAGGAGGCAAGGTGAGGCATGCACAGTGACAGGCATGCATGATAACAGTGATGCACACACGGGCAAACCCTTTCCGAGGCTCCATACTTACTTCAAGGACCTGCTGCTCCACACCAAGGGGAGGGGAAGAAAAGGCGAGGGGCCAGCAGGGAGCAGGTGGGAGCGGGAGGAAACAAGAAATTGAGAGATTTTAGGAGAAGCTCTTCCAGACATCTTATAAATAAAAAAAGTGGTTGGGTAATAGAGTTGGACATCTTCTACCTGTCTAGTTCCTGTCTACGTGGTCCCCAGTGACCCCTGTCAGGGAAGGTAAGAGTAAGGACAGTAATATCATTCCTGCTAATGTACCAGAGCTAAAACAGGTAGGGGCTACTTGCTTTCCTATATGTGTGGCTCAGAGGCAAGGGAGTATTGCTGCTTTCTTTGCAAGCGTGAGGAACAGAAAAAAACCCTTGCAGACCTTCCTACCGTGCTCCAGATTTTAATCTGTACTGGGCAGCAGCCCTGCAGGAGCACAGCCGTGGTTTAGTTCCTGGAAGATCCTTCTCAGCCATTCATTTTGCAGGTATGTGTGTGGCTGAGGAAGCAGTGGAAGCTGGCCCGTGCCACCCCAGCCAGCCCTGGGTTGCAGCAAAAACTCTCACTGGGGGTGTCCTTTGCCCCATAGCTACCATCCTCTTTGTTTGCTCCAAGCAGCAGGGTTTGTTTACTCAGTTCAGAGGGGTTCATTATAGAAGTTAAAACAGCCCTGGCCACCTTTTGGAAGAGTGAGGCTGAGCGTGGGTGACTCACCTCAGCCTGGAGGCTCTCGAGCCGCACGATGTGTTGGCTGCTGGAAGAGTTCTTCTCCCGAAAGTCCTCCCGGAGGGTGTGGACCTGAAGGGAGAGCTGCCGCTCCACCTCTGATGCCTGCAAGGAGACACCAGCTGTTGTTATCCCAGGGGGTCATCCCATAGACAGAAAGCAGATATCTCCTCCTGCCCACAGGAAGATCTACCCTGATATGACTTCTGCACAAGGCCTAGTTTTGGCAGAAACTCTGAAACCTGCACAGTTTAGGTGAGGGAGAGCAGCCATTCAGACCATGTTGTTTTTCCCTTGGGGCAGCCAAGGGGACACAGCCCATAACTTACTCCCACTGCAAAATAGCATGATGACTCCTTTGTCCTACAGGAAATTCAGTTTTCCTCAAAAATAGTAGTCTAGTTGGGGTTGAGAAGGAGACCAGGCCACTTGCAAAAGCGAGGGGAGCCAATCTCCATAGCCCCTACGAAACACTGCTGTTAGATTTATACTTTCTAAACCTCTGAACATCTTTGGCACAGCTCCAAAATAACAAGTGCTCTTTGCCTCTGATTTCTGGCTCCCATCAGGGCCAGACAGAGAAGCACCCGCTCCAGATGACTGTCAGTGCAGGATCGCTGGGCTTGGCCCTCTTTCCCATTTAGGAGGAGGGATGCCCCATTTATGCGGGGTGGTTTGAGGATAGTAGAAAGGCCATTCCTACCTGCAGGATCCAGGCTGCAGACAGCCCACATAAATGACAGCTTAGACATGTTAACTACTCTCCAGACAGATTTATGGCTGATTTTTACATGGTGAACACACTTGTTTAGGCTTGTAAGAGAACATAAGGTTTTTATGACAAATCCCTAATGAGACAGCACAAATGGATAGTTTTCTATTTAATTAGCCTCCATCAGGTTCCATTACACTTAGGCGCAAACCTCCTCCTCCAGCAGATTAGCTGGAAGTGAATTGATCCCCTTCAAGAGGCAGCATTGCTGTCCTGCTCAGGGCACAGGGTGAGCTGTATGTCCAACAGCAAATGCCATCAGTGGCCACAATGCCTTAGACAGGGAGGTGGAATGGGCAGAAGGGGTGGGGGCAGGCAGAGAAAACTCGCCTTGGGGTCAGCAGCTGTGAGCAGGTTTGGGAGTGCATCATTATATCTAGCAAACATGGGTCAGCATTTGACTCAGGGTGCTGTGGCTGACAGGGAGTCCAAGGGAGCAGCTCCACCAAAGGATGCAATGACTTTGCACTAGCAGTTTGTAACCTGAGGAATAAGCACACAGACCCAACCTTAGCTGCCCACAAAGGCAACACTACCCCCTCTTAAAAATGGTTCTTTATTTTGCACAATCTGCAGCAAAATAATCCAAATCAGAAGCAAGAGGTACAAGGCTGTTCCAGCTCCATTTTGTGGAGGAAACTGGCTGTTCCAACACTGCTTGCTTGCACGGGCAGCAGAAGACAGTAGTGTGGCCACCAAAATCAGCCAGGCTCTGACCACTGGTTTCTGGAATAAGAAATGGTTTCCAACAGTAAGAAATAATCTTGTCTACCAATTGGTTTTTAGTTCCCTTCTGATCCTGGATTAGCATAATTGGTCTTTTTCCCTTCTTTTAAGCCTCACATCAGAGGCCTTTGCATATCACCCTTACCTCATTTATTTAATAAAGCTTCCTTGCACCGACAGAGTACACAAAATATGATACCACAGCACTAATAGGAAACGGTTGGTTATTTTTCTTCCCTTAAGCAGCTATAGATTTCAAAGCATCCTGAACAGCTATTAATTGGTGACACTAAAGAAGATGGATGGATTGTGCTTTTTTGGAATGATTCACTTGCTTTTGTAAAGACTGGTGAAACATCTTCATGCTGAAATACTCTGCAGGAGCTATCAAGGATGAAAAAGCACCAGGTAAAAACCACCGAAGGATTTTGCCTGCAAGACACTGACCACACTCCCAAGGAGCTCAAGTGGTATCAGATGAGATAACACACCAGTATTTGATGGTTAACTATATTATGTAATTTATATGCTAGAACAATTCTACCCACAGACAGTGTAAATGTACAATATAGCAGTAAGAAACACGGGAGTGTTAACAGCACTGTAAAAATCCCTGTTAAGACAATTTATATAGCTGCTGTTGTTAGTTCTGGTCCCCATCCTCAGATTGGAGCAGGTGCAGGGATGGGCTGCAAGGGTGATCCAGATCATGGGAAGTCTGTTACATGAAAAGAGACTAAAAAAGGATGGCTTGTTTTATCTCAAGCAATGAATGCTGAGAGAGCACTCCCTATAAATACATCACGGATAAGCACACAGAAGGGAGAAGTGCTATTTAAGCAGAAGCACAATTTTGGCAGAAAAAAATTATGTGAATAAACTGGATAAGGGTATAAAGGCTGGGAATAGGAAAATTTCTACATTTCAAAGGAGTTGCAGCAGGATTCCTCCTCCTGCACCATTACAACAGGAGAAATGGTGGCAAAAATTAATTTTGTGATGAAGCTGGATCACTTTATCACGCATTTTCTTTCAGAGGGCTGCCTATGACAGAAGGGAAATGAATTGACCTCAAAGGTCCTTTCCGGTACTAGATGGCTTGCAGGGCTGTTAAGATTTGTATTCATCAGCTTTAAATCGTCATCTGGAATTTACCTACTTGCTCCTCAGCTTACATGCTTACACATCTTATCCTGCAGTTACAGCCCACATGGAGGGAACAGAGGACTCACTTACTGATAGCATTCAGGGCCCGAAAGCAGACAGGATGTTATGGTGTCACCTCAGCATACACCATTCACATCTTATCTCATGCAGTAGAGAAAAGTAAAAATAATACTTTCTTTAGCCTCACACAGTGCAGAACACTCTCTGAGCAGCCATTTAACAGAAGTAAACAGAAATGACTGTATCATGTGTTTTCCTCCACAGGAAGAGGAGGAAAAGTCTTCATCCAGTTCTTCTAGATAGGGAAATGGCTGATACCTTTAGTTTCACCTTTGCAAAGATTTTTCATAGACACGAGACAAAGTCTTCTGAGCTGAGCGCTGGTCATGGAAACTCCGTTTTCATGCTACATTGGTTTCAGGGGTTATTCATACTGCTGCTGAACTACCCTTTCTCATTTATTACAAAGTCCAGATTTTAACATCAGTTTGCATTATTTTATGGAAAGCCATCTTGACAGTGTCCAGGATTTGTCAAGCTTTGTAGTGTATTTTCATATGGTGTCTTCATGTTTCCTCCACGCTGTTGTACATGTGCGCATGTGTACATGTGTGTTTTAAACCATGAGCTCTCTAATGATTAATTCTAACATGCTTTTTTACTTAGTGTCAACAGAAGATGGAACCTTCTCTCTGCATTTTCCCTTTATTGCTCAAATAATGTTTTTTGTTGAATTGAAGTGAGTTCCTTCTGTCTCAGCCCGTCTGGCTCTACTCTCATTATGCAAACTGTAGGGCTTTCTCTTCCCCATCCGTGTTTTCCTAAACATTAACAGCTAAAGCCTTTTGTGGTTACGTCAATCATTTAGTGATGCATTGATTTTGCTAGAGAAGTAATATTCTTTCCCGAAAGGCAGACATATATCGCACATCATAGCTTTGCTCTGTAGTTAAGAAAGAATTAATTTCCTGGGTACAGGCAAATTAGCCAACACAGCCACCAGGCAGAACTTGAAACATATCTGCAAAAGTGTAGACATCAATTCACAATTAGATATATTCAATCAGCTGTGAGATTTGTTTTCTGGACTTCAGGCAAGGTTTAGATGAGATTTGGGCAGTGCAAGAAGAGCAGGAGGACATTTTGGCCTCTGCTCTAATTAAGGGCTTTTTTCATTACAAACCTGATTAAGTTTCCCTAGTGATTAATTTTGAAGTGCTAAAATACAGAAAACTGTGCAGACATTTGGCAGAAAAATATGGCTTACGAGTTACAATAACTCTGTAGGGTTAAACATCTGGAATATATGAGCAATAAATAAATAAATATAAATACATTGGAGCACTGATGCTTCTGTGAAGAGGGGATCTTTGAAATGTTTGGGTTGGACTGTGAGAAATGAATGGCCTGTAGATTAGTCTCATTCAAAGAAACCCCTCTTTTGGGGGAAGACTTGCTAAATAAAACTAACTGCATCCAAAATATCCAGCTATAAGTCATGTCAGAAAGAAAAGGAGAATGGAAAAAGTTTAGTAGACTGTACCTGGGTGAAGAAGCCGATGTTTCCATATGATTTACTTCTACAAACAAGATGATTCAAATTTAAGAAAGGATCTCAAAGATTTTATTGCCTAAAATAGCTAAGAAAGAGAAGTCCTAATTAGTGCTAAATTTGTAACACTCGGGAGAGTGTGTTACCCCTTTTATTAATTTGCTAATGGCTGAGTTCAAGGGACTCCCTGCTCCCACTGTGGTACCATTAACACTTCAAACCACTAATCGCTGCCTCCCCTGGCTTCGGGTTCCTGGATTCAACAGCTCTTCTCTGGGAGGAAAATATATTTGGTGACTGAAACGCAAGTAAAGGAGGAAACAACAAACGTCTTGCTTTAGAATAATAATTAAGAAAAAGTACATTAATCTCGCTGCTGAGGGAAGCCCCAAAGGATTGGGATTGCTGCCCTGTTGCCACAGCCAGGGTTCCTGCACCCTGTGCCCACCAGCAGCGGCGGCAAGCCTGGTTTGCTGGGCTAGCTGACCCATGCCAACAAAGCAGTGAGGCCATGGCTGTTTTCCAGCCCTCAGCACACCAGCACCATAAGCAACCATCTTTATTTTGCATACCTGGAGGTTTCCCAGTTTAGGAATCTTTGAGAGATTTTTTTTACCAAAGCTTTTTAATTCAGGTCAACTTTAAATTGTTATTCGAAGCATTGGTCTATCCAGGAAAGTACTTCTGAATAACAGAAGGTGATGCTTGCCGTTTGTCACCTTTTGAGGGCTTTGGTTTGAGTTGAAGATTTATATGCGCAGAGGAGCAAACCCCTGATGGAGGGCCCCTGCACCACCATGTAGAGAAAGGCCATAGCTCCGTGGTGGGCTGCCGGGTGCCCACCCAGCCGCTCCCTCACTGCCCCTCCCTAACAAGACTGGGGGGGAGAAAATAAGATGAAAAAGCTTGTGAGTTGGGATAAAGACAGGGAGATCGCTTACTGTTAGAGGAATTTGAAGTAAAAGCAGTGACTGGGAGATGCAATGGGCAAGGCTCAGATGGGGCATCGCCAGGGACTGAACAGCGGGGGATTTTTTTTGTTGTTGTAAAGTAGTGAAGGGTGAGGGGAGCTATACTCAGCGTGTAGATTGCTCATCTTTATCGTGTTGTAACAATACCGCTTCGATTTTGGCGTGAGGAGATTTTGTTTTTGTGGTTGATGGCATCAGTGAAGAGTGTGTGACGAATGCGTATTTAAATAATTCTTCAATCTGTGTTTCACTGAGGTGAGGGGTAGAATTTATTAGGTTTAGGTATCCAGTCACTGGCAGCGGGGCTGCAGGGAGTTCTGTGAGGAGAGGGCAGGGCTACCTCAGGCTGTGAACAGCCGGTTCCAGCCGGTCCCGGCTGGTTCTGCACCAGCCTCGCTGCAGGGCGCAGGTGAGCTCGCCAGTGACACCTGCAGCGCCTCTGAAAATATGCACTAAAGAAAGGACAAAACACATTCTGGCAGAGATGTATGAGGTAAAAAGTGTGACAAACAGCCCTGTGAGTACCCAGGTTGGAGGAGGAGGAGGAGGAGGAGGAGGAGGAGGAGGGGGACCTGACTAAGCCTTCGCTGGAGGATCTCTTCCCACTGCTCCCCAGTGCGGTGCAGGACATTGGAGCTGGGGAGTGCTGTGCATCATGGCCAGGGCCAGCATTGTCCCCGTCTCTGCCAAATGATGTGGCAGGTCTGAATCCTCCTCTTTTTGCTGCATCCCTCGCTCTGCTACTGCCCAGGTAAGGGGAAATTTAACTACATAAAGTATATAGCAGCTTGGCCCTGGTGTGAACTGTTGTGTGAAAAAATAAGAATTCAGGAAACCTGCAACACTTCCAAAATATTTTGGTTGTAAACAACCACCAGAGACCATAAACATTGATGCCATGGGATATTTTTAGAAAAAATGGTTTTTTTAAGATTGTAAAAGTGCTAGGATAGCACTATCTAATATATGCCTATTATATATCCAGTAGCTACAAGCAGTCTGGCAGGTGGATTAAATACCACCAGCCAATGTGAGTGTATCTGCTAGCTTTTGCAGGTCAGATTGACTTCCTAACACAGGTTTCTTTCTGCTCAGAAATCATTTTTGCAACCTGCCATAGCACCCATCAGCCCGCTCCCTAGCATTCTTTGTTTTGACTCCCAGCTGACTGCTGCTTCATTTAGGTAAGATTTGTGAGGCGGCCACTGTAGGGGGGACATGCAGCATCCAGCCTGCGGTGTCCTCCCTGGGGCCTGGCACTGAAGTCATACACCTATATGAAACGGTGAGCTGGATGGGGCATGCTGTCTTCCTGTCTCTGTCACTTTTTTTCAGTGCAATTCAGGCAAATTAATCTGTATCTCACATTTGGTGCCTTTATACCACACACCTTCATGCTCAGCTACCTGCAATGTTTTTACACCCCTGCAGGTCTCTTATTCAGAAGGTCCTACAGTCCATCTCTGCTTGGACAGAAGGGATTGATTTTGCAGCACGCTGCCTGACCTCCTTTGTTACAGCCATACAGGCTGATGAGCCTTCCCTTCAGTGGGGAACAGGCTGACATTGTAGAGCACAGGCCATCTGGATTGGTTGGGGGGGTCCTATACTGACAACCAAGCAGGTGGGCAAGAGAAAGAAACAAATGAGCATTTTTTTAGCATAAGATGGACTTGTCAAAAAAAAAGGGAATCAAAGATCTAAAGGATGAGGATCTGTAATTGCCAAAGCAAGGAGTCTGAGTAATTGAGAAGAGGCACTGGAGTTACTCTTTTATAAGCGTCAGACTCAGGACATGTTACTGAGAGGAATAGCCTCGTGGCTGTAGCATTAAACCTAGTCTGAGGGGATTCTGTGAGACAAAGGATAGCAGTGGCATATTATACTAAGATCTGCCCTACTTCCACAGTTGTGACATTTTGGAAACATGATTGCTTGTGTAAAAGTGAGAATTCCCTGCTGCAGATCTGTTCCCCTTTCTGTTCTGTAGGACAAGTAGGAAATGCTTAACCTGTTCTTCAACCTCACTCCTATTTACCTGAGTTTTAAAATAAAACAAAAAAAAAAGAATATGAGTAGTTTCAACACACTGTAGTCATGCAGTGGGCTCTTCTGGATGGCAGTGAGTCTATGCCACATCAGCTCAAATGCTTCACACCTGAGAGGCAGAGGCTAGTGGGGGAGCTGGCTATAAGAGAGAACAAGGATCAGCTGGGTTTTTTTCTGTGTGGCTGTGCTTGCACCTGCCTATTAAGGTGCAGAAGTGGTGTTGGGGTGGAGCTGTTTAGCTCCTTCGTGGAAACCTCTGCAAAATCTGAACGTGCATTGCCTGTTTTGAGGGGTGAAGTGCTTGCATTAGCTGACTTTGGTTGGTTCCTGTGTTTCTGATGGCTGAAGTGCTGCAACTGCTGCTGGAGATAACCTGAAGGTACTGCAAGGTACTGCTACTTTTTAACTTCCAAGTGTCCTTAAAATATACTTTTAATAGTGATAGTGAACTTTTGCTGCATCACTAAGCAAAGCATGAAAGAGTAGTTAGGGTTTTCCTAGCAATATAATTGTTCTTTTTTCCCTCCTATAAGGCTAGCTGATGTATAAGAACCAGTTTTCAGGATAAAGCTCTGAACGCTTTGGCAAAGAGCTCAGGGAAATGAATGCAAAATGGTGGTCTTCATCTTGTATTTCAGTAAGTGCTTGGATAACTGGCTGAGGCCAAAAACCATTATCTTAGGCTAAATCATTTTATGGGATTAGGAACTTCTGTTTAGAGCAGAAACAAAGGCAGTTGTGTGCCATATGCAGGCAAGTCTAACTGTGTATAATATCTCTAGGTTCATTGTTTGAATGAAAGAAATAGCTTCACAAGTGGATGTGGGTTGTGCACATGTTTTAGGAGGTGCTTAAACACGAGCCTCCCTTTTTTGTGGTTTGTTCTTGACCTAAGCATTTGGCTCTTGTGGAGAGGAAAATACAGTGTGTGGAAAAATGAGTCAGTCTGCTTCCTGTGGGAGGGACTGCCGGAGGCCTGATGCTTTGAATGCTGCAATAAATTAGCACTGGAGATAGCACTTCGTGTCCTCCAGGCACACTTTGTCCTCTGAGTTAAGTAGTGCACGAAGTGGCTCTTGCTCTCTGTATGCAAATTCTGCTTGCAGAAGAAGTGTGGGAGATGAGACAGCTTTGCACAGTGACTCCCAGGGCTGGTGTCTGTTGTAGGGCTCTGGATGGAGAGCTGAATATGGGTCTTGTTGGCAGCAACTGGGCTCCTGATTGTTGAGAAGGAATAGGGTAATAAAGTGTAAGACTAGCAGGCTCTTCTAGTTCTGTGTAGATGCTGCACATAACCTTGAAAGAAGTACTTGTTCCTCTGCACTTTAGTTACCTATTTGTAAATGGAAGCAGAAAGGCTTAATGGCTTAAATAATCCAGTCTGGTGATGCTAAAGTGGAGCTGAGAGGAACCCCCACATTAATTTCAGTGGAGCACAACTTGGGTCTAGTGTGTCACAAGGGGATCTGGGACTTTCAGGTTGGTCTGTTGTCTGTCCCCCACACCTGTGAGACTGCAGTTTCTCAAGTTTTGCCTTGGTCTAGCAGAGGAAACTGATACAGTGTGAAAGCTGGATGGTCTGTGTTTTGTGTAAGTTAGTTCAGTGGTCTGCTCTCCTAGTTAACTTCTAATGCATTTCTAACCTTAATTTCCATGAATACATTATTTTTCCCTGACAAAAGGCATATTTTTATCTTGATAGAACATTTTGGCCAAGTTACCTTTGATGTAGATTTTTAATCTAGATTTTTTGAACTCAGTTTGACTCTTCTACTTGAGCTAAAGGATGAAAAATATTTCTTCCAGTAAATTTCTAGTGAGCTATAAGTGCGGGTCAGATGATAGTCTAATGAAATACGAAATGCCTAACTAGTTTGGGTATAGCTGTACTGGGAATGTGAGGACTTAACTTGATCATTAAGACATTTTGAAAAAAGAAGCAGAAGCTTATGATGGTGGAGGCAAAGAGAAATGTAACATACCCTCCTGCTCTGAGGGTCTTCCCCTGGTAGCCGGAAGTCAGGACAGTCAATCTCCATTCTTGAATTTATTTTTTTATGAAATTGGTTTTAGTCTATGACTTTAAACCTGGAGGTGTTCAAACTCAAATGTCAGTGCCTGGAAGCAAGGGACAATAATTAATCTTCTTGCAGTCTCTTACTCTGGCTTTAAGTGCTCTATTTCCTTTATTTCAAAGAATATTAACTGAGTTCTGTTGGGGATATCTAATAGGTAATGGCAAGCTAGCAGCTCTGCCTGCTCTTGAAATCTTCATCTATACACCCTGTTAAGCTCCAAATATACTCTTTTAGGATTTAGTAGTAATATACAAACCAAAAGCTTTCCAATGTGTGTAGCCTTGATACTCAAACTTGGATGTACGTGTCTAAGTGCACAAAAATACTGGTGTCCGTTCCTATACATGTGAAATGAGTGGATGCCAAAAAAAGATGGGGCAAAATTCAAGGACCTGACTTGAAATATATTTATCTCAGGAAGCCTTCAAACAGGAAGAGAGAAAATGTTTTCTAAAATGTAGCTGTATTTAAACTTTGTGGTAGATTGACCCGGGAGATGTTTTTTTAGCTTTTAAATCTGTGTGAAGACTGACTCCCAACGACTTCTTTCAGGCTGTTTCTTAATAACAGTGCTGATATGTTTGCTCATTTATTTCACAACTTGATGAATTTATTTGAAAACCTAGAGGAGGCAGACTTAAGAAAGCAAGACAGAAGGTGTTCTGTGCAGAAGGCTTACTCCTGATAGCTGATGCAGTAGAACTTCTGGCTGCTTTCTGTAGAAAATTAAGAAAACCTTAACCCCATAGTGAATATTGGCCAGGATGAGAGCTGCAGCTTCAAACTATTCCATTAAAGCTTTCTCTTCAGTGAATGTTTTTATCACTGATACGTGCAGTAGGGTCATAAAGGAAAACTGAGTACCATAAAAATGAGTAAGTCACCACAAAGTTTTGGGAAAAAAACCCAAAACCCACATGGCAGCATGTCACAATTGTAATGCTTAAATAAAAAGGTCCTAATCTACTTTCTTGAAGGATTGTTGTACAGCTGCTAGGTAACATTTTACTTAAAAATATTTCTTGGTCAGCTAGTATTAGATCTGTCACTCTAAACACAACAGAACTGTGCTGGATACCTGCAGACAAAGCTTCTAGAGATACTATTTAACTTATCAATACTTCTTCCTGTACTTCTGCAGCCTCCAGCTATTCCTGAATTGTTTTCCCTTGTTGGCAGCATGAAAAGATCTGTTTAGAGCATAAGGTCTTCCAAGCAGACTTCGAGCACAAGGCAGACCTTGCTCTTGAAGATTGCTGACAAAAGATAATTACAATGTGTTCGTAATAACATCTGAGCACTCAGATCTGCGGAAGTGGAATACAGATCTATACTTTATACATTACCATATGTAAAGTATATAAATGCTTGTCCTCCCTCAGTCCAGCTTCGCTCTGCTTCCACTAAGGTTCAGCATAAGACTCAGTGCAGCAGGTGCTTGAACACAGAAGTACTTGTTTACCTTTTTGTGCAGTGCCACAGGTGTAAGCACTAAGGGGATTAGGTCTTGAAGTCGTGGATCTTCAGGGCAGGGGCTTGGCCCTCAGGGCAGTCTGCACCTTGATAGCACTTGTAGTGGCGAATATGTAATAGTAACTTTTAGCATAAGCCAGAGCTGCTAAATTAAGCCACAGCAGGTGTATTCAAAGTCAAGGGTAAATTTTTTGAACACCTGTAACCCATTTTTTGGGAAGCTGCTGAGCTCTAGTGTAAGTGGCTAGATCTTCTTGTGTGTGTCAGCCTGGCAGGTGAGGTACTCGCCTGAAGAGACTGCATGGGTATTACTGCGGCCAGAGTCTCTGGATGATGGGAGAATCAAGAAACAAGAATGTGGATCTCTCCTTGGAGCCTTGTCCTCCTACAATCTAGCTTTTAAAAAGTTCTTGCATGAATTTAAATAACAGCTTTTGGCAAACTCACTGGCATTTTAGTACTTCAAGTCCTACAAAAAGCTGTGCTTGGAAATAAAAAATAAAGCTAGACCGCGGAGAGCAAACTTAGCTGGAAAACAAGGTGGGTACAGCACATACTGTAGGATGGTATATGAAATATACTAGGTTCTGCCAAATCATACACAGAGGAATAATCAAGGATTGGAAAGAGCCCTTCAGTGAGTCTCATGCTTTGGTGGATCTGTGAATATCACTTAAGGTAAAGCATGGATGATCCTGTATGGGTGAAACCATCTCAGTCACAAACCCTTCATGTGTTCAGTTATTTTTTTGATGGAGTGATGCAGTGCTGTCAAAAGAAGAAAAATCTGCTGTGGCAACATTCCAACAGCTGTTAAAATAACTGCATGTGAACTAGAGTCCTCTTGCAAGCATTGCAGACAAAGACTCTGTGCTTGGCTGTGGGCAAATTTGGCACACATATACTATACTTAGATTTGCACCTATGGCCAAGGTTTTGCAAATGTAAGTTGGGCAGCATTGCATCAAAAACCCTTCCCCGCAGTTGAAGATGCTGCTTAGATGGATAAGAACCATTCAAGTTGTGTTTTGTTTTGGCACTTGAGGCTGTTGCTTTCTGACAACAGACACAGAAAGCTTGCAGTGAGCCTAGGCTGGGGCAGGGAGCAGGTGCCAGGCAGACATAGGGACTGGGGGTGATCTGCGGCTCAGGTTTCTGTACAACCAAGTCATGCTACTGCCTGCAAACCAATGCTGGGGTATGGAGACCTGTAAGCACTGCAAGAGATATTAGATTGGGAAACATTGTACTGACAGATGCTGTGATCATTAGCAGCCTGTCCTGCGTATCTGATGGTGAGAAGGTGGCTGGAGGTTTGATGGCTTAAGCTTTGTCTGGAAAGAAGTAGCATCCTTCATAAAGCTGTCACGACCAGAGGAAGGGGAGCATGCTTCCCTCCACTAAAATTCCCTGATTTACCCTCAGTGATCTGGAGGGTCAGAGTATGTAAAGGCCTACTGGCCCCCTTTGGGAGAAGGGGGAGGGGGTG
Organism: Falco cherrug; assembly: GCF_023634085.1. NCBI lineage: Eukaryota > Metazoa > Chordata > Aves > Falconiformes > Falconidae > Falco > Falco cherrug. The sequence continues at coordinate 90,822,716 of NC_073697.1, forward strand.
AGGAAAAGGTTGTTGATTTTGGCTCTAGTGCTTTTAAGCAAATGTCAGCACTGTTGTGTCATGTACCCTGTGTATGTGCTTTCTGGCCCTAACTAGGTAGTAGGAGACCCGCTGAAGTACACCAAGTAAAATAAAACAAAATTTGTGTGGCAGTGGCTGTTCTTCAGCTTCAAAGTCTCCCTGACAAGTTATTGGGTTGTTGGAGCGCACTTCATTTTGAAGGCCCAGTTTGAGCATGCTTATACTTTACCTGTGGCAATTTTCATTGCTTTCCAGTTACGTTCTCTTATTGCTTTATCTTCAGCAGAGAGGGCTGCCTCGCACAAGTGTGTGTGGATTATCCTGCACTTGAGTACGGGCTGATCTACTGCTCCAGTTCTTATGCTACTATAGTAGGATTTTAAACTGGGATCTTCCCTAGTGTTGCTGCGTATAAATGATTAACTTTCTCTTCCTCTTGCTGCCTGAAAGCAAGAATAATGTCATCAGTGACAGAGGAGATCATGATATTCAGCTCTCGGCAGATTTTATTCCTCTTGCTGCTGTTGGTGAGTCTTTCCATGTGCACAAGCCTGTGGTAGCAATACTAAATCTACTGACTGCTTGCTGTGTGCAGGAATGTCTAAAATGGTGTCGCTTCAAACTTCTGCCAGTACATAGGCACATGAGTTAGGAAGACTTTTATCCTATCTGTGCTAAAAGTCGCCTGCCTTAAGCCACTGATCCCTTTTCCCCCTCCTGTCTTGCATGTCATGAGGTGTGTGCTCGAGTTGGCAGATGGCTGGGGAGCAAATAGGTCCACAGAAGCATGCAAAGAAATTGGGTTGCATCATGGCTAACCAGCTTGTGCCAAGAGTTGGATTTTTTTCTGCCTGCCACTACCCTGCCTACGCTGGCTTCCTTGTTGCCTCTTGGGTTGGCTGTTTTGTGACCTACCTCCTGGAACAAGCTTGGAGACCTTTTTTTCCTCTTCTCTCTCAGCTCTCTCTAGTTGATTAGTCTAATAGATATCAGCCATGGCACACTGTTGAATTCACATACAGACATAATGCTGTGCCAGAGATTTGTTTGCTTAATTACAGAATACTTCTGCTGTAGTGGGTCTGCTTTTGGTTTTGGTGCTGAGGCTGGTGCTTCTTTCTTGGCTCTGCTCAGAGACATTTTTTTTGTTCTACTGAATTAGAGCAGATCTCCCCAAGCTGGAACATTCTAAAGACTTAGATGGACTGAAGAAGGAACATGTAGTTTACCGTATTACTTGTGCACCACAGGTGGCTTGTTATCACTTACTCTCACTGTTAACACTTCTGTATAATGCAGTGCTGCTTGGCTCCCTGCACTGGCATACTCTGCATTTCCTACATGGAGACAGGTCTCATCTGTCTGATGTTAGTACCATGCTTGGCAAAAGCCTGCTCTGGGTGCCCAGGCAGGCAAAATGGGGTACCAAGAGACAAAAAACTTCTTCCTCACCAGGCTCAAGCATGGTATGGAGCAGAGAGCTTGTGGTGTTGGGGCTGTACCTCCTTGACTTGATGCTTTGGTCATGTCCACTTGAGTAGCTTAGAGGAGTGGGGCAGGAGGGTGCAGCCTATAGTTGCTTGCTCAGAGGCAGAAAGTCTCAGTACAACTGGTGTCAGAGCATGCACATGGATTTCAAGTGTTGTCCTGAATCGAGGCTAATTTTTAGAAATTAATAGGTTAAAGCGTAACATAAGTTTGTTAAGCTCTTGTGGGGATTTGGAATTTCCCAGTGTGATCCCCACTGGCACTAAGAGACAAAGGAGATAAAGATATTAGAGCCCAAGTTTTCAGCACAAGCCTTCTCTTAAGTACTGATTCAGAATACAGCTTTACTTGTCAAGCTGTGAAATGCTAAGTATATTCACATCTCAAACTTATTTTGTTTGGAGGACAAGACAAATACTACCACTTAAAAAGCTCCATATTAGTTTTCATCCTTACTCAGGTTTACTGAAAGGTTCTTGGATTTAATATTGTTTATGGCATCATTTTAACATTACCAGGAAAGAGTGTTTGGCCAGGTCTCTTCACAGAGCAGGAATTTACACGAGGGTTATAAGACTCATTGGGGCTAATCCCTGATAGCATTATAGATCATCTGACAGTTGCCAAGGAGACAAGGATAATCTCAGTGAGACAAGATATGTGAGAAAGGTATTTATGGACATTTGCCTAACGATGCTGGTGGAATGCACCAAAAAGTGATTATTTGAGTGCCTTTGAAGTACTGTCTCTTCTATGGTGACTATAGGACACTGGTATACCAAAAATTTTCCCTGTTACATTAAAGCAGTAGCAAACTTGCCTTGATGTTTCCAATTTATCCTGCAGTGGCCTCACTACTGTTGCGCAAAGGGGCAGACAAGGCTTTTGTGGTGTTGCGAGATGGCTGCCCATCTGTCTGCACTCTGCGGCATCAGCAGACTGTAAGTATAAACAATCCATTTTAGTCTGCAGTGCTGACACAGGCTTAATGAAAACTGTCCACTTCACGTGCTTGAAATACTAGCAGGTGTCTCATGCAAATGTCCTGTATGCCAAGTGATGTGAGGGGAAGGAAGAGTAGAGGGGGGTGTATATCTGTATATATAGATATGTGCTTTGGCAATGGTTTTCCAGCATAAATAGCTGTTTCCTCCTTCCTTGACCCCAGGGTGAGCCCTGTTGCACCATGGCCAGCTGGCTGTGGATACTTGTCACATTCCCTGAGCTGTGGGAAGGGTTAACATCACTGGTTACTTGGTATGTGGTTCTGAACAGGCATTTTCCCTGACCTGGGGTGGCTTATAGCTATGTTTAGGGTGACTAAAAGAAGCAGGAGAGCTAGTATCTTCATCTGAACAAGTTCATGCCTGGAAAGACTTCTGCATCACCTGTTTCACATAAAAAAATATTTTCTTGGCAGTGTGCTCTTTGTCCATGAGCCAGGCAGAGATTGATGGAGGAGGCCTGTGTTTGGGATCAGGAGCACTAAAGCTGTGAGGTCTGGAACTGTCGCACACCGGGCAAATCTTCCCCTCTTGTGCTGAGATGAGGCAGTGACCTTAATGAAGGGAGAAAGGCTGCTTGTCTCCTTCTTTCTCCCCCAACTTGACCTTCTTAGTCTGTGGTACTATCTCTTGATGGAGGATTATGAAGGATAGGAAGACAGAAGGAATTTCTCAAGTTTTGAAAGCTTAATGCAAATGAGTCCTTTGAAAGGAAGGAGCTGCTGAGAGCCAGCCTGCAGCTGATGGGCTGTGTCTCGTGGTGCCAGAGTTAATCTTTCTAAGCAGCTCTGAGCTGCTGGGTTGGATAATACCTGGAATGGAGGAGGCCTCTTTAAATGAAGTAAATCAACCTATTAATCCTCTGTAGGTGGGTTTTGAGGAGTAGTTTTAGATTGTACAAACTGGTGGCTACAATCTCAGAGGTTTCTGCTGCAGTGGCACCTGCCTCCCCTTCAAGGGGTTCAAGGTAAAACTGTTTGGCTTGTCTATTGCAGCCAAGCAAGAAGATTGCTTGTGAGCAATGTTTCTGCCTGCTCTTAAATGGCACTATTATCTATTTACTTGTTTTGGGGTTTGTGTCCAGCATGGGCTCCATATGCAGGCAGGGTGCTGCCTGAGAGATCTTGAGATGCCTGTGTTTACTTAGCTTTAAATGCACCAGTGATATGCAACTGCATCTGGCAGAGAAAAAAAATGCTGTTCCCAAGTGTGTATTATCCTTTTCCACCTCTCCCTCTGGGCAGAGCTCATTCCTCTGTACCATGAAAACAAGCCAGATGAGCCCGAGCAGCCTTGGACAATTGTGCATTGACGGAGATGAATATGGGATAGCTCAGCAGATCTGGGTGTAGTGGTTTCTTGCAGCAGAGATTGATAAAGCAGACCAAGACTGGGACACCGCTCCTTGTCTGCAGCTCTGCAGGGTGAGGGCCTGTGCCCATGGCACCAGTGCTTCAGGCACCCCAAAAAGAGGCAGTATGAATGAAATCATCAATTTTGCAAACCATTTGCCTTGCTCTTAAAGCTTTGAATATTTATTAGTCAGCCTCCACCAAGATGTTTGGTCCCTTGTGCTAAGGTGAAGGAAAAAGTAAGAAGCACAACATGTGGGAAGAATTTGTGCACAAAGGGAAGTACAACATCCAGTAAAGCCTAGGGAAATAAATCTCTCTGGAATAGAGATAAAAACTACAGGAATAATTTGAGTTAGCAAATTCCTGTGCAGCTTCATAGCTGATCAATAAATGTTGTTTGAACAAATACCACACTGCTAAAGTCTACAGACAATCTCTTTTGAACAAATGCAGTAATTTCAGGCTTTCTCATTTGGCTTCATCTGAACATAAATCTGCTGGGAAGTTCAAGAGCTCATGTTCAAGCAAAGGTTGGAACCTACTTCTGAATAGTCCCCTGTTTACATTTGTTTTCACCCTTCAGTTACTTCATGTCAATGTAGAGTGAAAATGCAAGTCTGCTCCAAAGCCTTAGAGATCACTTACTTCTTGTGAGTGTTCCTTAGGTTTCTCTGCCTCTTTCCTTCAATGGTCATAAACAGAAAGAAGGCTTCATCTGATGTTACTGAAAGTCTTGCCTGCGCAAAAGACAGAGAAACCTCAGAAGGCCTCTTTCAGACTTAACTTTGCCTAGTTCTTCTCATGTCAAGGCAAAAATTGGCCAGCCCTGCCTAACTGTTGACTACTGTTTCCCAAAAGCTTCCTTTGATGAAGACCTTGTGGAATCTCTGGGCCATCTGTTCTCCTACTCAGCTAACCTTACAGCTAGGATGTTTTCCTTCATGTCCATTCTAAATCTCATCCTGCAACTTATACGCATTGTCCTTTATGTAAGAGATATGGCAAGTAAAGCTTAAACTCTGTAAAGGAGCAATGTCTGGACTCTTTCCTGGGGTAGTACGCTTCCAGTATGAGACATAGTTCACTAGAGTCCTAGTCCACACCTTAAAAAAAAAAAAAACCCAAACAACAAAAAATCCCAAAGCAAACAACCCTTGCCAATAAAATATTAATCCTTATTTTGTAAGATGAAGAGAAAAGCTCAAACTCTTGTGTGGTCTGTCAAAGTGGAGAGGAGATTTTACCTTTACTAGGGTCTTGTTTGTTGGCTTACATTGACGATCACTGCCTAGTCTCTTAGTGCTGCAGTTTTCTGGTGTTGCAATAAAATCTGTGCAAAACATTTGCTAACCATGTAAAGAAGCAAAGGAGAACTCTTTAAGTACTTCTCAGAAAGGTCCCCTTCTGTTAAAATTTGTGGGTGTTTACCTGGTCTTGAAACACTTCACCTGCAAAACTACTGGGACTATGGATCTCTTCTGTAAGTATAGACCCCTCTAGCAAAGCCTTAAGGTTTGTACCTGCCTCATGGCCCTGGTGTGAGCAACAAATATGCTGGTCTATACCTGACTTGCAGAAGACTTCAGTTTTCCTTCATCTGAGCTTGTAGGCAACCAAATACAATGGTGTTTTGTTCAAGAAACATGAACATTTTATGCTAAATAGCTGCCAAATGGAATAGCTTTCTAAGAGCACCCCTGTTACTACAGAACTCTGCCAAATCTGGAAGTGGATTCAGGAACAGACTTCCAAGGATGTAGAGAACAAGAAAATTGCAAAGCTGAATTCTTCTTTCTTGGTGTACTGAATGTGGAGGCCAAACTAACCCCAAAGGAACAGAGGGATAACATGGTCTCACATCAGCTTAAGGAACAAAGCTGCAGAGACAACTACCAGCCTGAGGCTGGTGATAACTTAAGCTTCAACTGATTTTTGTATCCAAGAGGGGAGGAAGACTGAGGGACAAAAGGTAAGGGGGAAGCAGTGAAGACAAACACAACAGACTTTTAGGTCAGATGAATTGCACAGTGGAACTGGTAAATGGTATTTAAAGGGCAAACTCAAGTGAGCTGGATGCCTTAGGTACCCGTATATTCCCAGATTGTTTAACTGTTCTATGATAGCTCTACATCTATTGCACATCTGCATTACTGTGCTAATCTTGGTAGAATGATAACCCAGCTGAAACTATCCAAGTAATTCTTCCTTTTAAAAATGTTCTTTACATGCTGCAAAACTAGAATCTATCAAGGACAAGTAGTTAGGAAATGGTGAGAACAGTTAATGGAAATGTTCCCAACGCTTCTGATCTAGGCAGTCCCCCTCTCAAACACTGACAGGGATCCTGTCCATGAAGGAAATCTGGTGTAAATCCCTGCAGGTACAGAACTGAGCCTCTACAGGAGGACACCTAATAACATTTTTAGGCCAACCTGTATTTCCTCCAAATTAAATGCTCTTTTGGCCTACTTCTGAGCAGCCTTTTACCCCAGTTGTTCTGTCATGCAGGTCACTTGATTTATTTCCTAATGTGTCAGTTGTTTCCTGTTGTACTCTCCTCTAGACAACTTCTTGTACCTATCTATGGTGGTATTTCCCATCCCCATGGGTGGTACTGCCAAGCATAAGCCAGCTCTGTGTTGCATTGCGGCATCCATCAAAGTCGGCAACAGAGTCTTGCTGATCCTGTATCTGTGCTCAATTGCTAAATGCCTTTCTAAACAAAATGTTGATTAAACTCTAGGCTGTTTTGCAAGGGGCCTCTATGATTTCATGGGTAATCAGAGCACCTAATACAGCTGGCAAAAAAACCCTCAGCGTAGAAGAGACCTCTCTCTTGAGCTATTGTCTACTAAATTTCATTTAGAAAGAGCAGTCCTACTTGGAAAAAAAAAAGAATTTAAAGACTTTCATTATAAGGTGTGCAAACTTTATAACCCAGAATGGTTCTTTAAAGATCAAATAAGGAAAAAAAAATCAACTAAACTTATGCAGATAGTTGCAAAGCCTTCAGTCATGTTTAGCTCTGGTTCTAGCTAGTAATGCAGTGGCTGGATGCAAACACCTTCTGTGTCCTACTTTCTAGAATCTTCTGGAGGAAGTGTTTACAGCAAGTGTGAATAGGCAAACTTTTTGAAAAAAATCTCTTCTGCCCACATGTTCCTACCTCTGAGCTACTGCATAATAAAACAGTTACTGTAAAGACCTGGACCCAAACAGAATAGCTACTTGAAATTTTTTGTGCTGTGCAAGAAGGGAGGAAGGGTCTCATTCAGATTATCTCCTCACCCCAGAACAAGCTTGGTTTCAGTTTAATGTTGGATTCCTGTTTTCAGATGTTTACATATTAGTCATGCTGCTAATGCCTCAAAGTAGAAGCCTTGCAGACACTTTTGAAATCTCTTCCAGAACCACTTGCTAGAGGTGAAAGGTGGGTTCTGCTTAGGTGCAGGGAAGAGCAGTGTGTGGCTGAGTACAAGGTGCTTAACACTTGTGTCTATTTTTCCTAGATAATGCTCTGGATGCTCATTCCCTGCTGACGTGCTACCCCGGGTGTGGGGGGCAGGAGGTCTGGGGGTGTCTCATGGGGCAGCCTTTGCTACTCCATCCAGGCACCACAAGCCTCTGAGGATGTGAGGTGAGCCATACACAGTGTGGAGGCTAAGTGGCTCTGGCAAACAATCATTTCTGTTGCGCTGTGCTCCCTGAGCTGGACTCAGAGGAGAAGATGCACTGTGCCAAGCCCTGATGGAGTCACCCTTGTCTGAGCTGATTGACCTGCTCACAAAGGGCTCTTTTTACCAAGTAAATAAAACATTTACCTTTCCCCTAGCAGGTTCAAAAGCTCACTGTGGGTGGTATGGGCAACAGGCTGCCTTGGGCTAGGAGATCTCCAGGGCGATTTTTGATGAAAAAAGTGACATGAACAGGGGAGGAAATGGGGGTGGGTGGGGTATGTGTGTGTGAAGTGGTGGATGCCAGGGACACATTCTGGCAGTGAGCCAAGCCCATGGGGGTGGCAGACAGGCCTCTGCCACCCGCAGGCTTGCCTTGGACGTCACAAGTGCGTCTCCTTGCGTGTCCGCTGACTGTCATGGCATTACAAGCAGAGAAATCACACCCGGTTGCCACAGCAACATCACCAGCTGGGACCGTGGAGTGCTGTCATCTAGCAACCAGGAAGGAGTCCCTGGAGATGGTGGGGTACCTGCTTCACTGCCCTGAGGGAGGATGACAGTCCCACCCAGCCCCGGGGACAGATTCATGCTATCCTTTTCCCCATGAGCAGGGATCTGTGTAGTTCCACTGCCTTAATAGTAACAAATCTTAAAATCTTTATAGTAATTTTTTAACCTTTTCTCTAGGGAGGGCTTTGCTACTATTCAGTAGCAGCATGTGCCCCTGTTTTATTCCATGTACAGCTTTCTGCCCATTTCCCTCAATGCTCACCAGAACTTAAACCAAAGGATACAAGGTTTAAAATCTTGCATGAAATGGGTAGGTACAAAATCTTTGGGCAAACGCTGTAGGGGTGGCTCCCCCCCCACCTTTGCTGGAATTACTACTTTGGTGTTCGCTGCATTTATGCCTTGGTGTCTGGATGGCCCTGTTCCAGTTGGCTCCTGAAGCTCTGGGTGTTGTAAAATGGGGTTAATATGTGCTGCAGGCTTGGCCAGACTGTCAGCAGAGGGTTGAGCTTTTCTTCTTGCCTGTCTCCCTTCCCCTAGATGGGTGGTGGGTAACTGCCACTCAGCAGTGACCTCAAGATGTTTCTTCATTACCTTCTAGGGCACTGAATCATTTCATTGAAGGACTTTGCAGGCAAGAACATGCAGCTGCAGTCACGTCCTATATTTACAGCTTTAGTATAGAAAGCCTCAGCACTCCAGTCCTGATGTGGCATGAACCTGAATTATTAACAAGTGCTCTCTGCTAGGAGAGAAGTAGCTGGTGAGAAGGAACCTTTCCTGCGTGTGCACTAATCAGCATTCACTGGGTGATCAAAGATCTGGTTACGTAGTGCTGGGCTCTGCTGATGCTCCAGAGGGGCAGGGAGCTGGTGGGTGCTTGTTGTTGTTAATGGGAAGTTTGCCGGCTTCAACATCTGGCTCTGTCTTGTGCTGTTATCTGCTTTCCTCTCACATCATGTAACGTAAGCGTGCCTTACACCAGGCACAAAGCAATGCTGGAAGGGATGTCTGCCTACCCCCAAGCAATGAGCAGCCCTACCTAAGCTGCCACGAGAAGCAGGTACTTAGGACCCTTCAAAGACGAAGGGATGCTGCCTTTTCTTGTGCCATTTCCCCCCTCCATTGAATTTAAACTGCTTGGAGGTGATGCGGATCAGGATTTGCTATGCAGGACTCCATGTGCTGCAGTATAGCATTCCTCGCAGGAAGCTACTCCTTACTGAATAGGTCCACTTTGAGCCACAGCAAAAACTAGAGGCTTTTTATGAAAAAGAATTCACTGCAGTGACTGATCTGCACCTTTAAATGTGGGTCTAGTCAAAGCAACTCCTCTTGAGCCTGGGTTCATTTAGGATCCTCTTCTGTTTCAAAAAATAAAAAGCCCGAAGCAGTACTTAAATTCAGCCTGACTTACTTGCCTATGTGCTAAGCATGGAATTTCCTAATATACCCTGCTGGGCTAGTGGAGACAATTTAATAAACAAGAAACATAAGGAGGCTTGTATTAAGCATCTGTACAGATAAAATAAGGAATTACACTATGAACTAGTTTGTCTTTAATGGCTACAGATCTCTGGCATGACAAAAGTAGTGAATCTTGCCCAGCACACTTGTTCCACTAACATTTTTCAATGACTAGTCTCAATTTTTTAAAACCAATATTGTTCCTATGTTGATGGAACCAACAAACAACCATTCAGAAAAATCTCTTCGAATCAATAATTGACAACAGAGCTGCCCCTGTTCTGTGGTGTTGACCACAAAAGGATGTATTTAAAGTTAAACTGATTTGGAAAGGAGAATCTAGTATGTTCAGCTCATTCTTGAATAAAACCATGTTTCTCTCAAATCAAAGCCAGGCAGTGCCTGCCAGTCCTCTGAAGCTCTGCCGCATGTTACAGTGTGAAGTTAGAAACAAAACTCCTTCAATTGAAATATTACCGAAAGGAAGGTTTTGTGGCTAGCAAATAAAACCTCCTTTGGAGATTTGTGGGCTGGCTGATCATTTTTTTGCTGCACCAGAGGGATTGACTGAAACACCTCATTCTTTGTAGCAGTATGTTGGCACTAGAAGCTGAGTGAATATAAGAACTTGGTGATTGAGGGCCCCTCTGAGGGATGTCGTGGCAGCTAAGCGCTCCTCTCTAAACACAAAAAGCTATTTCAGCGGTGCAAGATGACACACTTCTTCCTACCACTGAAAACAGATTTGCAAAAACTACCTGAGCCCAACATTGTGAAATTACTTCCTTATGCTCTACGTACCACAAAAGAAGCCCAGCTGAACTTGGAAGGATACATCCTTGCCCAAGATACATGCAGCAAACAGCTACAGAAGCCCAGAGCTTGGTAGCAGGAAATGTGTGGGAAAGCCATCTGGTGAAGCCACATAGAAACGGTGTGAAAGTCTTTTTTCATTCACTTCCTGACAAAGTAGTAATATGTTGCCTCATTATAGGAAGAGGGCTGCTTGTTGTTATTATTTGCATTAGTAGCTCCTAGAAGTCCAAAGGTGGGGACAGGACTCCTGCTGTGTTAGGTGCTGTGGGCACATGTAAGAGGAGACCTTTCCCTATACCAGCTTCCCCCCAAATTTTATAACATAAAAGGACAAAAAGCATAGGATATATTTATTTTCCAAATGGGGAACTGAAGCAGATGAGAGAGACTGAAGGTGTTGGAAACAGAACACGTAATAATTCCCAAGCCTTGACTTTCTCAGCAAAACTGTACTTTGACTCCTATACTTTATCTTTGAGCATTTATGGTGAGTGCTATGTACCTTGGCATACTGCTTGCAATGTGTTCTGCAGTTCTGCTAGGTAGAACTGGCATTTAGCTTGGTGTGGACACAGTGCTGAGAGTTACAACATGCTTTGCTTTGCTGTGCTGAAGCAGGGGGAGGGAAATCAATTCAACATGCAGAGGGAATTTTAATCATCACTTGGCAAATTAAAAAATAAGGTTACTGTGGAGAAATTAAACTTGATCTTTGGCATCTGAATTGTGTCTTTCACTGTGAGCTTCCAGTCCAGCCCACCCGATTTCCCCATGGTTTAATACTGCTATAACCCCCGGCAGTACCTCTGCTCTGCTAAAAGCAGAGAACCACACCAAAGGCTGTATTTCAAGAGGCAAAGTTCCTTATAGCCTACTTACGATTATTAGATATGTAAAGTTCTCCTATATCATCATCTCATCTGAAGACCTCAAATCATTTTATAGACCTTATTTTAGCCTCTTGGTGACTCTGAGGCAAGGCAGTTTTTGGACACTGAAACAGACTTAAAATCCCTATCCTTGAGTTTTCCTTATCAGTCTTTGCCAGAACTGAAGATAGATTATTTTTTTTCAGTCCCATGCTTTAATTGCAAGACAGAGCTTTCCAGGTCCCTTTGCTATCCTTGTGTGGGTGTGCAGGACTGTATGCGTGGATGGTTAGCATTTGTGCCAGGGTTAAACAAAAATGTATGCGCTTGGGTTGGTCTTTCATCTCTGGGGAAGGCAGAGATGTCCTAAAGCTTAATTACTTGGTGAAAGTATATTGTAGTAGCAGTAAGGAGGGAGGGGTAGGATGAATCAGATGGTGGATGTTGCCTTCCTTTGAGGGGAAAAAGCAGATGAAGCCCAGGGACTCCGGAAGAAGCAAGCAGCACATTGTGGGTTGGTAGCTCATGATGCTGAGACTGTCATTTGACATATAGAGTCTAGTGCCAGGGGAGTACCTTTCCCAGGAGAGAGATGCTCAAGTATTGTGAAATTGGGCCATGAGGTGTTAATTGCTTAAAAACTGTAGAAATTCAAATTTAAAGACCTAGTACCTACTAGTGTAGAATGACTTGTACCAGACAGCAACCTGCCTTTCTGTCCTGTAAGTGAAGCCTCTAGTAGAGTATACGGTGTTGGATGGGTCAGAGTTCAGGCTTTGAATAAGGCTTTCATTGCCTTATCCCAGACTTCTCATAACTCTCTCCTCCCCAACCCACTGTGTTGTAAAATACAGGTGAAAATTGCAGAACCAGGAATGCAAGGAGGATACCAGTAACACCTCAAAGTCCACAGAGGCTGTAACAGCATTTTTTCGTAGGGTTTTTCAGTCCTCAGTTCCCAGTGCTCAGTTCATGATCCCTAGCAAGATTCTAGCCTGTGGCAATATGGCTGTAGCCAAACATGTCCATGCAACTGTATTTGTCCTTTTTATTTACTGAAAGCCCAAGTAATAATAGGACCCAGAACTATGTGGGTGCAGGGTTTAAGCACTACCACTGCCTCAAGGATTACACGCATAACCTCTTCAGAATAAGGGACCAGACAAATAGGACTCTGATTGCGCTGTGGAGCAGCTAATGTGGAACATGAAGTGGTCAGTAATCAAGTGCTAATATAATGCTGAGATTTTAAAAAGCTTCAACTGGTTGAATGATGACAGACTGTTCCCAACTCTGTTTCAGTTTGCCTAGATTCTCATGACTCTAGGAAGTCTGTTTACACCCATGCTGTATTCATTGCTGTATTTGAGTTACTAGCAAGTTTTGGCTAGATGACAAACTCAATGAGCGCTGAACCGTGCCTCAGCAAGCATAAGCTGTCTCTATCAGTCTGCCTCATCTGCGTTGGAGATCAACAGTCCTCTAAGCTGGGAGCTGGGCTAGGCTGGAGCAGGGAGGGCAGCACCAGGACTCAACTTTTTCCCCAGATGTGGCAGTTTGAAGTGGGTGGATGAAGGCTATTTCTGGCAGTAAGGGAGCAAAAGCCATGCCTGGTCATTGCATGCCGGTAGACCTAACTTGGTGGTTCCTTTGCATGAGGCTTAGCTGAGTGGCACTCTGAGCATCTGGGCTGAGAGAGGCTCCTGTAGCACAAGTGTCATGTGAGGATAATCCCATGCAGTTTAAAGCCCAAAGCAAGCTGTCTGGTTTTCCTCTCCTATTTTCTAGACTGATCTTTCAGTTTGTGCTTATGCTGGGACTGTAAAAAAATCTTTTATTTCCCAGCCAGTGATGGCAATCACGCATACACAGAAAACCACTGAGGGTCACCAAATCTGATGGGAGCCAAGTTCTTAGCCCTGGATAAGAAACCTGACACAACATATGAGCTCTGCAAGACCTTGGGTGGAGTCTCTCATCCATGTTGTATGTGAAATATGCTGTGTCCAGGGAGGAGGTGAAAGATCTTCACTGGCTCATCCGCTACACTTGGCAGGTATTGCTTTGAAAACATGGATAAAATTAGCAGTGTTCCTGAGTTAAGGAAGTTTTCTAGGTTTTTTGTGTGTTTTGTGTGTTTTTTGTTCTCTTTCTTGGTTTTTTTTTTTTTTTGTGGTGAGTTGTTTGTTTTTTTTTTAAGGCCAGTTAAAAAACAAATCCACTCATTGGCTCTTTTAGTACTTGACAAGAAAATCTACAGCAGAATGAGGAATTATTCCCTCAAGTGCTAGTACGGTGTTATACCCAAGACAAGTTGTTCTCACCTCCAGAGGCACAGGAAAACTGCATACCCAGACTGAATAAAGACAAGTGAAGAGACCTGTACACTTGGCCCAGTTCAGAGCCTTCTCGTTCCAGTGTTGTGATCAAGGTTTTGACCCTCCCTTAGGCAATCCACACACAGAGACTCACCTCTGACAGAATCTAGTCTGAAATATGCTATTACAACATTAGATGGGCCCCTTCAGCATGAGCCTGTGGTGTGTGTTTTTGTTCTGTGCTATTTTGGGGATAAGCAACTGGCGAGAAGAAAACGCTTTCGTCTGCTGGAGTAACTGTGTTCTCAAGCATTAAAATTATGGTTAGTACTAACTGTCCAGTGGAGAGAAAAAACCAAGGTTCTTAATTCTAGAAGACAGGTTAACTTCTGGGAGAGAAGGCAGAAACTGTTAAGTCTTTTGCTGTCAGAAAGAAACCCATGCTGGAAGTATTCAGTCAATTAGGCTGATTTGTAGCAGCCTCACTATAAATCCTCTTTCATACAGAGGCAAGTTAAGCCCTTTGCTGAGATGTGCCATTCCAAGGAATTTTGGTAGGTTCTCACACATTTAGCTATGGCAAAGTTATCTATAGGGACACACCATCTTAGAATGACATGGTATGTTCAATTCTACAACATTCTAGCCAAAGAATGTCAAAAAAGGGAAGCCAGCAAAAAGCCTTTCACCTCGCTGTCACAGATTAGCCTTTTTCTTGTGTGCTACATTTGTTCAGCCTATGTGTAAATTGAACAGATTTTCTAAATTTGTTTTAGACACAAAAACAGTTGAGAAACATCTATGCAGTAGATGACCACTCAACCCAGAAGCATAACTGTTTTGCCAGTGAAATGCAGCACTCTATAAAGGTGTAAAATTCAGCTTAATGGCATCATGTTTTATAGGGACACCTGTGTAATCTGACCAGATGCAGAACCATTCTTTTTCCTCAAAAAGGAAGCTTTCCCTGCTCATTTGCCTGAAAGGTGGTATATTGCAGAGCTGTGAGCCTTTCCTGTGACCAAGGCAGGTGGGTGCCTGCCCTTGCCGTGCCGCAGTAACTCACCCTGCTGAGCTGGTCCAGGAGTCTTTGGTTCTGTTCGGAGAGTTCCTGAACGGCCCGTGTCTTCTCGCGGTCGGCTTCACGCAGGTGAACCTGCTGCCTCTCCAGCTCATCCTGCAGCTGCTTCACGTCACTTTCCAGTTCAGACACCCTTCCTTCCCATTCTCCTTCTCTGTTCTCAAATCGCCTCCTTAGCTCATGTTTCTCTTGTTCTAGATGCTAGACAACAGGGGAGAAGAGGTTAGGAAGGGAGGTGAAAAGTGAATGCTGTCTCCTTTTCTGCCTTTATACTTAGGGCTGAAACCTTCTGTGCAGGAAAGAGAATACTACTAGAGTGTGACAATGCTATGGAGGTGGCAATCCTGTGTCAAGGCAGGTCACTGGCACTAATATTGTTTTCAATTTCCAGCAGTTTGCCTGTCCTTGGCCTCTGGAGATCAGCACATTGAATTTTTACTGAAACAACTGCCAAAGGAGTAAAGCAGGCTGCATATCAATAGGTGGAACATATAGGTCAGGAAGGCCAATTGATTTAGCAGAGCCTAGCTTAACTCCAAAGCAACATTTCAGTGGGCCGTGGCATAATTATTTTAAGAATTGCCTTTATAGTCAAAACTACAAAAACTGTATCCTTACTGCTGACAAGGAATGTAGATGAGGCATCTCTCTTATCATATGGGTCTTACAAATAACAGTTGAATCATGTATGTATTTCCTCCTTCTACTCCTGACCCTAATTAGTTGTCTGAGAGTTTGATAGTGCACAGTAACTCTATTGTTCGATGCAGTCTGCTCTGGAATTGCAATGGATGCAGTGAAGTAGATGCTATAGACATTACATACGTGCACATTCTGGGTTGCAGGTTTCTTAGAAACCACTCTTAGTTCTTGAGACTCTGCTTTGCTTAGGACTGGCTGGAAAATGAGGGACGGCATGAATCTGAGGGAACTTTGCATGTTTTCCAGGCTCAGTTAAATGAGGCCTTGACTGAAACAGAGCTGCAAATCAGGTCAAAACAGATTTGTGTTGTGCCCATTTGAAAGAATCTCTGTTCCGAAACTCTGGGCTTGAATTTCCCCTGGTGACTGAAGCTATGTGCATACTTGCAGAGCAGTCACAGATTGGGGACGTGGGCATGTCCCAAGATTAGCAGGGAAACCTGAAGAGCAGGAGCCCTCTCTTTGTTGGTTGTCTTCTGTCCCCCAGAATAACCTTATGCTGTGCTCTATTGGATTCACCAGCCTTTTAGGAATGTGTCTTAGCAAAAAACAGAAACCCACGGGGCCCAGCACTGGCAGCACTTTCCCATTTTTCCTAGGGTATCATCCCCCTGTGAGCAATCCCCATGGCACTTAGCATAGGAGGGGAAAATAAACCTGCTAGGAGGAAAAGAAAATTGCACTGCGTTTATGTGAAGTGGTTTTTTATTGCTTGTTAGAAACACAGGCTGTGAGGGGGCTGTTTCCCCTGGGTGCCTACTGCTGATGACACACAGCCTCCCTTGCAGCATCTCTGCCACCTTCCCCAGCAGGTCTGAATGTCAAAGCCCTCCAATTCTCCAGTAGCCCTCTGGCCTGCATTATCACTAATCTTCCACCTCTTCTGCTCTGCAGAACATGCAGTGTTTTCTCTTTTTTGACCTTATCTCCAAATCTTTTCCTATGCTTCTTCCAGCACAGTGTAGCAGCACCCTGCTTGTGTCCTTCCAAATCCTTCTGCAAATTCAGAGTTTTCTGGAAAACCCTCAAATGTAAGGGAAAGCTGATTAAAAACAGCGGCCCAAAGCAAAAGAATTTCTCTGTGTTTCAGACACTAAAAGGGTGAGCACCCCTTGCAAATGAGAGAGCTAAGTATTATTATAATTATTTTTAATGCAGTAGGTAGGCATGAGATCCTAGCACCAGGCCTCTGACAACCATTGCAAAGAAATCTTGTTTGTAGCCTCAGTGTAGCTGGAGCAGCCACAATTTCACTTTCAGAGGCACACTGAAAATGCTGTCTTTTATGGCTCTGTCTCCTTCACTGCTAGGCAACGTGTGGAAAGATCCAGGGCCTTCTCTA
This sequence comes from Falco cherrug, assembly GCF_023634085.1. Taxonomy (NCBI): domain Eukaryota; kingdom Metazoa; phylum Chordata; class Aves; order Falconiformes; family Falconidae; genus Falco; species Falco cherrug. The sequence continues at coordinate 90,839,366 of NC_073697.1, forward strand.
AATCGAAGAAATGAAACTTCAGCCTGCTGAGGAAAAGCACTGCGCTGAAGTTCCCCAGACATACTCAAATGTGATTTAGAAGCCACCGATAAGCCTTGTCAATCATTAAAAAACCACTTTAGTCCCTTACTGCAAAAAAAAAATATCCACGTATAGCTCCAATAAACGGCATTCACAAAGGGTGGCGTTAGAAGAGGGTGAAGAATACCAAATTTATTCTGTTGTGATGGAGAAACCAGAACAGTGTAGTGGGCACAGAGAGGCTGTTGCAAAGAGGGACGATAAACCAAATGAGACACGCTGACCAACTCCTCCTGCCTCTTCCTCTCCCTCTCCTAGAACCTGCACAGCTGCAGATCTGAATAGTGTTCTTTTGCATGTAGTGATGACAGGGAAAACTGCTGTCCTCAGTAGGGGAGTTTCTTGTTTTCTGAGTGTCTCTCCATCCACCAGCTGTTCATTGAATTTTACACAGAACTGCTTCTTCTGAAAACATCTTCTCTTCAACTTAACTGAGCTGGGCTGGTCCTCATTTAAAGAGATCAGAGCAAGGGGAGTATTCCAGCTGATAAAGATGGTTCATACTGTAAAATGCTTGGACACAGCAAGCTTCTCTGTGTCAGAGGAACAGAGGCATTAGCGGTTTTAATCCCTTACAGAGGATAAAACTGACTAGGATCACATATCAGAATTTATTACAGGGCTTCAATTCCATGATTAGAAATGAATTTGAATTGAGGCAGTGAAGTGAAAGAGTTGCCAGAGTAAGTGTATGGCAGGAATGCTGTACTTCAGTAATGAACCCACAAAACTAGAACAGATTTAGTCTTGAGGCAAAGCACCAGAGGAGCAGGCCAGCATGTCAGCTGTTGGGAAACGGAGAGGCCTCACCAATCTGCTGTAACCAACTTTGAATTGCTAACTGGCAGAAAATCTGTCCTCCTAAATACTACTTAATCATCACCTTATTAGATGCAATTGTCACCAAGGTTCTGATCTGAGACTTCACTTCTGGTCATCATCAGAATGTTTCAGCATAGGGAAGGAGGTAACAGATGTGGGTCCTTCCTCCCTGCTCCTCCAAAACTGAAAAGCTTATTGTGAAATTTTGTTCACTTCAGTGGCAACAGGAGGCGGCCAACATTTAATCTGCAGAGGCTAGGATTACCAGGCTTGTGTTGTAGAATATTAATGTTCAAGTTTCATTTTTTGTGTGAAGTAGCACTGCCTTAGATCTGCCAAGCCTAGTGGAAAAAATCTGACCCTTAAGTAGATAACACTAATTCCTATCAGATGGTTAGTCTGAAAAATAGTGATCTGTTACTCAACTGGAAAGTTAGAATGATAGTAATGGCATGAAAACGTAAACAATTGGTTGTGTTTACCATCCCTTCATTTACCTTCTGAAAGGGTCTGTAAGAGCAGAGGTAAACATTTGTTACTTAAAGTACTATAAAGTCATAGTTATTCCCCTCTGCTTTTCATTGTTATGTTTTGCAAACAAGTGGTATTTGAGACTCCCAAACTCCCTAACAGGCAGCTCAGTGAGTACCTAAACTTGTGCCTTTTTCCTTTAATGGTAGGAAAGGTTCTACTCCAACTCATCAGGAAAACCACGTCAGCACGCCACATACATCTGTTCTTGCTTAAAGATCAACCTGAACACATTCACTCTGGCAAATTTTAATACTTTAGGAAATTTTCATCTGGTAAATAGTGCCACTAAACAACAATTGGAGCAAATGTCACCTTCACTGTTTTTCTATCAGAATAGTAAATGGAGAGAGATTTCCCTGCAAAGAGGAAGGGATCAGCCAGGGTGAAGTGCTAAGTTTAATAATAGAGAGGAATTTTGTCAAGTCAACAAAGGCCATACAGTAATTTCACAAATCCTCTTGAACTTCAGAGATGTAAGTCCGTGGGGAAGGAACACTGGGGTATGCAGGACCATGCAGAAAGAACTGGTGTAAGGCAGTGACTTAAAATTTGAATGTTAATCCACCCCTGTTCAAACTCTCTTCAGAAAGGTGAGAGGCTTTTTCTCAGCCTTATAAGCAGTATTACTTGCTGGGAGAATTAAAATTTGAAGAAGTATCTCTGAGAAAAAGAGTGGGGTAACAGTGGGTCTCTGATATAGTTGTGCAAGAAAATTGTTCCAAAAGAAGCTGCCTGCACAAGTATTTTTCTCTGTAATAGCTCTCTCTCATCCTTAAAAATCAATAAATAGCTCAATCCACTGAGTCTCTGGCAAACAGCTCTCTCCAGATACCTGTAGGTATTTTTTCAGAGCAACCAGCTAACAGAGACGTATCATTAGGGCTTATCTCCTGCCATGCCTAATGCCTTAGCTGCAACAGCTTAAGCTTAAGGGTTACATATGCTCTGTCGCTCAGTACCTGCCGTATAAATTTAACTTCTGAGGCATTTCCGTGATGAGATGAGCCGAGCACAGTGCACATCTCTTCACCCAGGTGGTACCTGGGTCCTGGGGCAAAACAGCACCCACAGGAACACCAGGCCGATACACCAGCTCGCAGCCCGGGAGGGGGAAGAACGGCAGATTTGCCTCCCCCAGGCCTAAGAGGGTTTTCTCAGACCCTTTCTTCCCCATCGCGGCCACAGGGAGTTCCGTGGGCTGCCCGGCAGGGCCCGTGCCTGCCTGACGCCCCCGGGATTTGTCGGGAAAGGGGCCGCTTTCCACGGGGAGAGCCCGCGGGGCTGCCGGGGGCCGCGGCCCTGAAGCGGGGGCCCTTGCGGAGCGCTGCGGGCCGGGGGAGGGCGGGGGGGGGGCGGTAGGGCCTCACCTCCAGCTTGTCGGTAAGCTCCTTGTGCATCCTCTCGTACTGGCGGCTCATGTCCTGGTTGCGCTCCAGCAGCGCCTTGCCGAGCCGCGCCGCCAGCACCAGGTCCTTCTCCTTCTGCCGAATCAACGAGAGCAGCTCGGGGTCGCGGGCGGCGGCGGCAGGCGGCGGCTCCGGTGGCTCCCCGGCGGCGGCCAGCAGCGCCAGCTCCTCCTCCAGGGCCAGCTCCAGGGCGGCGGCCGCGGCGGCCCCGGCGGCGGCGGCGGGCGGCTCCATGCCGCCGGCGCTGTCCGCCTCCGCCGGTGCTGACCCGGCGGCGGGCAGGCGCAGGCACGGCGCCGACATGGCCCTGCGCGCCGCCGCCGCCGCTCCGCTGCGCCCCCCGCGCCCGGCCCGCGGCTGCGGCTGCTGGGCGGGGAGCGCCGCCGCCCCCGGCCCCCGCCCCCCGGCGCCGGGCCCCGCCGGCGGCAGCGCCCGCGCACCGCGCTCATGGGCGCAGGGACGGGGCAGCTCGGGGCGCACGGCGGGGGGACGCTGTGTATTTGTGTGTGTGTGGGGGGGGGGGGGGTTGCGCTTCTCAGCTGTGCACGGATCCTGCCGTGCCTACTGGAGCCGCCTGCTGCGAGCAGGTCGCGCTGTTTCTGCTGCAGGCCTAGGCAAAAAATCCCCCCAAATCACCCGTGTGTCCTGAAAAGCCCAAGGAGGGAGCCTGGCACACCCGAAGGGGCACAATTCGATCTTCCCACTTGTTACCTGCTCCTCCAGATCTCTAACTGGGCTCTTTTGTTTACAAGAGCAGCTTTCAAGATGTTTCTACTGAATCGTTCACCCCTGGAGAGCCGACTACAGCTTCCAACAACCACCGGGGCTTGCTTTCCATTTTAGGTTGCTTAGGATGTTCCCGGATAAAATTTGTCTTAAAAGCAGCCTTAGTGAACATTGGGAGTTGTAGTCGGTTCTGCTTATAGCACTTCTTTCTCTGGGGGAAGACTCTATTGGGGGAAGGACTACTTGGTTTTTCAGTTTTGGTTTTGTTGACTTTCTTCCCCCTTAGGTCCAGGCATCACTTTCCTTCTTGCCACAGGAGGGAGGCCGAGGCAGAGTAAGGCAGGGTAAAGCTATATTGTCACATTTGCTAAGACTGCTTAATTTCAAGCAAGGCTTTAATAGTAACTGAACAAAAGCATTTGGGAGGAAACCTGTGCTTTTCGCTCCCAGATTCTGCAGAAAGAAATGATGAATTTCACAGCTTTTCATTTTAGACCCTGCTTCCTTGAGGCTTGCTTTCCTTCTTCCTACCGAAGATTCACTTAGATTATGTTTATCTATATGCAACTGCCCCAACGCATCAGTCCAAGGATGTTTCTGGCTGGGTTGATGACTGATGCAGTTTTCTAGCAGGGCTGGCTCCTGCCTTGTGTCAGACCCAGGGCCCTGGAGAGGTGCTGATTATTCATAACGGTTAGAGCATGAATTGTGGGAATGCAAACTTCCCTCTGGCCATCTGCCACTGAAACAGCCTTTTGCGGGGATGTGTCCCAACAGCCCAGCTAGCAGGACTTATTGATACTTGGCCCTTTTCCTAGCAGTGACAGTTAATGCTAGTGGGCTTTTTGTAATGTGAGCACCTGCTCCCCAAAGACCATGCAGAGACCTGGTACCTCATGCCATGCTGCCCACCAGCACCTGTCCCACAATGGTAATTGCTGGCTATTATGACCATGGTTTCTTTTGTGCTGGTGACCCAGAGGTAACACCTTCTTTATCTCATAGCAATTTCCCCATGCACCAATTTGGCTAGACCTTTTGTCTTTGCAATCAACTGATGCTTACATTGCTGGAAAGTGGGACTCACCATAAGGTGAGGTGTTTTGAACAGTATTGGCCCTTTTAAAAGAATCCCTCTGCCCTGACACAGGAACCATGCTTTCACAGATTTGATCGTTGCTATTTAAACACAGGAGGGTGTTTAATATTAAAACTGATTGTGAGCACCTTCTGCTGGAAGTGCCTACTATAGCAAACCAAGCCTTCTGGTATGATCAATGAAATCCGTTGTGGCATTAATTTTCATCTCTAATGCTTCTTTCAGTGTATAAAACAAAAAGAGATTATACTGAGATGGTTTTAATCCCTCAAACAAAGCCTGAAACAAAACCCATAGCTGCAGCTGTTGGGATAGGGATGGGAAAAAAAAAAAAGCTATTGCCTGGATGGGGAGAAAAAGCACATATAAATCAGTGCTGTGTATTGTAAATATGCCACCATCTCAGCCAGGCATCTATACAAGCTTAATGCTCATTTGGGGCCTATTGGCTGCAAAACATAACATTGTTATCCTGAGTAACCTTGGATTAGAGCTTTGTCCACAGCACAACCTGTTATTAACTTCCATTTCAAAAAAAATAATCCATTGTCCTGTGAATTTAATTATTGATTTGACTTTCTTTGAAATATATTAGGTTACTCGTGTTTAAAACTCCTTTGTATAGTATTTTACCGGTATTTTATCTTGTGTGTTATCCCAATTAAACATTCATGAAAAACTGTTAAGAATACAATAGTACAGTTTCTTTACAGTTATATGGTGGCATTATCTATTAGGATTCTAAAATGTATTTCAGCTGAGAGCTGGGACAGTTGTTGTCCATCGGTAGACACCTGACTCCCATTTCTGCTATTCTTCCCCTGCTTAGATTTGGTTATGTCCTTTAGAGAACCTCAGCCTAGAAAAAAGAAGAATGACTTAAGTGAAACAAGTCAAACACGAGTTCCTTTTTTAATTGCACTGCTCAAGCCTGGTGTGAGACTTCACTACTCGGGTACTAAGAACTGCAGATAGTGGGCAGTTCTTGTGGAGATTTAGATCAAGTGTTTCAGGAGCCGATGCTCTCACAGCACGGAAGGTTCCTGTGCATACAGCGCAAATTATCTTTCAGCATGGACATCACCACAGGAATGACCCTTTCTGAAAATACAAAAAGGCCTGCATGATTCAAGCACACAGAGAACTGAGAGCAAGTGACTGTTGCAAGTGATATCATCACATAACACAAAAATATCACTTTGTCCAGGATATATGAAGGCCTTCTCTGTGATTTTAGGAAAGAAGGGTGAAAATAAAGCATTGGTATAAAAGAGTGGTGTAAGATTGCCTATAAGAGGAGCAATCATTCTTTTCTTGCTCAGGTGAAAAACTTACAGGGCTGTAAAAGAAAAGCAAGTAGCAAAAATTTCTATTTTGTACAGGGAAAAAGGACAGCACTGACTTTGTTGCTGAGTAATTTCCCTTTCTTGCTTTTCCCCATCCCACAATTACCCAATTCAGTAAAGTAAGCCATGGGGATGGTGGGAGAACTTAACTCAAGGAACCATTCAGGGCAATCTGCCAGTGCAATTCACTCTGCTACAGGCTCCTAAATGAGTAAGATACTGAAACAGGCAATCCAGCTTAAGCTATGGATATGGCAATGTGTATTGTCCTTCCTAGAGGGTCAAGGAAAGGTGAACTCTAAGCTGTGCAGGCTCTTCAAGCATGGTGTCAAGTATATTGTTCAACCCGATGCTTTGAAATTAGTATTCTGCTTTTCAGGGATTTCACTGGTTGGTCTCTTCACAAAGGAAGTGTGGCAGAGGGTCTGGACCTTTGGCGGTTACACCAGCAAACACTGGAGTATGTAAGACTGTACAAATTAAGCTGGACAAAACATTTTTCACGTACTAGAAAAGTTGCAAATCCAATAAATATCCAAGTGTTTCAATCAATACTTCCACCTCAGCTGTGACGACAGCATTAAGAAAACAAGCACTGCAAGGACTCATCCTTTTTTACTTAAAGGAAGAAAAAGACGTGTTGCGCAGAAGCCACAGCCAGACCTGTAAAAGTAGATTATTGTCCTGTGCTTTTAAAGCTGACTGTGGTGAGAGAGGAATTCCCATCAGCATCCTTAATCTTCCTGTCAGTGGGCTGACAGTCTTGCAGGGGAGGTAGCACAAACTATCAGGTTTCTTTTGCCATGCTCTCTCTCTCATCTTTTTGAATGATTAATTGCTTTACTTTTCTCCTTGCTTTACTGCACTTTATTTCTGATAAATGTTTTAATTATTCTGGTTGTTTGTGTACCTCCGTGCTGAAGTGTTTCAGCCTCCTGCTGCTGCAAGGTGGGCAGCAAGCGGTGCAGGCAGCCTACAAGAGTTTGCTCAGAGTTTGAAGTTACCCAAATGAATAATTAAAGGGCATACACGTCTTGCTTTTGAAGCAGGCCAGAACTGCAAAGCCAGAGATAAGACATGTGCGACCTTTTTTTCCTCTTTGCTATCCAGTAGGTGTGTGCTCAGGTTTTCCCTGGTGCTGGGTAGAGGAAATACAAAGTGGGGAAGTGTATTTGCAGAGGTTGATAAAGGCAAACAGAAATTTCTGCTTAAACAGGAGGGAAAAAGAGCTGTTATGAGTGTTAGCCAAGTAACAGGTAGTAAAATAAAAGACCATCCTGATTCTTCCCAAGGCTCAAGATCCCCACAGAGTTTCTGGCAAGTTTGTTGTTTCCCAGGGTTATCAATATTATGTCAGTTAGAGCAGGAAAAGTACTCATCCACCACAGTGACTTATACCATTGAAGTCAAGGGAAAAATCTGTTGACTGCTAAGGGTATAAAGCATGGCCTGCGTGACTCAGGACTGCCTAAGGACAGAGATGACACCATACTGTGCTCACCCTGCTGCCTGTGTGTAAAGAACAAGGGGTGCAAAGAGAAAAGAATAGGGTAATAGTTTTGACTTGCTATATGGCACATAGAAGTATGATGTCAAAACATCTGTGAATTAGTGATGTAAATACTTTGTACTATAGCTTTTAGTCACTTTGAGGTGTGAAGTTTGGAAGCATGCAGTAATGGTCTTTCTAGAACAAAGCTGACAGTGCTGGAAACAAGCAGAACTACTCTGCAGCTAGTGAAGCTGCATGGCCAATATTTCAGGCCAGCTTGACTTGTTTGGGGTACCATGCCACCAGTTTAACTTTGTTTCACACCTGGCCCTGATGAGCCATATGACATACATGCTACTTTGCACCTAGGGCTCCTTTTTGACTAACCATGCTCCAGGTAGACTCCAGACACATACAGGGTCCAAGCTGGCTCCCTCTTACTGGGACAATCTTCCAAGACATCCCAGGAGGGCTCCCATCCTCACATACTCTTGTAGCAGCTGCAGGGATTGCCACCACGTGCTTTTAGCATTGTGTTACAGACATGCTGCTCAGAGCGTCTGCAGCACCGCTTCTCATTGCTTCAAGCTTTTTCAGCTGGAGAAGCTGCAAAGAAACAAAAAATGTCTCAGGGACATGGTGAGCACAAGAGGGTCCAGAGCAGGCCTGGGATGGGGCCATGCAGGGTGGGCACTGCACGCCCACTTGAGAGGTGCTAGGTCTAAGCACTTCCACACACCTGGCCTTGGGCTTGCTGCTTCTGCAGTCCACAGAAGGAGTAAAGATACAATGGCTCTGTGGGTAGATGTAGATCTACATCTAGACTAGGGCTGTTTTATTTAATGAAGTAGGTGTTTTCAGCAGTGGGTGTGAATTACTCCCTCTTGAATCTTACAACATGACAATGTTTGACAAGTCTTTGTGGAACAAACATTCCTATTAAAAAAGTAGCCTGTGCCTCTCCTCACATGAAGACAAACTGAGTGAGATGTTCGCACTTGTATTTCTTCATAGGAAACCATTAAGTCCTAAAATTACCTGTCATGGTGTTGGCCATGGAGTTCTGCAACCGCTAACTGATTGGGCGTGACTTTGTGCTTTGTTGTGGGGAAAAATATTTGTTCACTATTATCTTGCTCTACTTCTCATGGATAGGCTGCTATTTGCAATGACTTACGTTAGGAATGATGGCCTTTGATCTAGTGTTATTGGATTGTAATTGACCATGTTGACATGAAGCAATCTTGGTTTTAACGCAACCTTCACTCACTGTTGTGGTCAATCATGTCATGATAATTGCAACTCTGCCAGGTATTTTTCCTTCATTGAGCAATTATGTTGTTATGGAAACTGGTATTCTATAAATTATCTAAAGAGAGGCCTGATTCACTTCTTGGGAACAAGAAGTTGAAAGTAAAAAGTACAGGGTAATGGGTTTTTATTTAGCTATATATTTATTTGTGTAATTACTAATTCTTAGGGCCCATTAACTATTTGGTACAAATCCCAGCACCTTTGCATCTGCGCAGGATCTAGTCAGTTGTCCCTCATTAGAGAATGTGTGACCAGCGGATATGCACAATCAAAGATGAGTTTGTTCCTGCTCATGTTTAGGTGACCCCCCCTTGCCAACCTTGCTGGGTTTAGAGAACATATCTGTGTTTCATCTGCAGGGCTCACGAGCTCCAAAAACATTGCCCTGGCTGTGCTGTGGTCAGTGCTGCATGTGGCTGTGGCAGGAAGGACATGTCCTTTTGTCTCTGAGACAAAGATTTATTGGGGACTGGACACTGCAAGAGATTGATAATCTGAAACAAGAACCTCTTGCTCCTGTTCAATCATTTAAACATTTCAAAGAGGCTCTGTGTGTAAGTTTGTTTCCCATCTACTGCAGGAGGGGGCCTGGAAATCAGGACCATAAAGTGGCAATCAGTTAGCTGATAGGAATGTGCTCGAGCTTGTAGGCCACAAACCCTGGGAGGACAAGGAATGTGAGTAGGTAACAATCAACAGGGTGAGTCATGCTGGGAGTGAGGAACGGATGGCGTCTAGGAGAGGTAACACCTTGCTGTTAATTGATGTTTGTTTGTAGTTAACCACCAATCAGGGATTGCCTAGTATGTAATGCTTAGCTTAAAGAACCAATCTGTTTAAAGCGCGCAGCTTCTGAAAACATATATAAACTCGTGATTGTGTACAATAAATCGACATCTTGCTTGCATCAAGCTACGTCCCGTCTCTTCATTCGCCGCAAATTGGTGACCCCGACGTGATCCGGTTAAGGATCTGACGTGAAGGGCTCTCGAATCGCCTAACTGAGCGACTTGCAGCGAATCCCACAGAACTTTGAATGAACCACTGAAAGGAAGCGGGAGCCGGCCGGCCTGAAATCCCTCTGGATTTGAGAGGTAAGCTGTGGGAAATCCGTAATGGGGAATCAGGCTTCGTCCCCAGAAAGACGTATATGGACTCATAAAGGGTCTTCTAGTCAGATTCGGGAGTCCGTGCCTCAATTTCCTCAAATGGTGACCCCTATGGTGGTGTTCCGAAGCCTTGGAAGAATAAGGATGGAACTGGTCGATAAAAAAGACAGCTCGTGGAAGAGGGCTGCGTTCCGGAGGAGACATCTTGGCTGAACGATCATCTTGCTGGCTGGACCAGGCAGACAACCTAAACCCCAAGGATAACACCTGTATTCATCGAGACAGGTGAGCAGCCAAGAAACTTTAGAGATTTTAAATATTTGAAGAAGTTTTAAGAAGCTTTAGAAACCTGTACTCATTGAGACAGGTGAGCAGTCAAGAAACTTTAGAGACTTCGAAAGAAATGAAAGTGGTCAGTAGAAAATTGTATGATGCTGCCGCGGAGGGGAACTCCGTGTCGGGAATACACTTAACATCTTGGTGGCAAATTCTGACTACTCTTTGCCAAGTGTGGACTAATTCTACTGACGGTGCTAAACCAGAGGAAGCTGTAAATTCCACCAACAGTGTAAGCACTGAAATAGAGGAAGCTGTAAATTCAACACACTGTCAACGATGGCGATTCTGTCCACACCTCCTCTGCCCCCAAAGCTTCTGTCACTGATTGCAGCGACCCTCACAACACAGGACCAAGCACGGGAACAGGACAACTCGAACAATGATTCCATTGACACAGATAAACCTTTCGATCCAGGTCCTATAGATCTGGAAAAGGAGCTAGACCTTGCCCCCCCGCCACCCGCCTCTCTCGATGCATTGACTGTATTTTCGGGGAGGGTGAAAGGGGGTCTGAGGGATTGGTGGCAGGAATGCAAGTGGGAAACGCTTAAGTGAGGGGTTTGGGGAGTCGCTATGGCATGTTCAGTATTTTGTCAGACAAATCAACCTCGAGTGGCAGCCTGTGCAATACGAGGCTGTTAAAGAGTTAAGCAAAGCAGTGCAGGAAGGGGGGATTCATATTACATTTGCTATGTCCCTTCTTGAAGTGATGGCAGAGCCTTATACACTCACACTGCATGATTGGAAGTTATTGCTTTGTATGGTACTGATACAGTATATGATGTGGTTATCTGATTTTTGTGAGCTATGTATGTGAGCCTTGATTGAAAACCTTAATCGGGGAATTGCTGTTAACTATGAGCAGTTGGCTGGAGAAAATAATTGTGCCGATTCTGTGACTCAGGCAAGGTATCCCAGGGACAACTATTTGCAAATGAAGGAGATTGCTATTAAAGCAGTCCAGATGCGGGAGTCTTGCCACAGTCTTGCAGGGTCCTAGAGAGTCACTAACTTTAATACTAACTTTATTGATTGGCTTCAGAATATTTTGCAACAAGTTGAACATAAGGAAGCTCAAGGGTTGCTTTTAAAACAACTAGCTATGATAATGCCAATGAAAATTGTAAATGGGCAACTTTCACAATCGCAACCCCAACATGTGTCAAATGATTGTAATGCAGAACTCACAGCAGACTGTAATTCTCAGGCTGAGTTCTGGAATGCAGCATAACACATTTTTGCTTCTCTAATCTCTTCTGTAAGAATAGTACACGCTCTTAACTTGCTTAGTAAATTAGGCTGCTAGCTTGCTAAACAAAGTAATACTACAAATACTATTCTTTTTTTTCTCTGGCTTATTAACAGATGTTGAGTCTGTCCGTCATATGTTGCTACAGAACCGAGTTGCTATTGATTTTTATTATTAGCACAGGGACATGCATGTGAAAACTTTGATAGGATGTGTTATGCGAATCTGAGTGACCACTCTGAATTAATTTACAAAAGTATACAAAACTTAAAAGCCTTAAACCAAAGATCTGCAGCAGAGCCATGGGCGGGATGCCTTTGGTCTCTTCTCACGGCTGGGAAACCTTGGGCCATGACTCAAAAGTATTACAGGATTTATTATAATTATCTTTAACCACCTTATTGATGTTTGCCTTATGTCTCCCATACCTTTTTTTCCTGTATTCAGTGTTTAGTTGATTGTAACATAAATCAGGTCATGGTCACCCAGCTACACACAACCTTTGCCTTGTCACAATTAACAAGCAAAAAAGAGGAGGATAGAGAATGTCTGAAGAGAGATATAGGACAGGAAGCTGGAGAATATTTGACCTAACAAGAGATGATAGAACAGCTGGGTATTGTGAAGGAGACTAGGAAAGATAAACATGGTTATCTAGTGTTTAATAGGTGTCTGCATGCTTGTAGCGATATATAGCTATGTAACTGCATGAATGATTTCTGCCCTGAGCCTGGTGGTGCATACAGCTGCAGTTTGTGTCGGGGCTCAGAGATGTAAATATGGGCTTCTCTGTTATGGTAAAGTGTCTCTGGTTGCATAAAAAAAGAGGGAATGAAGGGAATGACCCAGAGGCACGTTCAGAGAAAGCATGCTACGTTTTGCACTTTTTGACTGAACCAGTTCTTGTTTGGCATGCCCTTCCTTGAAACTGACTTGCAGACATTGTTGCAAAAAAGTGAATGTATGCGGGGAATGAAGAATCTTACTAAAAGCCTTGATATTTGGGATAATTGATTACCTCTGTATAATGTTAATCCAAAAGAAGTTGATATTCTTTACACTTCGAATGTTGATAATTGTCTTTCTGTAGATGCTAATGTAGTAGGAGGCTATGATGGGAACGTATTGCAGCGGTTCTTCTCTTATCTGGTTCTTCTCTTGTCCGGAGTAACAGCAGGGAAAGCATTAAAGAGTTAAATCACCTTGTTTGTTAGGCAGTTAAGAATGTGAGTCAAAATTTTTACTGCTTTTTGTTGGTTCAAGGACATGGCTGTGAGGATTTTGATGGTATGTGCTGCGTGGATTTTAGGCACCCCATTGCAACAACATGTTATCAAAATCTGAGAAAACATCAGCCTTTTTGACATCCATTCACTCAATTGGCAGTATTGTTTGTTTGCTATTACCTTGGTTGCTGTCATGTTTGCAAGAGCCCTGCAGAACATGGCAAACCTGGTACTAGCTGTTCAAAAACAAAAAGGGGAAATTGTAAAATTGTACAGAACAGAGACAGTGGGTTGTTTTTGACATTGATGATGTGCGGTTTTGGCCTTGTTTTGACGAAGTGCAGCTGAGATCCTGCAGCAAAGAGGTAAATAATTTTGAGGGAGTATGAGAAGAAACTAGGATGAGACAGAAACAAAGGAGGAATGTGATCTCGCCTCTAGAAGATAAGGAAACAGCATGAACAGTAGAGAGTAGCCTATAGTGAACAGCACTAAAGAAAGTGTTGCATGAATTTGACTGATCACTCGAACTCCATTCATAAGCAGCTCACTGAGTTAAGAAAAAATGTACAGACCGTAAAGATTGAGAACGGGTTAACAGACTGGCTTTCAAGCCTTGGGTTAGGGGGCTGGTTACAAAGTATAATCAAAGGAGCACTGATGGTATTGACAGTATTGTTGGTTTTAGTATTATGTGTTCCTTGTTTGTTTCAATGCTTACAACGAGAACGCATGTTGGATTGCTCAAAAACAAGAAGGGGGAGATGCAGGAGGGGGCCTGCAAATCAGGACCATAAAGTGGCAATCAGTTAGCTGATAGGAATGTGCTCGAGCTTGTAGGCCACAAACCCTGGGAGGACAAGGAATGTGAGTAGATAACAATCAACAGCGTGAGTCATGCCGGGAGTGAGGAACAGATGGCGTCTAGGAGAGGTAACACCTTGCTGTTAATTGATGAAAGTGTCCTTTGTAGTTAACCACCAATCAGGGATTGCCTAGTATGTAATTCTTAGCTTAAAGAACCAATCTGTTTAAAGCGCGCAGCTTCTGAAAACATATATAAACTCGTGATTGTGTACAATAAATCGACATCTTGCTTGCATCAAGCTATGTCCTGTCTCTTCATTTGCCACAATCTACTGCTAGTTTCTTGCCCTAAGATAAAAGGAATGGGCAGCCTTGAGGGGTTTTTGGTTTGGGGTATTTTGTCCAAACAAAACCTACTCTTTCAACTGGTACAAAGGAATCCCCTTATTTACTAATTCCAAGCACTGGAAAAAAATCACAGAGCCTGAACTGTCACATCATTAGGAGCCAGAAAATCCTGCCTGGATGGAGGCATCCTGGATATATGCAGCAGGGTAGCTTTCAGAAAGAGTTTTTGCATTGCCTATTACCTAGCCTTTCGTACCCAGAGCTATTTCTTCAGTGCTTCTCAAGAGCATGAACTAAGGTAAACATGCAGGTGGAAAAACATTGAACAGCAGTATTTAAGTTGCTCCTGGTTGATTCTACATGGTTGAGGGGCCCTGCGTTGGCATGAGTTAGTCAGTGCTATTCCCCAGCATCCTTCTCCTTTTGAATGCTTTCAAACCGTGGTTTCGTTACTTCTGTTTCTTTTAAACAATTCAGTTACTGAAAGGATCATTGTTACCTTATACATGTTCATCTTAAGCCTGAAGTTAATGCCTGATCTTAGCATCCAGATGCAGAGGCCAGGCAGGGTGAGATGCCTATCACTGCGTTCTGGCAACAGGATTGTACTTGGAAACTTTCTTGTTTTTCACCTTGCCTGTAGCAGTTCAAGCTGGAAAAGCCAGGTATTGCTACTTAACATTAACTAAATACTAAATTCTTTGTAGTATTTACTAAATGCTAGCTAATGAGAAACAGTTAAAACAGGTGTTCAGAAAAAACCTCCAAAACTAAAAGAGGAATAAAAGAAGTAACAAAACTTCTTAATATTTAAGTTGGAGAATCCAAGTGGCTTCTATTCAGAATGCCCATTCCTCCTGAAATAGCTTTTGGTAAGCAAAGTAGTGTCTGGGAATACTACAGGACGGGCCACACAGGGACATCAGCCTCCCTGGGCCCCAGGAAAAGGGGCACCGCAGGGTGGTCTGGAGCAGGGACCTCTCCTCCTCTTGGCTCTGGAGGGCAACTGGAAATCTGATTTTCCTTTGCCAGCCTGGCCACGGGGAACAGTGCAAGTACTAGGAAAAGAGCTTCCAGATGACAGTTTATTTCCCTGTCTGAGTAGTGGGGTTTAATTCGGGGGTTGTAACCAACCTTGCTATAAAAAGACCTGGGTCTTAATCTCTCCAGAAAAATGAAAATCCTGTGTCTTCTCATTCTATTTGCTGTTTTCTAAATCCCCTTCAGTTTGTCAGCATCTTTCCGCTTCACAGAACAGAGAGTTGCCAGACTGGTGTATCATCTCTCTGGGGTCTGCTGCCCACGTAACAGGTAGCACATTGAAATTCAAAATAGCAGACTTCATAAGAGTGCAGGTCAGCTTTGGCTGGCAGTAAGAGATTTGGGTTTTTTACAAATGTGGTTGTATATTGCTGTATGAGAACAATTCACAATGAAATAGAACTTGCTGTAATTTCCATTTTAAGCTTAAATTTATGTATAAGAGTTTTCAAGGGAAAAAAAATTGCCCCGTAATAGATAAGACATGCTGTTGAATTATGGGTGTTGGTTTCTGTTGTTTAATTACGTGCAGACTGCACTATCCTGCTGGAAAGGCAACTGCAGAACTTCCTATACTCCAGTTCAGCTCTCTTTCATCTGGCAAACATCTTTAGAATTAAAAAGTAAATTATTTTCCATTATTTAGACTGCTCAAAAAAAACCCCAACCCAAAACAAAACCCACATCTTTTCTCCCCATTTGGGGACTTGTATCACTAACAGAAGCACAGATCTGAAAGCTTTTTAATTTCTCTGCTTTACTGCTGGCATAAGAACTCCTCCGTACAGCACTATGCAAAGATCCCCGAGCATCTGCTTTTGGAGAGGCAGCAAAACCACACTTTTCAAAAAACTACCTATTACCTCTTCCTACACCGTCTGCTTTCCAAGGAGTCCAAAGTGCTTCATAGAAACTATAATGAAGTAAGTCTTGGGGTAACACTGTCCTGTAATCAGTGTTCCCCTTTCACAGAGGGATGAAGAGAAGCCAAGGCAGTAACTAGCCAGCAGTCCCCAATGCCAGGTCATGCACAAATCTCATGTTGAAGTTGTGACCTAGAGTCTTTAACCATTAGTTCACAATTTCTTTTCAAGAGACAAGTCCCAAGAGGAAAAAAAAAGTAATTCTGTTAGTATTTTCCTGTGGTGACTATACTACTTTGGTTTTTGAGGCAGACTCCCAAGGATCAAGGAAGGGAGTGTGTAATGGTGATGGTACTAAAAGAGCTGAATAGAACATAAGCAAGAGAGAAGGTTGCAGCTCCAAAGAACTTGAGATGAAAACATAACACAGATGGAAAACATGAAAGTGATTAGTCTTAAATACCAGAAAGGAGAAGGGGATAGAATGAATCCATATTAGAGTAATTTCACTGGTCAGTTTTTAAATTGTGAGATAAATTGTGCTTGTAATTTAAAAGAGAAAAAGTATTTCTTTATTCCTGCTGGGAGGACCTAATTCACACTAGCTGTAAATGTGTTAGGACAAAAAAATCAAAGTGTTTAACTGCTGCGAGGCACTCTCATCATATCATAATGCCTTTTGAAGCAGTAATTCAATGACTGATCAGAGAAGATCTAATTAACTAACTGCATTATATGAAAAAAACAACCACGGAGAAAGTTGTGATACTCTGGGTATTACATTCATCAAAATCTTTGCTCTGCTGCATGGGTGTGGGCGTTCTATGGAAAAGCCAAACCTTCATTCAATATATGAGCTAAAAATAAACCTTAAGATTAAAAGTTTCCTTTGTCTTTCTGTCTTGCCTTTCCCATGTTATTGCTTTGCATACTTCTAGACATTTTAGGAAGTGCATAGACCATATTTGTTGCTAACATATTCAGCATTAATTTAACTGCTTAAATCTAATATTCACCCACACATGATCTATATGGGGGTGAAATTCAGATATGAACATTACCTTAATAAAGTATCTTCTATTCTTGTTTCCCATTTTGAAATTGTGTTTTACAGCATTCCATGCCTGCTGAGGCTACGCAAGCTCAGTCTCATCAGAAATGACATTTATGAACATTTAGTGCACCCTCGGTCTGAGATCACAGTCAACTTCTCACATGGGGTGTGTGAAAGCAGTGTGACCCGCAATGTGACAAACGAGAGATGTGACAAACATGAAGCCAGTTATTATTTATTGAGATTGATGAATACTTTGGCATGCTGTTGTAAAAGGATATAGAGATTGTGTGCATATTTTGCTCACTCGACGGCCTTTCATCTCAGATGGAGAGACTGATAAAACCCTACAGCAGTTCAGGCTCTCCAGCAGAGCTCAGTTTGGCTGATTGCCCTTTCATACCTGTCATGCTTTGGACTGTGATTCTCCTCTTTCTTGGAGATCAGGTTGTTTTATAAAGCTTCCAGACCTTTGCCTGACAAAATCTTTTAAGCCACATGAAATCAGCCTTGATGGGCAGGAAGAGTCACCAAAAGTCTTCTTACATGCATTATTTCAGTGCTGTGGGCTAGCTTGCATTATCTCCCCACATATTTGGGTATCTGGTTTCTTTCAGAAACACCTTCCTGTTAAAAGAACATCTTAGTTTAAATGGATATAATTTTTGCCGGGTTTAATCATCCTTTTTTAGATTAGTGTCAGATGCAGCCTTACGTGAAGCATTTAATTAATTTTCCCTATTTTGAGTCAAAGACATTGCATAGATAGATGAATATAGCTTCTCAAAATTTATGTTTCATTGAAGAAATTTCAGCAAAGGCCAAAAAGGAGGGAAGAAACTACCTTCCAAAGAATTATTAAATATTCTCCTGAAAGAGGCTATATGGCTTGCCTGTGCCACACAGTCTGGCCCAGAGCTAGTAGTCCTTGCTACTCGCTGGGTCAGTTTTATGCTATTCAGTGTCAGTGACACGTAAGATACATGCTGTGTCAGTTTTACTCAGATTTTTAACTCCAAAAGAGTAACCTATATACAAATATCTGAAATATTTATGGGTTTGCCCTTCAAATGTTTTTGTTTGTCTAGTGTTTCAGAAGTTACTCTGTGGGAAAAAGATGGTGCTTCCACATAAAATGATACATCTGCAGAGTTCATGAAATATTGACTTACTCTTTGCAGCACACCAACATCCGTCTCCTGTGCAGAAGCCTCCCTGGGAACTTGCTGTGGGCATGAACGGTAAGAGGAGGCTACTGTGAATTTTATTGCATCTATACATAGGTCACCCTTGGTTGCTTTCCTTTTTCTCCTGATGACTTACTAGCTCAATAAGGTGTAGCACAACTAACCTGAAGTGCTATAGTCATCGGAAATTGGAAAATCATTCAGCAGCACAGTTGGTAGTTAGCCTAAGAGCCTACCCCCAGCTGATGGGGGTAAAGGCTTGCGGGTAAAGGAGGTTATTTATGGAATCATTTGCTCAACTGCTATAGAATTAGGTCTTACTGTTGGAAAGAGAATCTGTAATAAAGGAATCTACACCTTTGGAAAAGTGCCTCACTCTGAGCTTCAAATAATGCTCTGTTTAAAAAGCTGGAGTTTTATTTGTATTTATAGAAAATTAAACCAGGGGCTCCCCTGTGCTAGCATATGCTCTGGAAATTATCTTTCAGCCTTTGGTGTCTAGTATTTTAGCATGCTTCTGTTTAACTTTGTGTGGCTTTTTGATGCCATTTATTGCATCTATTAGTGTTTAGTCTGTTGAACTCTTCCTGTATCTCAGTTCTTTGGAAAATAAGAGTAATTTGAAATAGTTGGAGAATGCTAGCTAGGCAAGTTATCATGTTTAGAAAACAGAAACATTATGTTCCTCTTTATTTACAATAATTGTAAATGGAAAATGCATCTATTGTTTGTGTTTCTCTGAAATTACATATCACTCTTTCAGACACCTGAAGACCCATTATCACCTCCATAATTTTTGTGTTGCTTTGTCTATGAGAGAAAATGTCCTTTATTTGCCTATCTCAGAAATAGTGTCTCATCAATTGGGAACCGATTTAGAATTCTTTTAATTCAGCAGATCATTAGAATATATATGGTACTTCCAGGGAAAATCAAACCATGTGGAAACAATAAAGACTGGCAGTTACGTCTGATCAACAGTAATAGTCCAGCATCTAGAGGAAAAAAAGATGATGCATATTTATTCTGAAGCCTATCAACATTTAAAAAACTGGGTTTTATGTTTTTAGCCCATTACAAACATACCAATAGTTGGGATTTTGGGGGGGGGGGGGGGGGGGGGGCAGCAGGGGGGTGTTGGCGGGAGGGTGAAAAGACAGACAGCTGCAAGGATTTGAAGCAGATTCTGATTCTTTATTTTCTTTGACCTGATTTAACAAGCTTCCTCTGTTGAAATATCATAGTCTATGTTGGGAATTATGTCAGGAAGTACAATATGTGCGGTGTGGGTGAGTGAGCTTGCATAAACTGTCAATGAAGATCAATTATAGGAATTATTGAATTGCACATTAGATAAGAAGCAGATGACTTCTCTTTGCATGGAAGTGCAGTGTTAACTATTTTTGTCTAAATTAAAATATAACCATATAGGCAGTGAAAATCTGTCACTAAGCGTCACAAGCTGCCCAGGCTTATTGATTATTTTTTTCTTTATGGTTGAACTCCTGCAATCTCATGGTTTTGGCATGAAACGCTATGCAGATGAAGTAAGAGAGCATCGATCTACTAACAATGTACTATTTATATGCAGCTTGGGCAGAAATGGCCCCTTACAAAAGACTTGGTAAGGATGAAAAGAAAAATGTTATTTAGCAGTTGCCATTTTCTGATGTGTTGGTAGTCCTGATTCATGCTGTTGGAGTTGTATGTCTTCCTGCTCATACCACAACTGGGCAGTTGACAGGGTGATCAGGTAGTCTTGTTCCTGCACCTTCATAATTTACAAATACCTTGTATTAGCCTGTTTATTGGATCTTTTTGAATGTCAAGATGCCATTTTTGCCCCAAGAGGTTACATATGAGGGAAGAGTGGTTCTAGAATAACCATCTATTAGCAGACACCACACAGCTGTTGAACACTACTGCCAGCATTGCCTGTCTGTGCCTCTGTCTCAGTTTGGTGCTGAAGAATCCCAGTTTGGCAAACCAGAAAACCAGTAGGATTTAAAGAGCCCTTTTCAAGAGAGAAATAGCTGTTCTTATTCACAGGAACTAGATGATATATCATCTTTTGATGCTGGGGTACTCAATGGCATCAGAATGAAACCCAGGAGAATATAGAGAGGACAGAGGTGCAACAAACTGTGCATTCTGTGTGCAAATACTCTTTTATTCCAGCATCCTGTATTCAA
Organism: Falco cherrug; assembly: GCF_023634085.1. Lineage (NCBI taxonomy): Eukaryota > Metazoa > Chordata > Aves > Falconiformes > Falconidae > Falco > Falco cherrug. The sequence continues at coordinate 90,859,601 of NC_073697.1, forward strand.
AAATGTAAAAACTTTATTTCCTAATATCTGTTCATGGTGGATTAAGTTGATGCAGAACACAGCCACCTCCAATTTTTTTTACTGCTGTCTTCTGGCAGATTTTAAGTGGTAGGTGGTGTTCTGCTTTAGAAAAGTTGTTAGCAAATAACAATCACTTAGCATAGATTTTGTTTATTTGTTTGTTTTTGACATTTTGAAGTTGGCTATTGGGCTTTTTCTGATAACTGTTTGATGTGAAAAGCTGACTACTTTCTGCATCATGTTTAAAAGGTTTAAGAATTGTAATATGTATGCCCCAACAAGTCTGCATTTCTCTTTCTGTTTCCAAGAAAGTAATTGCTACTAGCTGTTTTCATCCATGGGTACAATTCATAAATGCTGCACGTGATCCATTTCAAAATTTTAGAGAATCAATGCACAAGACTCCTTGCTCTGAGGAAAACTGGATTAGGTGAGTGATGAGAAAAGCAGAAAGTCGAAAATATTCTACCTTAGTACTTACGTAATTCATTCAATTATAGAGGCATTTGATCAGTAGCATAAACCAAATTTTATTAAAAAGCGATTTTTAAAACTTGAAGTCCATCTGCAGTACTTTAAAAACACAGGAAAGAAGAAAAGTAGCTTTAACACTTTTTTTTGCAGGAAAAGTTTATTCCATAAAACCTCTTCTGTATGGAGTTTCCTTTCCTCTTTCAAGTCTTGTACTCTAGTATGAAGCCTTTGGCTAAAAATGGTTAAATGCAGTTCCTTGGCAGACCATGAACACTGCATCATTGCAACAACCTCCCACTGTGCTTTTTTTTTTTAGTTTCTTTAGGGAAAATGTACTGGGTTTGTAGCCTTTTCCATTCAGGTAGCAAAGGAAATTTAAAAGTGTAAGAAAACAATGTGAGCCAAGCCAATCACCATCAGGAATGATTAACAGCGCTCCAAAAAGAGCGATTTGACCATGCAGGGACCTCCGGAGCAGCCAAAAATTGTCATTCAGTTCCTACATGAACATTAAGTTACTTCACTGTTTGTCAGTGTTATCTCTTAATCACTTACTCATCACAATTCGTAACATGGAAAAGCTGTTTAAAAATCAGAATCCCACAATAGTCATGTAAAATATTTCTTGCCCTCCAAGCAAACAGTATAGAACTAATTCTAGAAGAATTAAATAAAGTAACATGTAGGCTGTCATTGCTGAGCTCTTCAAGACAGGAATGAACACACCCACTCAGAGCAAGAACATCTTAAATCTGTAAAGTCCCAAAATCGTGATTCCAAATTAAAAAATAGACAGGCAATCGTATCTAAATTTCTTTTAGTCTTACCTGGAAGAGTCCTACATTAAAGCTGTCATTGCCTCATCTGATGCTTTTATTTATACTCTGAACAAAGTGCTACTATTGTTCTTTTCTACCCTATTCACTCTTGCTACCATGCCGATAAGGCCGCAGTGCACAGATTTTTGTTTACTGAATTTTTTTGAATAAATATTCAAAACAAAAAAGATGGAATTTCTTTCAAATTGAGTTATATGAAGAAGCCTTTTTAAAAAAGAGCTTACAGAATTTTAACAGACATATTTTGTTTAATCTATTGTAATACTTAATTTTGATGCTTCAGCCTGACAGTATTTGTTTTACTAAACTGTAGGTGAGAGCAAATGGTTTTCTTTTGCTTTCAGATAACAAATCTTGGAACTCTGTCTTGTGTTGTAGCTACATATGTCAGCCAACACTGGGCTGCAGGGAAGCACCTTACATTTCCCAGTGACTTCTACATCAGAGATGACTGAAGCCATTGCCTCAGTGTGTGGATTTGATCTGAGCAGGCTGTTCCCAACTGAACTGTAGTTTGTAACTGGCATTGAACTGACCTATTTAAAAAAAAACCCACCTACTATCAAACATCCCTGTTTCAAAAAGGGAGATGTTTTCCACTCCATTGGAAAACTGATTTAGTGATGCTTCCCTCCCCAGATGGCTGCCTGCCATTTTGTTGTATAGTGCAGTTTCAACATCATTCTAACCTTATTTATTCCAGAAAACTCCAAACAATAACGAGACCTGTTCTGCCCAAAATCAAAATGGTATAGTGACATACGAGTATCTTTCAATGCCATCTAGCTACTTCCTAAATTAATTCACATTCTTACACTTTTTGGAAGTCAGCCAAAGAGATTTATGGGTATGCATTGCTCTGCTACTCATCAATATTGGATAGGGAGATGTCTGTCTGGCACATCTCTGTTTCTGGCTGATCTCAGGGACAGAGATCAACTAAGAGCCTCCTACTTATATTAAGACAGAATTAATCTTTTGGGGCACTTTCCCTTGATGATGGTCAGATTTCCAGTTTCCAAATATAGTGCATGGACTAGACTGAGTCAGAAATTCTTTCACCACAATTCAGGATACACAGTGTTCTGCAGCCCACAGGAGGGTGAGGAATGCTAGGTCTCTAAATGGAATTCTAACACATGGCAATGAAGCACTGATGACCATCCCACAAGCAAGCAAATTGTTGTAGTAAAGTAAAGGGTGTCTTTCCTGTGGATTTGTTGATTTAAGGCAAGGAAAAAAGTCCTCCTGTGAACATCTAGAGTTCATTCATCCTAGGACTAATATAAGAACAAATTCTAATAATGTTTTAATTGTGCTCTCAAAAGAGTTTTGTATCTTCACTATAAAGGTATCTCACTTCATAGCTTCTTTTTCAAATCCAGGTAAAATAGAACTTGATGTGGCTGTCTTTTACATGATTACTGTATCTAAATTCCAGAGTGAGTGTTCTATATGCAGTTTCCAGATGATAAACTTTACTTGTCCCATTCTAGGTTTTATCTTTTAGAACAGAGTTCAACATTGCCTTCCTTTCCACATCAATGAAAACATGCTAGTTCTTTAGCTGCATTTAAAACAAAACAGTATGTTTATTATAGTTTCTCAGATACTTTGCCAGTTTGCTTTAATTAAGCCCTTGTCACTTGTTGCTCTGCAACATGTAATTCCCATTAAGTCATGACAAATTTAGTTTTCAGCTGCTCCAGGTGATGTTAATATGAACACATCAATATTCATGTGTCTTGACAGATCATGAGGTTTAATAAATTGCTTTCTGTAAAACAATTCTTGTGGAATCAGGGGTGTTCCTGTGATAGCATGAAGCCTGAAGCTGAGATATATAAAAGATCATTTGCTTTTCACTGTATCTAAAAGTTAATAATTTCTTTCTCTAGAAAGTAATGAGGTATTTGTTTTAGGATAAAAAAAAAATAATGTGGAAGACAATTAGGATTAAAAAAAAGCTTCACTTCCATGTGGTTAAATGCTCAGCTCACACATAAAAAAGATTGTTAGTGACCCAATTCAGTTATCATTTCATTTTGGTCACACCAGAAATTTAGCATGATTATGTTTTGGCTTACAAGGATATTCAATATATGGCTGTATGTTAGAAGAGTTTGGTAAGAAAACATGGGTAGTCACTCAAAAGTGTATGCTGGGATGAGGTATCCTTAGAACTGGGATTAGGTGTGAAGAGCATCACATGTGCATTCTTATAAATAAATAAATAATGGCTATGTATCTGATAGGAAGGCTACCATGTATATTTGAAATAGTTCTATTTAAATGTATTTTACTTCTATAAATATACAGATTTATTTTTTTAAAAAAAGTATAACAAAGCCCCCCCAGTGAACATTAGCACTTACATAATATTATCATTAGCATATTGCTAATACAAACAAAAAAGTTCTTTAATATTTCAGTCAAAAGAACCTTGAAGTGTATTGTCAGATGTAGCTATGTACCTAACTTCTAGTGGAAGTCTATGGAAGAAACACCTAACAGCCAGTTAGGTCTTTTAATGTTCCATTTCCTTTCTGCTTATCCTAGGAGAATGCAGAGTGGTCGTCTTCCAAAAATTCTAAGGAGGAAATTAAAAATACTGCAGAAGGAAAGACAATATATTTGTTTTCCTGGTGATTATTTCTCTTTGCCTTCATATCTTTCTCTGAAAAGGAATCTACTTACCTCTTCCGTAACTGTTATTCCTGAAGATGTATTGTACAAATATTTCTGTCCCCTGTAGTGTGTGTGACTATTACATCCAAGCTGCATATTTTGTGGTCGTTTAGGAAAAGAAAGTAGTAAAAAATGTGCCTACGATCTAAGGATTGTTTAGGTTCCATTAAGCAATGGTGAGAGTAAGGGTTTATGATGGTTTTTGAGTCAGCCAAGTCTAACCCTTTATTTTGATACAGAAAGGGGTAACCTGGCTATGATCAGGGTTAGGGCTAGGAAAAAAAAACGGAAGAGCTTGGTTTATTACAAGGTCTTTTAAAGACTGGTAAGTTAAGAGAAAGGGATAGAGGTGAGAATGGATAATTAATTCTGTGTTTTCATAGGCATATAGATCAGCTATGGTAAAGGCCAGCCATAACACTTGACAAATGAATCACTGAAGAACATGATTTCTGAGGTCCACGTACTCTGGAAGTTGGTTGCAAACTGCTACCAGTCTCCATGAATAGATAAGCATTAAAGTTTGGAAAAACCAGACTTGAAGAAATTTCCCAGGTAGGACAAAAAAGTTTTTTGGTCATGCTTAGCTCTTAGAATTGTGATAGTACAAGCCTTTTTTATTACATTCTAGCCATATGTAAATCTCAGGAAGTTAGCATCCTGGGAGCAGTCACGACGGTCTTGCTGCTCTAAAGATAAAGATATTTAAGAGAGATGCTGCTGTAAATACAGAAGTTCACAGCCAGATGGTGTTAGGGGGGATTTGGCATCTCTCTGCCCATTAAAATATGGCAGTTTGGATGAGAATCTGAGTGCCAGGTTCTTGGCAAAAAGTTGGCATACCTGCATGCCCAGTCTTTTACATTTACTTAGTGTCTTAGACCCCGAGCAAGCCTGAAGGGTGTTACAGTGACAAGCAATCTTTGGAACACAGTCACCTTGGCACAGTATACAACAGCAGGAAGGTGGAGAATTTTGGCCAAGGAAATAAAGGGAAACCCCTACTCTTATAATAAAAATGCCAAACAGATGGTAACCAATTCAGTGCATGGTGAGATGTCAAAACATGTTCAGCACCATATTGGGACCTGTTTAGGGAAAATCATAGAGCTATTTATTCTGTTACACTTTTGAATGACCTATTAATTTAATAGTGGAGAATAAGCCCTTGTTTTATACAACCGCAGGTCTGCTGATGATCCTTCAAGTGAGGTTATCCACAGGAGTAGCTGTCAAGATTAAGAAGTGATCTCTAATTTGACCATTATAAAGACAAAGAACTAGCGTACTACAATTGCTCTTGATAAAAGTATCAGAAGTATGAAGAAATCATCACCTTTACTTGGAAGACTTCAGATCGCCAATTTAAAGAAAAACAAAGTATGTGTTCTTCTGAAAAGGTATTTATTTATTTTTATTTGAGACATCAGAAACGGGTACTGAGGTTTTATCACTGAAACTGCACAGCTTTTCTCTCTTTCCCCTAGTTCCCTCAACCGCCACTTCAGCTTCTTTTCTTAATGTTTGCTAATTGTTCTGGTGCAGCTGTATTTTTATGCTACTATTTCATTTTTCTGCTAGACATTCTTGCTTATGTGAGTCTTTTACACACCGACAAAGAAGAAAAACCAGTAAGTGATCTTCTACCACTTGGCTTCTTTCAGCAAAATATGTTTAAGGACTTCCTTAAAGGGAACTCATTAACTTGAGCCCACACCTAAATTACACGGAAAACTGTGTGTTCCAAACAATGATTTTAACAACCAGCTTCCTTGCTTGCAAGCAGTCAGCCGTATGAAAAAAAGAAATCTTTATTTGGAAGAATTAAGTTATAAACATGAAAATCATAGCAGCTAAACTCATACAATTGTTGAACTTGCTGGGCATTTGAGAGGTCAGTTACTCAACTGAGGCAGATTTGTTACCCAAACAGTTCACCTGGCTGGTGAAATTTGGGATACTGTGTAGGAGACCCGGAGCTAGTGTTAATGTTGGAGAAGGGAAAGTGTAGCCTAACGTGGGTGAGATTAAACCCTTAATGACTGACCCATCTCCTCACCTGGTTTGTGGATCAGCTGTTTTACACTATCTTGCAGAGAAGGTGGAAAGAGAATCAGCAACACCTTGTTATTCAACACAATATGGAGATGAGCTGTCAGAAAGAGAACCCAGGTCTTCTGCTTCCCCCCTTTTCTAAATCTAATCTACAGAAACTAATTTTCCCTAGGTGGCATTAGAAACAGTGTGGATATTTAACAGTAATTGTAACAGAAGAGAGGGGGGCCAACAGCAGTTGTGCAGCAGAAGGTAATCTGGAGAAAGTGAAAGGCAGAGGAGCTTGAAGTTCTCCTCTTAGTTTGAATGGCAGACAGTTAAGACTTGTCCAAAATCTAGGACAGAGCACCCTTAGACATAACAGGGTTCCAAGTATCAAGGTAGGATGTGCCACTTTACTAAAATGCATTAGCATGAAAATTCACAAGTTTATGAAAAGGAAGGAAGCTCTTTACTGCACCTCTTAAAAGCTGATCTTTCCTGTGCAATGCAGTTGTGGATGAGACATACACAATGACAGTGTCCTGAGTAGAATCCAAAAAGCAAATTGGCAGTGCAGCTGGTGGGCAATAAATCAGATTTTAAAAACTCTTTCAGGTTTAATAACTTGAAATGAACCCAGATATGTAAGTTTGAGATAAGGAATACACTAAAAATATGTCAGTGTTCCAGGAGTGGTCTGGAAGAGGTGGAAGGAAGCGTAGATCTGTAAAATAATTTGTATAAAGTCATAATATAATAAATCCATCAGTGTATTACTTCATCAGCTAGATGCCAACCTACTATTAGCATAATTAAAATAATTGCTGGAGAGCAAAATATCATTTTATACCTCTACACAGCAATATGATTATATTCAAGGAACCCCCATCACCTAGATTTGTTACCAGCTTAAATCCTGCCAACAAACTGTACTTTGAAACAGCATCCTGGTTTTTGCATAACTGTGATGTTTCCAGATACCATCAATGCTTCACGCTGATGTTCTCCACTGACATCACTGCACTGATCCACTGTTAAACAAGGTCATGCTGCATTCCACTTAGCATTTTGATGGGTGGCACGTAGGCACATTGGAGGGGATGCCAGAGCTGGAACATTTTCACTGATGCTTCACTTGAAAGCTAATTACCCCATATATGAATAAAATGGCCACACATATCAATTAAAAAACCCATAAATTGGGACATGAAGGTCAAACGATCATTTTACAGAGGAAAATTTAAAGCTTTGGAGAACATTTTTATTTCCCCTCTGGCTGTCCTACCTGGCGGTTAGCTGCTGCCAGCTATGACGCCTAGTCTACAGTTGAACCAGCTCCAGTCAGAGCTATTAGGAGCGAGTCATTTTGGCCTTTTAAGATTTGGCAAAGGCAGGGAAAAAAAAAAAAAAAAAAAAAAAAGAAGAGAAAAAAAAAAAAGGCAGAGGTAACATACAGAACAAGCCGCACACACTTTACGGGAACACACCCGTGAGAGCAGAGCAGCGGCCGCACACGGCAGCGTCTCCCCGCCGCGCCCCGGCAGAGCCCCCGCCCTCCCGCCAGGTCTGGGTCAGCGGGCGGGCGGCTGCCAGCCCCAGCGCGGGGGAAGCCCCACGCTGCCCGGCGGCCCGGCCAGACCGCTACCGTGGCGGTTACAACCGTTAACGGCCCGCTCGGCGGAGTGACGCACAGCTGACGTCCCCAGGGGCCTCAGCCGCTCCCCCGCGGCAACTGACGACTGCGCGCCCGCCAGGCCGGCCTCGGGATTGGCTGAGCAGGGGGCGCCCGGTGCGCGTCATCGGAAGTGATGCTCGCCGCGGCACGCCCTTGCTCCGTTCAAACCGGGATGGCGGTAAAGCGGGGCGGCAGGTGGGCAGCGGCGCGGGGGGTTGTGGGATGGCTGGAGGTCGGGGCTCGTGCCGGTGGCGTGAGGAGAAGCGCGGGCCGGGGCGGCGGCTGATGGCAGCGCGGGTTCTGCGCCCTCAGGGTTGGTGTTCCCTCCGCAGCCTGTCCTTCCCCTCGCCGCTCCCCACACCGCCTTAACTGCTGTGGCACATCGGACGCGTTCAGGCTCGGTAGTTTTAATAAATTTTTACCTCTAAGGAAATACAAGTTACTTAAGTTATAACCCACACCCCCCATCCCCCTTTTCTTAAAGTAAGCCATTCGCGTGCCTCTGCTTGAAAGTCCCTGTTCTTTTTTTCAGGTGATCTTTGACACACGATAATCTCTAAAGATGCTGAAGTTTAAATGCGGTGCCCGAAACCCGGCAGAAGCAGGACCGATGGAGCCCATCACCAGCCGAGTTTCTCGGCTCAATCTGCTCTTTCAGGTAAAGAGCATCTGGCCTGGGATTAGCTGATCTCAGTTTCATCTGCGTCCATACCCGGCGTATGAAAATACAGTTTTGCTTGTTAGCGTGGACACTCAAAGCATGCCTGTGTGGTCCTTTGGAGTGTAATAAGTAACTAAGGGTAATTTGCTGATCAAATGGGGTTTCAATAAAAGGAACAATCTTGCTGCAACAGATTTGAGAATGTTCTGTCTGGTGAGAAAAGACTTAACCATGAGGTTGCAAGATATACTTTCTAAAGGCAAATGTTAAACCATAATCTCATGTTACTATGACAACTTTTGTCTTTGTTTAGACCTTAGTGTAAAAATAGATTAGTTTTTGCAATATACAGCTTCTTGCTACGTGATTGAAAGCATAACTGTTTGCTTAAACCAGCCAACCAGCCTTGAAGTTGAGGATAAAAGGGCTGTGATACTTGTTGGAATTTGCGAGCCTGGATGGAGCTGTGACTCCCCGGCCGCCCAGTGCTGTTTTTGCTTTCCTGCCTTAATAAATACTTAGTGAATTTAATTCAGGCTCTAGTTATTTCAATTCAACTATAACAGGAGGAAGGAGTAAGAGAAAGGGATAATTAGTTGAAGTTCAAAGTGTGTACCGAGTTTGCACAAAGTTCAGCAGATAGTGGCTTGTCATAGATTTATGTGTATCTGTTGATGTTTTAGCCTGAGTGGATTTTCCCACATAAAGATGCAATGTTGCATTGTGTCCTGTAATCCCCATTTTTTTCCTGGGTGATGTAGCTGAGGGTTTGTCATGAGGTGGATTTATGTAACCAGGTGCTATTTGATCATCTGAAATTCAGCAGCTTTTCCATCTAGAGCTAATATTGATGCTGATTGCTTAAACTACTTGTATCATGAAAAAAACCCACATGGTACAATGTCAAGAAAAAAGCCAATGAGATCAGAGTCATCAGTGGGATGTACATCGTTCCAAGAAAGCTGTCATTTGAACTTTAACAATCTTTAGAGGATTGTTTTGTCTAAAAATAAAATACCTCTAGCTATTGCCATTAAGACAGTAAGTTGATATATTTACCTTACACTTCTGTATAATTTGTCTAATTTCTGAAGTAGTGATTTTTAAATGGATAATATATAATCTGCTCTATACATATGTTATTGATTTGAGGCTTTTCATTGTTGTCTGAGACTCCATCTGCTGTTGCTTCTTTTTCTTAACAGGGGAAGCCACTCTTTGTGACTCAACAGCAGATGTCTCCTCTCTCCCGGGAAGGCATCCTTGATTCTTTATTCGTTCTCTTTGAAGAATGCAGAAACCCCACGTTAATGAAAATTAAACATGTTGGCAACTTTGTCAGAAAGTGTAAGTTTGTTTAGACTAATTTTCAGGTGTCATTTTTTCTTCAGAATCTGAATGCTTGAATAATGCTTTATTTGCTTTGATTCATTAATGATTGTAACCCAGGACTTTGAGCATCTGATGTTTTGTGGGCAGACCCAACATTGCAAAGGGGATCTTGGCAATCTTAGTAAAGGCTTTGTTCAGGTTCAAAAATGTCAAGTGCAAGTGTCTTTTGAAGTGCTGTGACTCGAACGTGCATCCTTTTTAGTCTGTACTATACTTATAGTTAAGGAGGCACTTTAAAAGTTTCTGAGTAGTACATACAGCAAAGCTCCAAGTATGCACCACAGAAGGATGTCAGATGTCAAGAGCAGGATGGTGACTAGAGGTATGAGGAAAAAAAAATTCTAGAAAGGAACTTGGTAATCGTTGGCTTTTTCAGCTTGAAGTAAGCTTTTGGATTCCATGTGTCACCTGAATTTTGTATGCATAACTTGTGAATGTTAATTGTGTGCTTCAGAAACATAATTTCTGATGGAGTAAATAGTTTACTGATATTGTGCTTAGATTTTCATCAATTTTCATCAATTTTTTTCATTAAGATATACTAGAAAGCCATTTGGATGAAAGTAACTTACCATGCACTCTGTAATAGTTCTGTCTAACAGTTTCTAGATATTATTAGTGGAGAGTAATTTTCTGCTAGTCTGAAGAATTTTTAGAACATCTACCACGAGCAATTGATTATCACAGTGCGTGATGGTTGAAACTAGTTAATGGAAAACTTGAACTGAGTATCTGAAATAAATGTCTACAATTATTTGTTAGACAATGGACTAGTGCCTCCCACAGGCAGAGAAGAAAACCCTGCCACTTGACTGGTAGAACTTGGCTGGGTAAAGCCCTCGTATTTAGAAAATATACTTTGTATTGGTAAAGGATGGTTGGAAAGAATTTAGAAACAGAAGAGGCTATCAGCCTATGATGTTATGAATGGGACAGAATTATGGTTGCTATGGGAACTATCTTAACATTTCCTGATTTTTTTTTGTATGTACTGTATTTCAGTCTTAACTGTGCATTAATACAGTCTTTTTCTAGTTCTTATGCATACTGGGTTTTTTTGAGAAGCATATTCTGTAATGATTTAACATTTCCTGAGAGTTTGGAACAAAATGTTTTGGGTTTTTTGTTGTTTTAGTCCCCATTTTTGATGATGTGTCTGTTACGAAATGCCAGTTGGCTAACATAAAAATAAATTTTTTGGTTTTATAGATGCAGAGACTATAGCTGAATTAAAGGAATTGCAACCCAGCATGAAGGATTTTGAAGTAAAGAGTGTGGTTGGCTGTGGTCACTTTGCAGATGTAAAAGTAGTAAGAGAGAAAGTTACTGGTGATGTATATGCTATGAAGGTGATGAGCAAGGAGTCCTTGTTGGCACAGGAGAATGTATGTATATTTTTCCGTTATGACAGTAGATGGATGAATTACAATTTGTTGAATACTTCCTTTTTGTCACTACTATTAGAACTAAGTTAAAAGTTTACCTTGAGAAGGATTGTCCTACATTGCAGTGAAGTAGTATATTTGTGTGTAGTTCTGCTGTGTTTAAAAACTGTTGTCGTAGACTATGAATCTATTGGTTGAAGTGCCATCCAAAAAAATAATGGCCCTTGTCTTAAAGAGCTTACCATCTAATTGTAAGACAGGAAAAGACAGATGAAGAAAATAGTGGATCAGTATTGATCAGTTTGATGATGGCTTGAATTTTTAGGCAATCTATTCATTAAGGTTTTTTTTTTTTTTATTTTAAAGAGCAATGTAGAATGTCAAGAGTGGGTGTGAAGGCAAACTGTGGTGACTGGATTTTTATGGAGAGCCTCTCACTAGCTTGAGAAATGTGTTACTTGAAAACTTAAAAAAGGGATAATGGAGGTTGTTATCGTAGTTTGGTGAGAAACGGAAGTTAATCTTTCACTGACATGAGATGACAAGTAGGACAGAGATACTCCATGAAGACCTCGTGAATTTATACAGCAATATCAGCATCAGTTGTTCCCAATATATGGTGCAGTTAGCCTGCATCTGACATCCCTTAGCATTGTTTATGGCTATCAGAAATGAAGATAAACTAAAATTACTCTTGCGATGTCATAGGTTGATAAGAAAGCAAAGTATGATGCTGCCCTCAATATGACACTTGCTTGGTCTCGTTGAGCGTGGGTCAGTGAAAGTAGGGGATGTTGATCTAAATGAACTTGCAGTATCTCTGTAAGAAAATTAATTTCTTGTCTGGCTATACTATACATCTGAATAATTAAACGGTTGCTAGAGTATGATTTCAAGAGTGCCTTGTGTTTCAATACCTTCCAATTAATTTATGACTGAATTAGCTGTAAGGTGCTACCCCGTAATTGCTCTAGCTTCTCTTCTTATCTGGTTCTTTTGAGAGTAGTTTTATTTTATTAGGGCTAGTCCAGATGGAGTCAACCAAAATTGCACTCTGGACTTGTGGATGCTTCACCAGCTTGGAAGGGAAGCTGGCCTTTGCTGCAGGCACAGTTCACTTGAAAGCAAGCTAGACAACAGAAGGTGGGAGGGTAACAGGGAACACGGAGGAGTAAAATTACTTTTTTAAAGGTGCACATCACAAGGAAATAACATTTAATATTTTCTGTGTCATTTAATTTTTTTCTGATGTGTGCCTTTGGCACAGACTCAAATCTTTCTGAAACTAGGGGATTCTAATATATTCTAACTCAGTTGCATCATGATATAGCTGAAGACTTTCTTTTTTTTTGTAGGTGTCATTTTTTGAGGAAGAACGCAGTGTATTATCTCAGAGCACCAGCCCATGGATTCCACAGTTACAATATGCATTTCAAGACAAGAAAAATCTCTACTTGGTAATGCCTAGCCTTCGTTTCTTTTCTCCTCTGTTGAGCACTATTGCCATTGTTATGTTGAAGAGCATGATGGTTGAAATGTGCTTATCTTCTGTAAATTTTCCTGCATTATGTGTCACTGTTTGATATGTGTCCAGTGTAATATGGGGTTGAATGGAGTATCTTTTCTATATATGAGCTATATCTGTTCCTTTAAAATTTTATGTAGGTTATGGAGTATCATCCTGGAGGGGACTTACTGTCACTCTTAAACCGATATGGAGACCAGCTAGATGAGAGTATGGTGCAGTTTTATCTTGCAGAGTTGATTTTGGCTATTCACAGTGTCCATCAGATGGGTTATGTCCACCGGTAGGTAAAGGTTGCTTTGCAGTGCACATATTTGATCAGTATCATTCCAGAAAAGTGTTCTGGAATGATGCATTCTTGTTGTGATTTTTTATGTTCCATCCTCTTTCAGGACAGTATTTCACATGCTGTATCAGATGAGAAAATTAGAAAATTAAATCAGAGTCCAACTATAATTGTAGCTAAAGGCATTGACTTTGATGTAAAGTTCAAACTAATATCAAGAAAGGATTGTTACATATTTTTTCTGGAGGCTTAGTAAAAAGAAGCCCTAATGTTGCTGTATAAAAAATAAAAATCTTTTCCAGAGATGGTTGCTTTTAGCACCAAGTAGTACAGGAAATCAGTGTAATTGTTAAAACTTGTTGTGGGCTGATTGGTGAACAGGGCAGTATAGGATGTTGGAGTAGTTAAATATCACAGTTTTCTAAAGATCATATCAAAGTTTGAAGGCTGTTACTGTATGCATTTTCAAATCATATTGGAGTTCAATAAATCTATATCTTGTTATCTAGATGTAACAGTGGGGAATGGCATGGAAAGGTACTGACTGCTTTCTTGCTTACAGAGATATCAAACCAGAGAATGTTCTTATTGACCGAACAGGACACATTAAACTGGTGGACTTTGGGTCAGCTGCCAAAATGACAGTGAACAAAACGGTAATAATCTGGATTTGAACTTTGTCTACGGCTTGTTTGGGTGGTCCAATCAAAAAAGGAAAACTAACATTACATCTTTCCTTGATTACACCTTGTTCTTCTGCCTTTCTTGTCCAGTATGGAATCTATCACAACATATTTTTCCATTTATGAATGGCTTTTCAAATGTGAGCTTGAGATTTTTTGTAGCTCTCACTAGATACATAATTGCTTATTAAAATTTTAATACACAAGGTAGAGGCAGGTTTACTTTCTCATGGTGCTGCATTACAATATAAAAATCATACAATAAAAAACCATACTGTTCAATGCTGTGTTTAAAGAAGGACGTGGATTTATAATTGTTCATAATTGGACTGAAAATCATTTGTTGTTATAAGTTACTGGTAAATTTAGGTAACTGCATACAACTTCAAATGATAATTTGAAATTAAAATGTAGTTAGCAAGAATATGAAGTTCTATGCCAGATTCCTGTCTTGTGTTATAATTTTTACTTTTTTGTAGCTTTTTCTTATTACTGTGACTCAGTATTTTGTTTTCCCTGTTCTACCCTTTCCAGTCTTCTCTGCATTGCATTTTTCTTTTAATTTTTTTCTTACTACCTTTTTAGTTGTCTTCAGGTTTTTGTGTTAGTCTGCCTGCTGTTTTGTTCCATTCTTTATGCCACTTGGTGCAAAAATTATTGCATTTTTGACTCCTGAATTACCTTTTCTAAGCATTCCAAAAATTCAGATACTTTGCTGATCATGAACACAAGGTAGAAAGGCAGGGTTGACACTGAATGGAATGAAGGCAAGGTCATGTTTATGTCTAAATTTGACTATTTTTGAAATTTCAGCTATGATGTCCCTGTTAACAGTAGTAGAAACAGTACTGCTAGAGTATGTACACTGCTTAAAACTTAGTGTTTAGTAATCCTGTGCTTTTTAGAAGGCTGCTTTTCTACTTCAGCTGTTTGTACTTTCTAGTAACAGATATCTCTGATAATTTGACTTTTTATACTAAATAGTTTGCTTTCTGTTTCTTTATCAGCAGTTTCCTTAACCTTGCACTTTCTTGCTTAATAGCCTTGCTTAAAATCACTTAGTTTAAAATTTACTTGGAGGGCTCAAAATTGTGTCTCATTAAAAAAAGAAAAAGGAAAAAAAAAGGGGGAGAGGGGCAGAAGAGAAAAGATTTGGTTTATTACCAAAATCAAAATGAACAGAAAGTGCTGTAATTTCACTTGATATATCTTTGCTTCTAGGCAAATGCCAAGCTACCTGTTGGCACACCTGACTACATTGCACCAGAAATGCTATTGGGATTGAATGGAGATGGCAAAGCTTCTTATGGTCCAGAATGTGACTGGTGGTCCCTAGGAGTCATTGCGTATGAAATGATCTATGGACGATCTCCGTTTGCTGAAGGAACTACAGCAAAAACTTTCAATAACATCATGAACTTCCAGGTAAAGAGGATTCCTCCCATGTTCTTGTCTAAAAAATCTGTAACTAAAGGCTATGTTTTGACGGTTGAGAAGGGAAGCTTACAAATCTCTCTTACTTTGCCATGTTCATAAAATAATTAGAATATATGCTTTATATTTCTATATGTCTATGTATTGTAGATATCAAGTTATTTTTTGTAACAGGTGTCTAAAAATAACCATCTGCAGTGCATGAATTAAAAGAGATGTAGCTGGCAACTATAATTGCAGCATTTCCAAAATAATCTAGAAGAGAAATTGAAAGGAACAATTGTGAATTGATAAAGTTTCTGCATCTTACTAAGTGTTTGTGGATAGTAAAGGCAAGGGCTAGCTATGAAGAGCTGCAGGAAGACTTGAGGATATTGAGTGTCTGCATGATTAAAACATCACATGAAATTTAGTGTAAATAAGTTTAAACCAATGTATATGAAGGGAAAAGTACCCCAACTTTACCCAGTGGTGGGCTCAAGAACAGTATCTTGATGTTATGATCTATGCAAATGTCAGTTTTGTTCTTCATAACAGCCTGAAAAACATAGAATGGTGGGAGTTAGTAGGAAAGAAAAAAAGAAAGAAAATAATCATGTGTAGCTGAGTGGAAGTGAGCAAATAATGTGTACCTGTTATCTCTTCTAATATGGGAATTAGGGGCATCAAATGAAAGGAGCCAGCAGTAACTACGTTACAACAGAAAAGGATACTTCTTGTAGCACGTTCTCATGCTGGGGAGTAAGTTTGCACCTACTGACTGTTTATGTGTGCTTAAGGAGCAACTAGAAAAATTCATAGGAGAAGAATCCATTGAGATTTGGTAAACACAAAGACATCCCTGGTTCAAAAAATTAAAAAAAATTTCTGGGGAAGCGTTTTGTGGTACTCTTCGTTTGTGTTTGCCATTGGCCATTGTTAACATGAGAGAGTGATCCGGGACTACCATTTGTCTGATAGGGAATGGTTGTTTTTCTTATCTTTACTGCAGTAAATGCATATAAAATCCTGTTTGGAAAAAAGCACAATACTTTTATTTGTATGCTATAAATAATTATCCTTTGTGCTTGGCATATCTCAGAAAAATGAAACTTAATCTTACCATTTTCCTACTAAGCAGAAATTCTTTTCTTTCTAATGCAGAGATTTCTGAAGTTCCCAGAGGATGTGAAAGTTAGTAGTGAATTTCTTGATCTGATCCAGAGTCTGCTTTGTGGGCAGAAGGAAAGATTAGGTTATGAGGGACTGTGCTGCCATCCATTTTTTTCTAAAATTGACTGGGATAATATCCGTAACTGTAAGTAGAATAATACTGTGTTTGTAACAATTCCTGTTTCCTTGGGGGACATGAAAATTTGTACAATGTGTGTATTTAAGTGTGTTTGATCTGAATAGTTATTCATAATAATATTCATAATAAGAATAATAAGAAAGGACTGTGTCCTGGAGCAGGTATTTTTAACAAAACAATTCGTTTTTGCTTTTGGATAGGATATGTTAACATCTCTCAGGTGAAAATTGTAAGGCAAGATGAAGTTTAATACACTTCTATATGAATTTCTGATGCAATTGCCATATTACTGTAGGCACTAGACTGGAAAATCAAAACGGTCCTTTCCATGTCCTTCCTCAGATTAAAATGCATCAGTGTGTTCTTTCAGGCCTTATCCACCTCAGTTTGCTTAATTATGGCTTCATCTCATTACTTTTTGTTGTATTTTCAGCATTCTCTCTTTTCATCTTGTGATCCAACTTCACTTGAGGTTGGTTGGTTGGTGTGGTGATTTTTTTTTAGCTCCTGTAGATGATAAAATGTCAGCGGTCATAAGGGCATTGGTGTTTTTCCTCAGAGTTAATGTGTCTAATATAAGACTGATTTTTTTTTTTTTTGTCAAAAATCTGTTCATTCCACTAGAAATAGAATAAAGAAAATGAAGTAGTAATTTTCTCTGCAGAAAATTGTTTATGAAACTAGGGAAGCAATGGAATTTAGTATCTGGAAGTACTGAGGCACCAGCTCCATCGCAAAAGCAAATATTTCACGGATCTTTGATGATCTATGTATGAGTGCCTGACTTGTGTTTGATAGTATTTTAAATTATTTGGACTGTAAGATTATCTGTGCAAGGAACATGTCTGCCTTATATTCTTTATCAAATACGCTGTAAGAGCAATGATTGTGCTCCATTTTCCATGACAAATTGCTAAGCCAGTGCTTCTACTTTTGATGACTATCTCTGCACTTCAGCTGGAAGCTCCACAGAATGTTTACTCACTTTTCTGTTGATTCATTAATTTTGAACTTGTGGAGCTGCTGTTGTGTTAAATTCCATTGTTTCTGCCCTTTGAGAGCCATTGCGCCTTGAGTCATTTTCATCATTTTAGCATAGATTTCCCACACTTCAACTCACTCTGCCTTTTTCCCCCAGAGGCCTTTGCCTAAGTCACCAGTTTCTGTTTCTAAAATTTTTCTATTGCATTTGTATCATATTATCTCAGATCTGGAAAAAAATGGCATGTGAGCATATGTTCTCGTGTTTCCTTGGCAATTGTCTGTCTAATATTCACACAACTGCACAAGTTAATTGAGTGTTTTGCCATTTGATGTGACAACAGTGATACTGATGGACAAGCTGGTAGGCAGCCCTGATGTCATTATAATGTTGAAATAATCATTTGGGATTTTAAAAATCGCATTTCTGTCTGCAGCTGGCCTGTGGATTGCATCATTCCGTATAATATCTGGACCTAACTTCTGTGAAGATTCATGCAGTTTTGACCCCTGACTTCGTTGTTATGTCTCAGACTTCATAAAACCCCACTGTAACTAGCACAAAACACAGCAGTCTTCTTGCTTTTAGTAACAAATTCAATGGATCACCTATGGCTTTGCTCTCTGCAGTGCTTCTCCATTTGCTGGCTTATTCAGGGCGATGTCACTGTCATTCTATTGAAAACCCTTGTCAGCTTTGACCTGGGCTATCTAAAAGCTAAAGGTTTCTTTCTTATCATGACCTCTGCAGATAGTGGTGTTTAACTGGAGCAATGGCAGCCTGAGAAAATTAGTAAACCAGTGAGTGCTGGAAGAGGTCACAGGATTTAGGTGTAGATTAAAGAATCTCACTACCTCAAGTTAATCTGGTCAAAGATTTTGGATATGTGGAATGTTGGACTCGGTGATCTTAAGGGTCTTTTCCAACCTAAATGATTCTGTGACTGTTAAATAATTTCTGTGTCAGCACAATTAGACTTTCCTCTAGTCTATAAAAGCAATGATATTATTTATATTTGAGACTGGAAAAGGTAGGGGAAAAATTGGTACACTTGCCTTGCAGGTATTTAAGTCAGTGTGCTGGGAGTTCCAGGATAACCTTTTTTAACAAACCATTTTAACAGATTTTGGTTAAGAATGTGTTATTAAGGGGTTTTTCAGTGTTACATTTTGTTGTTATGTTAGCTTAGGAAACACCTGACTTTTCAGTAAACACCTTCCCAAAAGATAGTTGCCTCTAAAAAAGCTCCCAGCTTCCCTTGTTTCAAGTAGCATGTGTCTCAGAAGCAGCTCTTAAGTTACAGATACAGAATCAAATCATTAAACCTAAAGTCAGATTTAATTGAATCTGTCTCAACAGGTAATTTTCCCCTTCTTTGGAGTATTGTACTGAAACATTTTTATGGATTCTGCCCTCTGTATTTGTTGATTTCTGCTATTGATTGACTTAAAAAGCTTCGAACAGCTCCTCCCCGTCCCCTAAAACAGACACCACCCCAACCAAACAGAAAACCCCAAAACTTTCAAAAGATTATGATGATTTACTTGACAATTTTCTGAAAATATTTTGAAATTTATTTACATAGAATAAACATATTTCTATCTGTGTTTCAGCTAAATGATCGGGATTTTAACTGGAAAGTTGGTAACGGAACTGTTTGCTTGATAAGTATCTCAAATCAGAAGTAGAGAATGGGGAAATGAAATACTTGTGTTATTGGCAACATGGTTGCATTGTATATAGTTTGGGGATTTTGTTAATCATCTTTCACTGTTTGAAATCCATAAATTACATCAGCTGTTTATATTTGAACCAAAAATATGCCTGCTGAGGTTAGCTGAGAGATGGTCAGAAGACTTACATTGTCATCTAAGCCATATATATGTATAGCATAAACAATCTTCTGTTTTAAGAGTTGTTTTGTAACTGCAGTCCAAGAGGTCTTGAAAATGGAATGGTGTATTTGGACTTGCATGAAGAAACAATATATATGAGAAGAAAATAATTAGTGTCTTGTGCAAACAGAAGAACTTGGAAGTGTTGCAGACTGATTTTTAGGCTGTCTTTTGCTATTAAACAGGCAGAAACCTAAATCTCATTGTTCTTAAGTCCAAGGCTCTTCCTTATCCTTATGAACCCAAAATTGTCATTCAGTAACATTTAAACATCGTGATGTTTCATTTAAATGCTTGCCTTCAGAAAAATGTGTTGACTTGTTTCTCTGAGTGGAGATCACTTTCGTGTCAGCTTCAAGATGACTTTTATTAACAGAAATATATGTGTTGGATCATTGTCTTGACAGAACAGTAAAGATGTTAAGATCATATCGTGGAGATTGGCTAGAACTAGTATAATGCCTTTTTTTTTTAAAGTGGTCTTAGAGAAAACATCCTTAAATTACATCAGTTGGATTTTCTATTTTCTATTTTTCTTCCATAACGCTTTATTCAAATAGGCCTCTTAAAGCCTGAGGAAGAATAATGCCTAACCTACTTAGGCTGTGTGGATGCTTTTCCTCAGAAAGCATATATAGATCACCTTGTAGATCAAGAAAAGACACATTTTCATTCTTAAGAAATGTTCTGTATCTCCTTTAGATTTCCTATTTCAGTTAAGTTTTTCACTGTCCCAGGGGAAACGCAGTATCTCTTTTCTGAATTTGCATGAAAATATTTTGAAAGAATGGAAAGACCTGATTAAGGCAATGTTCCTTGAACTAATCATAAATACATACACTAGTGCAGAGTTAAAAAAAAAGGAAAAAAAGGCAAGCTTTTTTCCATAAGACACATTATATCTAATCTTAATGATAAACTGGTTAAAGTACTGCAGTGTATGTGTGGTAGTTTGGGGTTTTTGGTTTTTTTTTTTCCTTAACTTAGCAACCTACAACACCCCCTTTTCCTCTGAAAGTCATTCTTTGGAACAGATGGAAGAGGGTTACATCCTTCCACAAGTGGGGAGGTATCTAGGCAAGCAATTGGCTTTTTTAAAACATACAGTTCTTTGCAAGATACTTTAAATGGTAAACAGAATATGTACGTTCGTTTGTAACGTAACGGAGACAGAAAGAGGTCTTAATACCCAACCAGTTTGTTCGAGTAGAAGCATTGGTGTTACTGTCTTTTTGAGTAATGATTTTGCCTCCCTTTTGAGTGAGCCTGAAAAAAATGAAAATCTTTCACCTTGCCAGATGCAATGGAATGGTTTTAACATTCAGTTCTCAGAGTCTTATCTTGACCTCCACTAAAGGATTCTTCCCTTTAAAGAAGCAACTGATAAGCACATCCGTGTATTTGCATTCACCAATCTTCATCTTGTTCTGAAAATGCTGTATTTTTGTGCAACAGTCCTCTGATTTTAAGCAAGAAATAATAATGTAACTGGAGATTATGTCACTGTGTGACCCACATTTGAGAACAAAACTGCTCATCAGTTTTAGCTTTTTTTTTTTTATTACAAGACTACTCTCTTTATTCTGCAGATGCTTTGGGCAAAGGACTCCTTAGTGTTAGGAATAAAGGACTATGAAGAAGCAACCAAATAATTAACAAAATCAGAGTGGATCTAGCTTGCTTTTAAAGATATTCCTTCTTTTTCCTCAGTGAGATTTTGTCCAGTGTCCTGAAACTTCTGAAGAAGTTCTGCTTCTCATTTTCAGTTGATGTTGACAGTTCAGAAGTACTTCACATCTAGAGCTGTTTTTGTGGAATGACTGTTTTAAGTTTTCTTCTTAGTCACTACTGTTTCTTGATACAAATACTGTAACAAGCTTATACTACAAAGTTGCAGAGTTTTTGGACTGTCACTCAGATTTTTTAGTGAATGCAAAATAGAGGGCAAATGATTTTTTTCATTGTTTTGTAATTTTTCTTCATTCACATCTTTTATCAAACATTAGAGGAAACTGTAGTCTAAAACATTGTGCTCTTTAGTTTCCCACCAGCCCCAAAGGTTTGCTCTGTCTTGCCTTCAGTTTTATCTTCTCGTATCCATTGTTCCCCTATTGAGTGCTTTTAATCTTTTTATGTGCATGCTGATTTTAGGCATATTTAAATTATATTTTCTGTTATGCGTGTGGTTTGACTAGGAATTCTTATTGTTGGTAGAGGAAAGACTTTGGTTTTAATTGCAAGGGCTTGAAGATGACTCCTTAAGAGCTTCTTAGCTAATCTCTGGTGAGAAGTAAGGCACTAGGTAACTCTTTCAAAGATGAAGTTATCTGTCAAACTCTGAGGAGCATGTAACAGCGTTTTTATACCATTATAAAAAGGCAGCTATGTTGGTTTTTGCTACCTATTTAAGAAAGATTCTAGGCTTCCCCAGAGGTAGTGAATAGTTTGTTTCTTTGTCTATTGCTTTACCTGCTAGACAGTATCTGTTTTCAAAGACAATGTTAAAAACCCCACAGAAACCCCTTCCTGTAATAGGATATGCAAAGTTCTTTCATCAGAGGTCCTAAACTAAAAAATACCAATTCCTGACCTTACCCTTCTCTGCTATGAATTAACTGTAACTTGAGCTTATTTTTGCATTAAAGAGGATATACTTACAAACTGTTTTCTCTTGCTTCCCTGTTTTTAATCATTAAGAGCACATGAAAGAGTAGCTGGACATTATCCTGATATTAAATAAATAATAATAAATTAAAGAACCTAATCACCAATCTGTTTTCCAGGATTATGTTTACAGTATATAAACATCAGCATTATATTGGATCTAAATTTTTATTAAACCCAATAAATAGCAGAAATTAATAAATTCATTATATTGACAGAGTATTTCAGTGTTCTGGAACGAATAAGTAAAACTGCTTACTATACAATCTATTTAATTTGTATATTTTCCCCATTTATCTCATTCTAATGTACTTGGAACTACTGTACGTGAGCAGCATCCTATCTGCTTCATGGAATTTCTTCTCACTTCCCTGCTTGTGAACAGCGTCAGAATGGCTCCTTGGGGAGCTGCTAACAAAGCCTGCATGTGTAGTTGTGATTTGGCAGTTTATACAGACAGATTTATTTTTTTTTTTTGGCTGTTAATGCTGGTCTGCTGGGTAGTTTAAACGTACATTTGTCTAGAGAATAAAGAGTTAAAAAGCGGGCTGTGAAAGGTTTTGGCAACCTAGAGGGAGCTAGCAAGCTCCAGCCGTGACTCATTCTGCCTGTGTCAGTCAGATAAGCATCAGCATCTGTCACGAATGCAGGCAGGTAGGGTTAAACTCCGAGCATGCAGAGAGTGAGGAGCAGGGAGCCTGCACTGCAGGGGTTGTAATGTTTGTTCCCGGTTCTTCAATTCTCATCAGCCCTTCAGCTACAGGAGATCTATACTGGATCCATGGTAACGGTTTTAGCACACTACACTTCCATCCGCTTGTGACAATGGGCTGTGTTCTAGTTGCTAACTGAAGAGCTGTGTCCTTTATAAAGCAAAAAATAGATTAGTAGATTTGCAATGAGCAAGGACCTGAGTGATGAAATAAATAAATAAATCTTCGAAAACGTGATTTAATGAGGTAGGAATTGCACAGCAGGCTTTTGCATTCATTCCTTTCACACACGTAGCCAAGCCAGCAGGTAGCTCGGGTGCTGCACATCATTGAGAAGAACTTGTTCTTTTGTTCTGTTGGTTAATTAAACTGAAGCAAACACGAGAAAATCAGCTGAAATTAAACAACTGCTTAACAAGTTAAGTGGTACCAATTTAGAAATTATAGTAAGAAATACATTGTAATTCCTGCTATTTATACCTCTCTTCAGAGCTGATTGTATCAGAGCCAGACTGCAGTGGTGTCCCGACAAGAGTTCCAGATCTTTACCAAGCTCTTCTAGAGAAATAAAATTTTACTGGTATTTCTTCCCTTCCTAAAGACCAATTACCTTCTAGTAGCTATAGTTCATTAGACTATTCCAGGAGAAAAACCAGTTTGCTGTTGATTAGAAGCCCGTGCTGTGAGGGTTCTTGGTAGTATTAAAGGGTAGATATATCCCTTAGCTGACTAGCAAAGGATCAGGGTACATTCTCATGTAGTGTCACTAATTGGATAGGTTGGAGACATTTTATTTTTCTAGATGAATCAGACTGTTATTACTTTTAGCTATATTACAGTAATGAGTTTCTTACCCTGGTGCTTTGATTTGATTCAAAATATGTGTTTAAAAAAACCCCCAAACCCAACAATCTGAAGTCCCCAACCTAAACCCCAGTTTAATCAACGTGGGAGACATTCTGCCTGCAGAGTGGTAGCCATGTTGGTAGCTTAAGGGTTAATCTCTTGTTGCTGTAATACGATTTGAGAGCAGCAGCTCAGTCTGCTTGTGTTAGCAAGATTAAAAGCAGGAGCTGCAGTGCCATTGCAAGCACTGGATGAGTGGGACTGTTGCAGAGTGAACTGTAGCTGAATTTTGTCTTTTCTTCTTGCTTTTTTTCACCAGCTCCTCCCCCCTTCGTTCCTACACTCAAGTCTGATGATGACACCTCAAATTTTGATGAACCAGAGAAGAATTCGCGGGTTTTATCCTCTACGTGCCAGTTGAACCCAGCAGGCTTCTCGGGTGAAGATTTGCCGTTTGTGGGGTTTTCATTCATCAAAACATTAGGGATCAGATCAGAGTAAGTAGGAATTATTGCTTAGGTGGATAGGACCATTGGAAAAATGCGAAGGTTTGTTACAGTGAGGATGGTGTGTGTGGGGAAAAGCTGTTTTAACTGGCCTGTACTCTGCTTTAGGGAAACTGCCAGTTTCTGGCTTTATCTGTTGCTGCTGTGGCTTGTACATGTCCTACCATTCTGTAATTATTTCTGGGATGAGAGGGAGGGAAAGGAATGGAATGATTGAGTCTAAACCAGTTATTGCTAAAATGGTTGTTCAAATACTTTGAATTAGTTGTTGCTGTTAACCAGGGAGCAGTAGGTGATTGCATTTCTGGTATTGCAGGTTCCTGAAAGAAGGAGAATACTGAGGAGTTCAGAGATGGAAAAAGGAGGGGGGTGGGTGTTATTTTATTGGGTCAGAGAGTGGGCACCAAGTGCTGGGGATGTGTAAGGCTTGAATCAGTGATCCACAGAAATGGAGCTCCGTAATCTGGAATGTGCAGTAATGGGTCAGTGAACAAGAGAAGGAGCTTCATGGCAGCTGACTGTGTGCCGTTCGGTCAAGTTAAATATGAAGACTGGACATTGCTGTATTGTGTGTTAAGAGACTGGAGACTCAGATGAAGTATGCAGGGTAAGTGTTTGTGGAAGGAGCTAAAGATCTGGAAAAAATAGTTTTCAATTGAAAGAAAACGTGCTTTCTGAGAGAATAGAGTTGGGGAAAAAGAATAATATAAATAGTATGGTATAAAGCATTTGGTGTGGTGAGTGATTAGTTTCTGATGACAGGGCTATTGAAAAAGTACTGGTACAGTACCTTAAGTTGAGAAGTCCTTACCTCATATCATGAGGCCTCTCAGGAATGCAATGGCTTTAGCTGGGTTAGTGACTCAATGCACTAAGGTGCTGTGTTTTTGTCTCAACCATCATTTGTTGCTGCTAGTTAGTTCCAGTAATGGACTTCATTGTCCATCTGTCTTAATGAAGTTTTCATTTTTTTGTCGTATTGGTTGTGATAGTTGCTCTGCAGTAAGTGTGTAGCCAAACCTGGTGATAATGTTGACATCTTTGATCTTGCCCACACTGTGAATCAAGGTTATATGATGGTTATGCCAGTAATAAAAAGGGAATCTTCGGCTGTCCCTCCTCAGCAGAGTTGCTTTTATGACAAAAGAGGAAGGAAGGGAGAGGACATAAAAACCAAAACAAGTGTTCTTTTGGTGAAATGATCTAATATTGTTAGCAGAATTATAAAACACCTGGGGATAAAATCTACCTTGATTTAGAAGTGAAATAACTTAGTGTTGTCTTTTCTGCATGGGGAACTGCACTCCATCTCTCAAGGCTACATGACCGTTCATATATCAGAAGAGGCTCGACAGTGACCATATATATATAGTAAAAATGTATATGTAATCGGGGCCCAGGACTAGAATTGAAGACAAGCGTGAGGTAAAGTCTCAGGAACAATCGTGTAACTGTGCTGGAGGTGGAAGGCTGAAAAGTAATATCGATACAGCTGATTGATTGATATGCTTTCTTTGTGGAGCTAGTACCACAAATGCGTATTGAAATTATATTTGAATTCTGGTAATAGCTGGGAGGGGGTATAATGTGCTCTGGCTAAATTCTGACTGAAGTAAAATTTCTGCTTAATGTGGCCTGTTTCTTTCCTGAGCCTGGAACAGAAAGACATCATGTACTTAATTCCCCCAAAATAATTTTAATATAAGAAGATCTTAGTGGTTTCTTTTTTTGAATGAGATCTCGATAAATGCACTTCGATATTTTTAGCAGTAAATACTTGCATGTTGTTCTGCAAAGGTGATTTAAATATGGCAAAGAGTGTATGGAGACTTGAAGATATCTATTTTAAATAATGCGGTGACTAGTTTATTCTTAGTATCACTGCAACATTTTGTCATAAAGGTAGCTTCTTACTTATAAAATATTGTGTGGTGTATGTTTTACTTGAGGAAATAAAGTACTGTTTCTGTCCACACAAGCTTGAAAATCAAATTCTAGATGGGAAAGAGAACAGTAAATGGGGAGTAAGCTTATCTGTTGTGAACCCTGGGATGCCTTGTCTGGAAGGTTTTAAGTCATCAAGTTTATCAGTCCAGATTTTTTCTTCTTAAAATCTTTTCTCTGAAAGTCTCACCCATATGGTTGCTAAGTGATGCAGATCTGTTTTCCTGTGTCTGCAGCATGATAGCTCTAATGCCTCTAGTGCTGCTCATAGTTAGGCCAGCAACTGCGGAGTGCCATTAATAAGGTCCTTGAAACTTTCATTGCTTTTAATTTCAGCACTGTCAAGCTACGAAGTTTAGGGTTATTCTGTTGCCCATGTTCACTGGACAGTAAGAATCCATAGCTGAGATAGGAATTTCAAATACTTAAGAAAAAAGGCAATTAGGAAAAAATAGGACAGAAGAAGGATAAAAGAGTTATCTTTTTCCATTCTCCTCTTTCTCCCAACCACTTAGGGTTAGAAGGGTTCACCTAAGTCACTTAGACCTGTTGCCAGAAATTATATAGTCAGTGTATAGTTTAGAAGGGTCCATTGAGTTCAAATGTTCTGTGTGTTGCCCCATACCATGAGTTTTGGAAAGAATTTTTGAGCCTATAACAAGTGTAAGATTTAACAAAAGAGCAAAAGGCATGACAATGTGTTGTAGGAAGCAATTAGGAGAAATCAAGGGCATTGCTTATGTCATATGTTCCTGTACTAGCAAAGTGTTTGTTAAATAAATCTCCTGTGTAATTCTAAGAACTGGGATCAGGCTGCAGAGAAGGACTAGCTAACTCCTTCTCCTGTCATGGCCTCTGAATTCTTGATATGGGGAGAAATGCCTGTCTGACTGCAAATCTGGCTGCTTGTTTGGCTGTGAGTGTGTGACTGTGACAAGGTAACAGGCAACTGAGAGTTTAATTCCATTAAAAGCCAGCTCCACCTTACTTCCTGTCCCTAACTGGCTGATCTCCAGTGCTTAGAACAAGGGAGAAAAAACCATAGATGCCAGAAATATGCATCAAGTGGCGAAAGAAAATTGTTCTTGTCATTTGCAGGTGACTAGCAGAAGCCTAGTCTAGGCATGAGATAAATGCATTGTGAATCCTGGGCTAATCAAATACACCAAAATACCTAATAAAAATGAATACCTAATAAAAAAATACCTAATTAAAAAATAGTTTATGATGTAAATTTTTGCCTGCTTCTGTCCTCTCTGAGATGGGAGTAAGATGCTAAAGGGGCCTGACTACTTATGATACAAAACTTAGGTTAATATAAAATACTTGCTAAACCAGAACCTAGAGGTATGATTCACAGGCAAGGCTGACAGTGGGACTAGTACCTAATCTCAGTTGCTGATGTGGGTTTGGTTTTTTTTTTTAATTATCTATCAGAATATGTTAATGGTAATGCTAATTCTTGAACTGTGGTCTGTGAGGCTTTGGTAGATGGTCCAAATATTTCTGTAAGTTCCTACGAATTGGTATTTTTCAAGATTTCTTTTTATTTATTTATTTGGTTTTGAATTTGATATGAATTAATGATTGTCATTATAGAATACTGAGAATTAAAATGGGCCATTCTTCCAAAATGAAGGATTACTGATTTCTTCCAACAGTGTATTGGGTTCTGGTAAACTCTTTCACCAAAGATAGATTAAAGAGGAAGCACAGGATGAGCATACCAAAAATATGCTTTGCTTCAGCTAGCTCTATTCACAGATTGATGGTATCACTGTTTGTTTTTGGTTGGGTTTTTTTTAGGCCTGAGCAAGCATTTACGAGGGGGTGGAAGGTACAGATGAGTATAATGCTAAAAAGAATAGAGCATGATGGATGGGGGATGAGATTATAGGCATGTTGTGTGGGGGCCAGGATTAGGACAGATGGTGTCAATTGTTGTGAGAAGGAAGAAGCACAGGTGAGTTGGGGGTTTATGAGAGCAGCATAAAAGGACAAAGGAGGGTATGAGGTATGATGCACGAGAGAGGTCAAGACAGGAGTTTGATACCCCAGAATCACCTTACAGCTCTTCCTGTACTAATACATTTTCCTTCTTCATCTCAGCCACATTAAGACTGGAGGAGCTTTTACACAACTAGCACCATTGCTGGTAGTTCTGCTGGTTGAGGCTATTGCTGATCTAGCTGTGAAATCACTAGATAGCTGTAAGTTAACTTGTTTTTTAGTCATGCAGGCAGTGCTGCTTTTGAAAATAAATTGGCACAGCTAGTGCTGCCAGCGCTTGGTACTGTAGAATTGACTTTGGGTTTTTTTAATCTTTTATTGCAATATTCTTGTGGATGTATGCTTTTACCTTTTGTTAGTCTTTTTTTCACACTTCAGAGGGAACAGCAGAAACTGCTCTTTGTGCTAGGAGACTTGATCCAGATGTAGCAGTTAATTAAATGAAATATTCTGAGTTGGTATCAATCTGAATGATGGCTTTGCATCATGACTTTTGATGTTGGATTGTATGTGTTTAATTACTGAGAGGATGCTGACTGAGGAAGAATGTAAGTGCCCCAGCAATGTGGGTATTTTCCACCTTGTCATGCTGTGTTGAGAGCTTATATCACCATGACAAGGCTTATTAGATTAGTCAGTATTCCATTTCTCTTGATTTCCTCTGTTTGCCCCCTTTCTGATACTTTGAAGGTTGTATGGATATTCATGACGTTGTTCTAATATAATTTGTACACAGGAAAGAATTGCTGGGAAAAGGGTATCTCCTAAAAACTGTGTGTCCAGTGCTAACTGTTATCAGCTTCACTTGGGGATAAGATGTCCTGTTTCCATGGCAGGAAAATTGTTGTCACCAGGACATATATTTTTAAGGAATTTCTTCCTCCCTTTGGACAGGGATGAGGAAGAAAGATTGTAGTTCTAGTTTGTAGCCTTCTCTTTCCTTACAAAACTGACACCAACCCTGAGGAGCAGCTCCCTCTACAGTCACCTAATGAAATTCAAACTTTTGTCAGTGCAAGTCTCCTGTGCTCTGTCCCATTCCGTCACTCCTGGCTGAACAACGCGTCTTTGCAGAGCGCTGTGTCTTCTTGCTTGAATCTGTCCTGTTACTTCCTGTGTTGCAATGCATATGGATGCTTTAAGCTGGCTTGCTAGGAGAGGCTTTTGAAATGCAAAATGGTGCCTGTAATATTAGGCTCTGATTCTTTTAGTAGCAAATAATATAAATGAGCAAAAATAACACATAAAATTAAACCCCTTTAGGGAGGGGAAATAGAAGCAGCCAATAAAACCAGGTCTCTGAGAACTGGCTAGAATTTTCTTAGGTAATCCCTCAAATTCAAAAAGAATAAAAGTGAAAAGGTGATGGCTTATGTTGAAACTATAATTAAAAAGAAATATTGTTTTAGCAAGTACAGTTCAGACCTGTAAAGCTGAATTTTTATTATAAAAAGATTTTCAGACTTGTCTCAGTACACATTTGCAGCTATTTACATATATTTGATTAACATTTTAAAGCAGATTCCTTAGTTCTTTTTTAGTTAATGTGAGCTTTAATTTGTATTTTTAGACTGCTTTTCTCAACTATTCATTTTTAGCCTTGTTTGTACACCCAGCTGTTACAGGATTTAATATGCATCTTCCTCGGATGGTTTCCTTTTCTCTGTAGGAGTATAGACACGCTTTATAAATTGATTTTTAAATATGATAATTTGATGGATTGGATTGATTGGACCAGGACTAAAGGAATGCTTTAAAAAGCATTCAGTTTTAGCATTTTTTTTTTATTAAGTGCTAATCATATCTGCATTGTTGACATGCAGGATTCTTTGTTCTAAGTTTTTCCATATCAGGTTTCTGAAGAAATATTAATATTTGACCTTTCAAGGCAGAATTGGTGGATTTTGCTGTTTGTTTGCTAATATCAAAACAGTGTTTGTAATGACTGCTTGAGGTGATGGTAATGAAGGTCTGTTTTGATACAGATATGTTGCTGCAGCATTTTCATAAAAATCCATGTGTCTTTTTCTTTGTGACTATCCTGCATATCTGTTTGGATTAAGGAGTAGATTTTTCTCAGAAAATGGTGGTGATGGAATCAAACTTTCCTTGGTGTTAAGAAGAGACTGTGCTGCTGTGTGTGGGTGTATGGCTATATGCAGAGAGCTGCTCAAAGCTCATTTCTCTCCATGGGGATAACTGGCTGTATACCAAACTGTGGCCAGGAGAAGCAGAAAGCAATGTGTGGGCAGACTGTATGATCTTTTATTAGCACCTTCATTGTACTTCTGCTTTTTCATCTATCAGTTAACACTCGTTCTATCATTAACTGCTTAAATATCTAGTTTGAATCATTTTTTGTGAGGGAGAATGTGATTTTTAAAATTATGGTTTGATGTGTGTGCCTAATTTTTTGGTTGCAAATTATATATTTAAGACTGCAAAACACTAAAAATACGCTCCAAAATATTGAGTGGCTTCCTATACTTTTCTAGAATGAATTTAGACTTAACAGAAACAGCAAACTTAAATGTTGAGTCCCAATTAGACAGAAAGCTTAAGAACATGTAAATATTTTCCCCAGGTTTCTGGAGTCGCATTGTTTTGAATAGTACAGTTAAGTTGTGTCTGATGAAAAAAATTACTTATAAGTGGAACTCTGAAGTTCTGCAGTGTGACTAATTATATTGATATTGATTGAGTTTGTAGGTATCATATGAATTGGTATAAGAAAGTTTCAATTTTGATTCACAGAAGGTAACTAAGGATATGAAACCCTTCTTCCTGTGATGCAAATTATGACATGTTAAAGTTTTTAGAGCTTTTATGCTTTGATGAGAACTTAAAAGCCCGTTTAAAGCACAAAATATAAAGCAATTCTCTGAAAATTTGTTATCTTTCTGAATGGTTACGTTGACTTTGTTTTGTTTTTGTTACACTTATAAATCCATACAAGTTATGCAAAAAAGTTGCTGTGATTTATTGTTTTGCACTCTGACATAAGCCACTGATGGAAAATATTAATATTGTAACCAGGAGTACACATGGATTATTTGATAATGATATGCTGTCATCAGGTTTTATGGTATGTTTGATCTGAAATGATGGCTGTTAGACTGTGATCGCTGCACCTGTCTTTTATCCCGGTATGTGTAAGTACCCAGTGACTTTACCAAGGCTGCATAAATGCAGATTTCTGTACCTTTTGCCTATATTCATGTGCTGTTTGGCTTTGCTCTTTTAGATCTGCTTTTTCAAGTGTGGATTCTCCAGCCAAGGTCAGCTCCATGGAAAAGAAACTTCTTCTCAAGAGCAAAGAACTCCAAGAGGTCCAGGACAAGTGTCACAAGGTATTTATTTATGCGATTGGCCATCTCCATTGCTCCAGGAATCTGCAACCACTGTATGTCCAGGGATCTGTCAGATGCTGCTGATCATCCAGACTCGTGGTGGGCAAAGTGCTTTTCCTTCAGTGAGGTGGCTTCCTGTCCAATACAAAGGGAGATGAATTTAGGCCATGCTGTTGCTCTAGATACTTTTATCTTAACAAGAAGCGGCTCTGGATTTTAAACAGTCCTTTTCTCAGCGTGACACAGACAACTGCTTCTTCCTGCAGGCCGTGCCTCTTCATGATATGCACAATTACAGCAGTACTGTTCTGAGGTTCTCTTCCTAACTCATCAGCTTCTACTTACATAACTGTTGTCATATCACTGGTTATGGTGAACATCTTGTAACAGTGGCTGTGCTCCAATAAAGGGAACCTGGTGGAGTCTTTTAAAACTTACTGCTTGTTTGAGACTTTTATGAGAGTTCGATTACTTTTCTCCCTGCTCTGTTCTGGATTTGACCATTTGCTCCTGACAAGGAGATGGGGGGAAACCATCTTCTGGTCCAGCATGGATTTGGGATAAGGTTAAAGTGACCCATCTCTGCAAGTCAGGTGAAAAATGATTGTGTCTTCTTTGCTAACTGGGGTTCGAAGAATGACTGAATATGAACAAGCAGCTTGAATGAATGGGGTGACTTAGACTTACTACTTGTCCTTAAGAAGAACTGTGCATTCCTGGAGCAGAGACAATGGTATTGGAATTTAAACACCATTTGGAGAAACATAGCTAGAAGTCTCTTGGAGACAAATTCCTTACAAACAGAGCTCTGAAAGTAGCAGTTAACAAAGCTTTTGAAGCCCCTTTTATAACTTCTTGATATTTATTGCAGATGGAGCAGGAAATGACGCGCTTGCACCGGAGAGTGTCAGAGGTGGAGGCTGTACTTAGCCAAAAGGAGGTGGAACTGAAAGCCTCTGAGACCCAGCGATCCCTCCTGGAGCAGGACCTGGCCACCTATATCACAGAATGCAGTGTGAGCCCTTACACCAGCTCTTTCAGCTCTGAAGGCCTGAAATCTGGTGGCCTTTGCCTTTCTCTTCCATCATGGCTTCAGTGGGGTATTGATGGAGAGAAAATAATATGTGAGATGATGTTTGTTGAACACGGAGCCCTGAATTGTTTGCAGAGGCTTGTTTGCTAGTTTTATTCAAACTTTGTTTCATGGTCATGTCCTTAGAACATACAGGAGTACCTACTGTCCTGGTCCTGCTGAAGCTGTTTGTGCTGTTTGTCTTACTGGCTGTGCTAGAACGTGCTTGGGTTTGATTTGCAGATTTCTTAGCCAGAAGAGGATGAGGCCTAGTCAGTACCTAGACAGAAGTCTTCAAGGACAAGTATGAGTATTAGGAAACAATGGTGTTGCCTCTGTCTGTAGTATCGTGAGTTCAGACTGATGCAGTTCCCCAGCATAGTGTCAGGGATGATGCTAGGATAGGTGCTGTTTTTCAGGTAGAATATAAAAATAAGGCTGTAAACCCATGCCTTCAAAGATCATTTGGCATTTTTCATGGGAGCTGGAATGTCTGCCCAGTTGTCCTGGCAAGATTCCACTGAGGATATTTTCATTCTAGTGAATAGTCTCTGTATTTTCGGTTGGATGTAGTATTCTGTTTCCTGTCTTGTACCAAGAACCAAAATCCAGATAGTACTCTGTTTCAAGAGGGCTGAAAAGCATTTCTGATGGGTGGATTTGTTGGGAAGTAGATCTTAAAATGGGGCTGAGTGATTTTCCTATACCAAATGCTACTAGGTAAATAAAATTCAGTTTCTATCTTTCTGTTGAAGTATAATACACAGTTGATAGGAGGACCGCTGGTTTGTTAAAATTTGCAGGTAAGGTGTGTGGTGAGATACAGAGGCAGCTCTTCTGTTCTTTATAGAAGTTTAATGATGATTAAGGGATTTAACACACTGAACAGCAAGCAGAAAAATGAACAGAATTGTTAGTAACATGAAGTTGAAGGATTGTATCTAGGTTGTGTATTAATAGTGCTAGATAAAATACAGATAAATGCTGTCAATAATGGATGCCTTTTGTGATCTCTGTTTGGTTTTTGTCTGTAAACCTGATGTGAAGAAGTAAGAGTTTCAAACTAAGATTTAAGTGTAGTAAACAGTGTTTGTAGAATGGGCTGCTTCTGTCCAGATGGAAGCAGCACTGGTTGTGAATTTCTTTAGGGTTCCATCATTGGTGTCTCGTGGGTTGTTTTTTTTTGTGTGATGCCTCACTGCAGTCAAGGCATTTGTAGAGCTAAAGATCTTTATTGTACAGCCATCTGAAAACCCAAAGACTATGTATTGAACGTTTTGCTTTCTGCAGAGCTTAAAGCGAAGCCTGGAGCAGGCAAGGATGGAGGTGTCTCAGGAAGATGATAAGGCACTACAGCTACTTCATGATATCAGAGAGCAAAGCCGAAAACTGCAAGAGATCAAAGAACAGGTATACCTGCTTCTTTGGGGAGCAGAGTGGCTGTCTACAAATAGGCACTCTTGGCGTGTTCCAGCTCTGTTGCCAAGATTATGTTTTCTGTTGGTAGGCTGTGATGACTCCCAATCTGTGAGTTTCCACATGTTTTTTTAAACAAAATGGGAAGCAACAAAATTACACTTCTGTGTATATTGCAAGTCAGCACAAACTCCAAACTTCAAGTTTTTCTAGTCCTGGAAGTACTTTATCTATAAAACCAGCTTGGGAGGAAGTTGCAATACTTTCATAATATGTTGCATTAGAAATGAACTGTCCATTTTAAATGGTCAAGTTATACAAATTTCACAACGTTAATGAATCTTCACCTGGGAGAGAACAGAGCTAACCTTAATTTTGTGTTGGTTGCCCCCCCCCCCTTTTCTTATCTGACTATTTAAAATGCTTAATGCTCTTTCAAAGTAGAATCTGTGTTGCCTAACTGTTCTTTTCCAAATTTAATCTGTTTGCAAAGTAAATAATTTTTTTCCACCAGAAGAGCGTTGAAAATTCATTAATCCATATGGTTGTTCATAAGGAAAAAAAATGTCAAATTAGATTAAAAAGTGGTGACAAATGTAGACATTTTTAGGATTTAAAATGATCTACAAGACAGAATCCATTCAGTTTTATGAATTAATAGCAACATTTGTATTGAGAAAAAGAAACTGAAATTTTCAAACGATTCTTTGCAATTATCTTTTGGTTTTCATCCTCAAAGCACTTTACAAACATTAACTGCCTAATTTCATAGTGTTTGAGACAAGAAAGCCCAGAAATCTAGGTAATAATTCTCCAGACACAAACAGCTCTTATGTAAAAAGTAATGAAATGCAAAAACAACCCTCTGGATGTAGCAGGCCTCCATAGACCTCTACAACACTCTTCTGGATGGTGGTTTTATGTAATACAAGGGATCTAAAACTCATTCCTCTGTGTTCTGGTGCTTTTTTAGCAAAGTTGCTTTAAATATTGCAATGTATTTTTGGTGATGCTAAATATCAATAGATTCTTAGGCAGTACAGATGCATGTAATAGAGGAAAGATAATGCAAGTAATTTTTAATCAAATGTTTTGTCCCAGAATCTCTTAATTTCACTTGTGAAGATTCATGATGACATGAAAATGCTGCTTAGGTCAACAAGTGAATCTGGAATATCCTGTAGACTTTCATATCTGGGGTGGTCTTCTGAAACCTGTGTGCAAGAACACCACAACAAGATATGCAGAGATGTTTTTGCTGACTCATACCAGCAGGTGGATCTCGGCCATTAAATACTTGGATCATTATTTTTATGTTAGAGGGAACTGGGAGGCGAGATGAAAGAGTTCCTTTGAGTTGTGCTGTTAAAAACCTGAAGCTTGAGAGAGAATGAGTAAAATTAACAGCAAATCAGAATCTTCAAAACCCAATAATTAGATATTTGGTATTTTCAGGGCAAGACTGTAGGTTCAACCTACAGGTACTTGAATGGAAGAGAATGGTGGGTTAGTGGTTTGGGTTTATTCTTTGTTTGGAGTGTTTGTTTTTTCTTTTGTGTTTTTTTGTTTTTTTTTTTTTTAACTAAGCCTGTGTTCTGGTTGTTACTTGATGAAGACCCATATGAATGGACACCACTTGAAACAAATCAGGATCTATATTTTTTTGAAAGGCCCACTCATTTGTGTGTGGCTACCTTGATGTGATTTGCTTCAGGTATATGCTCTGAGCTTCGCCTATCCGTTAGTAGGCACTTACGTACATCTTGATAGTTTTAAAATGATGACCAGTGCATATGCAAGAGGTATTGTTCTGTGTCACCTTGAATGATGTGGTCTGTTTCTTCAGACCTGATCATGAGATATAGTCAAAGATAGTCTTGCAAACATGAAGAAACAAGAAAAACTGAAATATTACTAATGATCTCTTCTTCTTTCTTTTCTCCCTCCCTGTTCTCCTCCCTTCCCAAACACTCATTTTCACAATGGCAACTGTAGTCATACCTGTAATTCCATGGTCAAGTGTTTGCTGATATAAAAGCTGAGTATTTTAGGAAGTCTTAACAAATCATGATTTCTGAGCAGAACATGTATTCCTTCAAACCATTCTGCCTTTTTAATTCACAAATGTATCTGTATGAAACAAATATTTGAGTTCATGTATGCTGACTTGTTATAAGGCTCTCATTCTTTCCAGCAAGAAAATAAGGTCATCTGCAGAGAGACTAACTGGAAAGAGTAGGTCCCCTGTCAGCCTTACAAGCTGGAGAATCAATTTGGGGATTAAACACCAAAGAGCCATTCTGCCATGCTCTCTGTAACAGATAGTAAAGCAATCTGTTAAAGGCCCAGCTGCTTTAAATATCTGCATAAGCTCTCCATGTTGCTAGAGAATCATGGGCTGACATTAGGGTCAGTGTTCATGCAATCACTTGTCTAACTAAAGACAGCTGGTTGTCTGGAAGAAGTGATGACAAACCCAATTTTGTCATGAGACAGTTACTCTTTTGAATATGGGGGTAGTCAGGCATATTGCAAGATATTAAAATGGAAAGAAGGATAGACTCCTCCACTGTCAGCCCTTCATAATCTTTCCTAGCTCTGGATGTGCATGTTTTCTACTTGTTCTCAGCTTCATAAAAAATACTTTGGTTTTTTGTTTTGTGGGTTTTTTTTTGTTTGGAGTAATTTTATAACATGTATTCTTGCAGGACTTAGTAAATGCTAAATAAACACAATTAAATTCTTTATTTCCAGAGAAGATACAAGAAGCAATCTCACAAGCTAGTCTCAGTTTGAATACCCCATCGCATTGAGATAGTCAATTCAAATGTTCTTTTCTTCTCCCACCTTCCCCATCCAGATGCCCTATCTTGTAGTGTCCTGCATGGGGAATCATTATTTCTGACCATATAGGCAAATATCTTCTATGGGCAATGGATTTTTAGACAATTTTTTAAAGTTAATATTTGATTTTAGGCTGTCTCCCATACAGAGCAATATGATCCTTCTTAACTCTGTCAAGAGAAATGACTGATGGCTAGAAACCACAGTATGCTACCCCTCTGCTTCTCCTTCTTTCCTTTTACCCAAGCTGTGCAGATCTGTGGTAATTGTCATGTTATCAGCCTGAGAATTTGTGTCTTGAGGGAGCATCTGGGCATTTAGTAGAGACATCAACTCAAAGGCACATTTCTGTTTCAGAAATTAGAAATGTAAGTAATTTTTTTCATTTGTATGTAGATGTATGTGCGTGTTTCTGCAGTAAAGCCACTTTCAAAAAGTCAATATTTTGACTTTATCAGGTATTGACTTGAGAATGGCAAGACTCAAACCAGAACACCATGGATATGTTATTTTATTTAGCTCTTACTGTTTTGTTTTGTACTTTATTTTTCTTCCACATATTTTTAAATGCAGCTCTTGCCTACAATCAGTATTCTGGGATCTGCTGCTCCAGGTATTTCCCCTGCTGACTTTAAAGCGTAATCCCTTTTCATTCCGTTCCACCACAACTACAGGAATATCAAGCTCAAGTAGAAGAAATGAGGTTGATGATGAATCAATTAGAAGAGGATCTTATTTCAGCTCGCAGGCGTAGTGATCTTTATGAATCGGAGTTGAGAGAGTCCCGACTGGCAGCTGAAGAATTCAAACGTAAAGCTACTGAATGTCACAACAAATTGCAAAAGGTAGTTTAGGCTTCATGGGAGAGGAGGCTGATGCTTGCTTGAATTTCTAGTGCTGTTTCACATGCACACACACGCACATTGTGTGTGTCTCCTCTAAAGACTAGCATGGTTTGTCCAACTAAAAACATCTTTCAATTGTACACTCAATGTAATTTATACTTTGTGTAACTGCTTGTGTTTAAATTGCATAAGGTGATGACTGGATAGAAGACCAGTGTACTACAACTTTTCCTGAGACTTTTATATATTTTATATTTAAGTTACAGGTTAAAGATCAAGGAAAAAATGAAGCAGGAGAGCTGTATTCCAAATTGGAGAAGGTATGCTACTTCAGCATCCTGGAGTTTGCTTCCTGGGTCTTTCATGTTATGCACAGAAACCAAGAGTGTCTTTGGCTAGTCAGTGGCATTCACAGCCTCACATCCTTCTCTATTTTATTTTATTTTTCTTTTCATCTTTTCTTGATGTGATTCACTGTTCTTCCTGATTTGATATAAAGCTATGTCTGGATATCCTGCTCTTAATGGCTTGTGTTCAGAAGCTAGGCAAGGATAGGCCGTTATGTGTGAGTTTGGAGTTAGGTTAGGAAGTGATACATAAGGGTTTTCTTTATGGATAAAGAACAGCAAATGAAAAGTAAAAAGAATTTTGAGTATTCTCACACTGAACAATCTACCCAGTGACCAAAATGTGAAATCAACCAGAAATTAGTAAAATGGGAGTAGATTTGCCAAGGAGCATTTTGGTGTGTGGCATTTATAGGGAGATTTCTGTGAAGTGAATTAAAATGAATACGGTATCATAAGTAGAGAGCATTTTTTTTTCTTTTTGGTTTTACACCATTTTTTCCCCCCATCTTTTTATTTAACTGTAGATCAATACAGAGCAACAGGCAAAAATCCAGGAGCTGCAGGAAAAGCTGACAAAGGTAATGTCTGGGTGGTGAAAGTGAATTTTCCACACGGTTTTCCAATGAAACCTTAATGCAGAGGAGGGGTGTGCTTTGTTTTGTCCTCAAAAATAGAATTAGTCATAGCATGGGGGATGATAAGGAAAAGGGGGTGGGAACTGGTATCTGAAATCATTGGTGTTCTCAATATGCTTTCAGCTCTTGAGACATGTCAACAGTGTTTATTTTTACAAATGAAGCTGAGTCAGATCTGGAGTAGTGTAGAGAAATTCTGATTTAAAAGGCCAGTTTGGGTGTGCCGTATATAATGCACTAGGCCCTTGCTTCTGAAGACAGGGTTCAGATGTTTTTAACTTACTAGTAAAACACATGTTGGCCTTGCTTTAGTTTCCTGGTATGTAAGCTGGAGGAAGTACTAATATCTCATGTTTGCAGTTGTGGTCAGTCTGTCACTTAAGAAGGCACTGTACGAAGAGTAAGGGAACTTCTCTTGCTGGGATCTTTCAGCAGAAAAGAAAGGGGTTGTCGTAATAGTCCACTGAGAGAGCTTTTCAAGCTTGGCATCTCCTGAGAGAGAGCTTTTTCAAGGGTTAGTGATCTAAAATATGAATAGGAGGCCAAAAGTGTGTAGAAATAGTACTTCTCATATCTGAAACCAGTCATGTTTTAATGCCCCCTCCCCTTTTCTCCTTTCATTAATTACAAGGAATTACCTATAGGCCAATGAGTTATTCTTCCAGTGTTTTAGTAAGAGTGTTTTGTGAGTTCTTTCCAAGAACTTGAGCTGAATTTGCAGGTAGACGTTACTTCTAGTACATAGAGACAACTAGAAACTTGCAGTGCAGCAAGTAAAGCATGTAGATCTCCTGCATTTTCATTTTTTTATGAAACAAAAAGGAATTATGTAACAGAAGTTAGAATTTGGGTTCCTGTACGTGTTTGTAGGTTGTCTTAATTTTAGATGGCTAGGCCAAAGTTCTGTAACAATCAGAATGTTGACCATCTCGAGGTTATGAACTTTTCACATACCAAGTTTGTCTGTGTGTGTTTTTCCTATAATACCTTTTCTTTTTTTTTTTTTTTTCTTTTTCTTCGGACCTTTAGGCTGTGAAAGCTAGCTCAGAGGCAACTGAACTTCTTCAGAATATCCGTCAAGCAAAGGAGCGAGCTGAGAAGGAGTTAGAGAAGCTGCAGAATCGGGAAGATTCTAATGAAAGCATAAAAAAGAAATTGCTTGAAGCGGAGGTGAGTGGAGAATGTCTATCCAGAGGAAATTAGTTACTGGCATGTGTCTCAGTTTAGGCACCCTCATGTGGATGACTGTGCACAGCCTGTATTCCTGTAGTAACTATTTACAGGAAAGTGATGTGGACACTAATCCATTAAATAGCATGTATTTCTTTGAAGAAAACTGAGAGGCTTCTTATTTTCAGTGAGGACTCAATAAGGACGTATGGTTACCATAAGGGATTTGAGGCATGATGGTGATTTCAAATATAAAAGACTACCATATATTGACTGCTTCAGATGATTTTTTTCCAAAAGCTACTCATTGCTTTGTGATAATGCAGAGTTGGTTAGCCTAAATGGCAGTTAATAATTGCTCTACAGGAACGGCGCCATTCTCTGGAGAATCAAGTAAAGAGATTAGAGACTGTGGAACGAAGAGAAAACCGTCTAAAGGAAGATATTCAAACTAAATCTCAACAGATTCAACAGATGGCAGAAAAAATTCTGGTGAGTAGAGGTGAAAATGAAAGATAAAGGGTAGGAGTTTGTTAGAAAAGCCAGGAAAGGAACGGAAGACATAGAATTGCATTGAGTAAGGTGGAAATTGTTGAATAAAGGGCATTGTTTCTTGTACCAGTCATACTAGAGAATGCCTAAGTGCTCAAATTCTATTTGAAGCTTTAGTTACAAAGTCACTCCTATACCTTTAGTCTTAATACTGCTTTGAAATTCTAGTTGTCTCGGTGGGAGCACTTTTAAGTCAAGTTAATAATATTTAAATGAATTACCTAATGATTGTTTCAGAAGCGAAACATTCTCAGGACAGGATACTGCAACAATAGAAACATTGATATCTAGTTTTTAAACTAAATTGCAAAGGAATTTAGAGGTCAGATCTACTTGAAATGCTTACATTTTGAAGCAGAGAGAAATTAGTTATCTAAACTGTCTGTCTGGGGGAAAAAAAAAGGTGATATTTGTCAGGAATCCATTTTTACCCACATATCTTCTCTGATGGCAATTTCTTGTTTCTCTCCTTGTTAAACCTATTAAATCTTTATAGCAAGTTGGTATGTCAGTCTACAGTGAACCAAGCAGAGGGTGTTTCTAATACTTTTACTTCCCTGGGACACAAGCATGGTTTCATAGCGAAATAATTATATTAATTTTGTGTTTCTCATGAGTTCTCTTTCTATGTTGCCAATATGAAAAGGAAAGACTACATTTAATTGGTAGCAATCTTGAGCATAGACACACCTGAGGAAGGCCAAAGGCCAAATGAAAATGTATAAATAATGGTATTTCGAGTCAACAGATAACCCATACTTGTTCTGGGTAATAGCTGCATAAGTGGACTTCAGCATTAGAATGTCAGAGCACTCTCAAGAAAAGTAGAATCAGCTCTTTAGCAGTGCTGATTTTTTCAAATTGTTTTGATAACATGAGTGCATGGTAAGTGGGAAGCTATGGTTTTGCTGTGCAGAAAGCCAACTTTCTGTTTAGAAATAGTGTAAAACTTTGAATTGTTTCATAAGCCCTTGTGTATATTTGGGGATTGTTCCTTGGTTTTGATTACATTCTCTGTGGAAGAAAAACTGGAAGAGAATGCAGAAATATCAACTAATTGTTTTACATCATGGGATGTGTTTAGCTCTTCTTATAGATAGTTTCCATGGAGTTCTGACAGAAATTTGGAGACACACAATAGTATTTTTATAAAAAAGTCAGTTGTTGAAGAAATAATCCTACGAAGTCTTTCCTAGTGCTCCATCTGGGAGCACAAGGTAATAGTACTCTTTTTTTTTCTCCACTTCTACCCTGTTCATTCCCTCATGACTTTTGACTTTTCCTGGTTTAGAAAGGTAGGAAGGGAGCTGAAGGTATAGAATTGCATAGAATAAGGTGGAAATTGTTGAATAAAGGCATTGGTTTCATGTATACTCAATTAGCAGTTCCTGAGAAATACCTGTTGATCTGCCTGTAGAGACTTGATTAAGAAGTAAGAAAACAAGTTAGAGAAGTTATTACTGCTTGAAAGTGTAGATCATTGTTAATAGCATCATAGCAAAGTTAGCACTACACAGAGAATAGTGAGTGAGAACTGGAATGGTAAGAGGTTACCTTGAGTTAGCACTACACAGAGAATAGTGAGTGAGAACTGGAATGGTAAGAGGTTACCTTTTTAAGCCCACACTGGCTGTTAAGTGCCACTGCAGAAACTGATGAAGCTTCTGCTACAGTATGAGCAGTCTGCTGGTAGCTTTGAAACTGCTGCTGCTCCGGTTGTCTGATTCTTTGCCAGGACCTGAAACGTGTGGGCTTCTGGGGGAGGTTAGTTGTCCCTCTTGTTGCTGGGAGACATATTTCAATTGCAAAAAGCAGCAATCTCCATTCCTTGCAGAAGTGTTGGGTACTAGGCACTGCAGATGACCTACTTTTGGTGAACCTCCTCTTTGATTCTCACTTCTGGAAAGAGAGGTCTGTTGCAATTACTGGAGCAAAAAAGTCTTTGTATGTTTTCAAGATGAGGAAGATCAGCAAAGAGAATATGAAAAGAGCTAAAGTAGAAATATCAGGAAATTTTCAGTGATGAAGGCAGACAGAAGACCTGGATGCATCCCAGAACCTGAACTTGTCTCTGCAAGAGTCAATCCAGTGGTAGTGCATGACAGACCTGGTTCTGCCTTTTGTTCTAAGGAAATTGTTGGAATGGCAAATATGACAATGAATGAGCATAAAGTTCTAAGTTAAACTCTTGCGAGTTGCCTTGTTGAAAGGGGATTATAGATATAGTCAGACAGCAGAATGGTTCAAACTATCTGATGTGAA
Source organism: Falco cherrug (assembly GCF_023634085.1). Taxonomy (NCBI): domain Eukaryota; kingdom Metazoa; phylum Chordata; class Aves; order Falconiformes; family Falconidae; genus Falco; species Falco cherrug. The sequence continues at coordinate 90,902,048 of NC_073697.1, forward strand.
GTACAGAGATTAAAAATATTCTGCTATGTTCTACCACGTATATTGCATCCTGCACTTTTCAATTTCCAACCAATTTCTAAATATTTATTCTGACAACATCCGTCTGCAGAATATAGCCAAGTAAATACTATTCCCACTCTTTGAATGTAGTATGAAAAGCAGAGACAGCAGTGCCCCATTATTGAGGCTTTCTGTGAGAAAACAAGTGAAAGACCTTGTTAAAAATAGATCTGAACTTCCTGTGATGCCACTGCAGCTATGAAGTGTTTGTAACTGCTTGTTTTCACAAAACCTCCTTGGCCCATCTTTGGGAATACGGTACTGGGAAATGGAGATTCATACTGTGGAAGTAGAAATCTTTGTCTTTAGCAGTATATCTGCTTTACGGTAGATGCATCACCAGCGATATGCAAAGCTTAAGACTGATAATGTGCAGCTCTTATAATTCTTTTCACTATGACAGCCCTGGTCTTGGGATTTTTATAATGTGAAGCCTTAAAAAAGAGAATGAATGAATGTTTGATACCTGTGTAACACATACACACAGCACTTACTACTTTGTGTCTGAATATGAATCTCTGCTGCTTTTAGGAGCTGGAAGAAAAGCACCGTGAGGCTCAGATTGCAGCACAACATCTGGAGTTGCAGCTGAAGCAGAAGGAACAATTCTATGAGGAAAAACTCAAAGTAAAAATATCTTCTTATCATCTTCCTACAAGCTTTTGTGGGTAGAATGAGTTCAGGGTAAAACAGTTGCCTTTAGGCTGTGATTGCTTTGTCTTACGAGTTGCCTTTTTGCTTACCACTACTGAAATATTCAGAGAGCTTGTGGAATCTGAATAAGTTTTTCTTCTAGTCCATGCCATTGTACTTTATCTGTCTTTAGCACTGCATTTAAACAGGTGGCATTTGAAGTCGGACCTTAGGGAGGCAGTTGTTTATTGTAATTTGACTATTGCTGACTAAATAATACTTCATGCTATTGGATCTCACATCCTGAGAAAGCTCTCGGCTCCTACTGATGATTTTCTATGACTATTCACACAGCCTACCTGCAAGTTTTAAATTCAGCAAATACTGGAGCGTTTCTGAAATTCCATCTTTTTGGAGCTGTAACATCTGCCAAGAAGCCACAGAAACCGCCCACTTTGTTTTTGTCTTTTCCAGGGTAGCATAAGACTAACAAATGGTTAGAAATAGAATCAGACACCATCTAAAATTAGGAAAAATAAATTGGGAAATAAGAGTATGTGCACTGCCTAAGGATTTTTCTAAAGAACCTGCAGTATGTCAGTCAGTAAATGCATTTTGTCAGAATCTTTGTTTCCACTAAGCATAATCTGTTTTCGGCAATTTTAATCTAGTACATTTACCTAGGACTTTAATTCTACATTTCAGCTTAAATGTGAGAGGATGTAGTATTTAAGAGGAGAAAAGAAATTTCTGTGGGAGAAATATGAAGGGAAAAAAAAGAGAAGAAAGAAGGTTTCCCAGCAGACCAAAGCATGTGGTAATCAGTAATGAAAGGAAAGTGATAGAAAGCAGGAAGATCAGAGGTAGATGTTGGGAAAGGAGAAGTGATGACATAAAAACTGGAAAAGAGGATAGCGATTAGAAAAAGAGAGCCAGTGTATTACAGGGACATATGATATAGGGTTTAGTAGGAGGAATCAGGAAGCTGGGTGAAAGAGGACATGGGATTTTTGTAACTGGAACTATAAAACATATCCTGTGGTGTCCGGGCTTTGTGCTTCTGAAATCTTGTCTTGAAGGAAATGACCTTCAGTTTAACAACTGATTTAAATCTCTGAACATACATACATACGTAGCATGTGTTTTTACAAAAAGGTAACAGTTAGTTACTTCAGTCCTGTTCCTAATGAAAGGTGTTCGTGCCACAAAAAGAAGTCTTTTACTTAGCCGTTTTATTTGATGTCTCCAATGTGAAGAATTTATGGAGTCTCAGTTGCCTTCACATGCATACTTATGGAACTTACAAAATACTTCTGAGCCATATTGGTAGGGCAGCCAAAGGATGTGCACTTCCTTACTTCCTCTACTATGCTATTGGGGTATAGAGTTTTTCTGTTGTCTGTTGCATTAGTATGGAATATTTCCTGAACACAGTTTATATGAATTAAAATAATAATTAAAATGATCTACAGTATCTTCACGTCTTCATAAAATTCCATCATTAAATTCAGTTTCAGAGATAACTGAGGGAGTGCTCTTTTTTGGAATTTGCTCTTCCGTGGATGTCATGCAATTGCATCTTGGCTTTAATTTTGCTTGAGATATGATCAGTTGCTTGAAAAAAAATTTCTATCTTGATAATTTTCTTTCTGCTTGCCCTTTGCCCAGTGAAACAGATATAATTTAGACAAAAGAAATGTCTTCATTTAGGTGTTGGAAAATCAGATGAAGAAAGATCTTGCAGATAAGGAAGCACTTGAGAATATGCTTAGAAGACATGAAGAAGAAGCACGTGAGAAATGTAAAGTCCTGGCAGAACAGAAGGCGGTATGTATAGTTGAACTGGAAATTGAAGCATTTTAAAAGTAGCTTTCTGAGACTGATTTCAAGCATGATAATCTTGGTTTTGAGGTTTTGTAATGCTGCTGAGCTGTTTTGAAGGAAATCCACTGATTAATACTAATTTTAAAAGACCCTTTTATTTAGTTCAAGGTACCTTTGAGAATATTTCCTTAAAAGTAGCTACGTACCTTGCTGTGTACCCATCATTTTGTGCATTGATAATATAATGCTTGCTTTCCCTAATAGTAAAGCAGTAAAAAGCCGTTCTAATAGTTCCAGTAATTGCATCTGCAATGTTCTTTTGGCCATTTGATCAGTTTCTTTTTACTTTTTTTGTTTCTGGAAAAAGTTCAGACTTTTTTAAACATTGTTTTTATAATCATTTCTATTGTGTGGTCTCAAAGGCACTTTTCTCTGTTTCAGATGATCAATGCAATGGATTCTAAGATTAGATCACTGGAGCAGAGAATAGTGGAATTGTCTGAGGCCAATAAACTGGCAGCAAATAGCAGCCTTTTTACCCAGAGGAACATGTAAGTATAGCAACTGCTATCATACTGGTCACTACTGAACAGTTCTCAGTAAGATCTGTTCTCTTAATGTAAAAGTGGTTCTTTTTTGAATGCCTGCTGTGCTCCCTGCTTGTTTTTCAGTGATACAGAAATAGGCTTGTTCTTCAAATAGTTGTGGTTCACTGCCTGATTTGTACTTCCTCAAACATGACTAGGAAAATTGGTTTGTGTTACAGTGTTTACTTCAGAGTTTTTCTTGAGGCTGGTGCTTTTGTGCAGGTTAAATGAATAGTAATAATTTTAATTTCTAAATTATCTCTGGAGAAGCCTGTATTCCTTTTTTGAACATACATATTGGTAATAGATTCGTATTTTCCTTGGTTCCTGTGACAGTTACATAACGTTGAAACTGAAAACATTAAACACCTTTCTTTCACAAACATTCCATCCTGTTCTGATGGGTAAGAAGGCAAGTAAGAAAACTAGATTATTTTTTTTTTTAAGTCAAGAGTTTTTCTGCATGTTTTTTGTTTTTGAACTGCTGATTGCAAGAATGAGGTATTTTGTTACTGAAATGGGCAGAAGTAATGTAAACTAGGAGATACCCCAGCTTCAGCATGCCGCTTCAATTAATTTTGTTTTCTTCCTAACCCAGATAGCAAGAAGGCAGTAGAGATATATGCTAACCCAGCATATATCTCTGTTGCCTTCTTGTCCTCAGCCTTTCTTTATTTCTCATCAATGACTGGTGTAATAGGCAGTTCAGTGTTTTTGGGATATACTACTGGTCAAGATCTAATGTCATCTTGAATCACTATGTAATCAGCAGTTGTTCTTGTGGTGAATCCTTATTTATTAAACACAGAGGAAATATTCTGTGTCAGATCTTTTTGTCTGCCCAAACTTTATTTTGCTTTGGATTTTAGCTGAGATTCCTTTGTCCTTATAATGATGTTTTTCCTTCATAAATTACTTAAAGGCATTCTACTTGAAGTATAGGAAAGAGCACAGGTTGTTTGATATATCCTTCAAGGTAGTGCTAAAGTAGTATATGCTCTTACTGATTTAAGAGATGCGTCAACTTTGGCTGCCTGCAAAAAGGTTTTCAGTATCCGTCAACTGTTGTAAGAATGTCATGTTTGTGGGAAGCGCTTGGATAGATTCACCTATAATATTAAACAGAATCAAGCAAGGATGAATTTTGGCAAAGAGTTGCTTTGGTTTTATTCCTTTTCAGTGGTGATTATGCTTCCAGATATGTAATGGCTCCAGTTTTTGCTGGATTTCAAATATCTGGCAAGTTATTTTAGCCTAAGCAGCCAAAAATATTCACAAAAATAAGTGAGAAATTTAATTGTGTTGCTTTATGCTCCAGATGACCTCCAGTTAATCACCCAGGAGGTTTGTTGAGGCAGCAAAAATCATAACTTACCTTCAGTCTGAAATAAAACAGAAGTATTGCCTCAGCGTGTACCTGGGAAGCATATGCAAGGTCTAGCGTCACAGTCATTGGTTCTGAACTGAGTGTAAGAACTTAGCTGAGCTAAATGCGTCCTCTGAGAGCAGGGTGCTTGACTGGACATCCATAGGAAACAAGGAAAAAAAAATCTTAGAGTAGATTATTGAGAGTTATATTGTCAAGTAATGTAATTTTGCAGGATTGGTAGAAGGTAGTACAGAATTAACAAAATTTTAAGAGAAACTTGCTTCATTATGCATGTAGCTAGTTAATTTGTGCTTATTTTGTGAATTGTGGTGATGAAAATGTACAAATCTGTTGTTGGACTGTATTTTGAATCCACAAAAGCTACAGCTAATCTGAGCATATTTGAAGACGAGAACTAGTGATTAAAGCCTTGGGAGGAGAGAACAACTCTGCTAGCTTTTGTTCCATCAGTATCTCAGGAAACCAGTGAATATCGGGTTCCTGAGAAGATAGCCCAGTAAACAGTAGGAAGTGAAATAAGACCATTTGACAGTTCTGGCTGGCAATAATCTGTAGAGGTTTTTTTTTAAAAAAAAAAAAAAAAAAAAAAAGAAAAGGAAAGGTGAAAAGGGTGCAATGTAGAGAAATGTGACTCAGAAGACTTAAGTTCTATTTTTAGTTTTGTTAAGTCTTCCTATTTCATCTTGAGCAACCCACATAATTTCTTTGGGATAGGATTAATAACAGCTTATCTCACAGAGAACTTCTTAAAATATTAATTCATTATTATATGTAGAGCTTTGTGAGACTTCTAAGTAGAAAGCACACTATAAGGCAGAAGTTTCCAATGCATGATAAAATGTTTCCAGGAATTGTAAATAATGTAAAAAGACCATTTTTTTCTTTTTCTTCTTATTTTCTTTTTTTTTTTTTTTTTTTAATAAAGCTATTCATTTCAAATTATTATGGTAATAATTAATTGTTGCCAGCTCTCAAAATTCTTATGAGCACAAGTTATTATTTTTGTTCACTTTGTAGATTAGGACTTTGATCAGAGACAACAAAGCTTCACTTCAATGTAGGTCAAGTTCTAAGTCCATTACAATTTAAAAAACCAAACCCAACAAAACAACCCACAATACACTACCCCCTCAAACGCTAAATCATAGGGTTTCTCTTTTCTCATTGAAATACATTGTGTGAAGGCAACTATTCTTAGCATTTATTTTTACTGTATAGAAAAACATGTATCAAGGAACTGGTGAAATGAGAAGAATGAACTGCAGCTTAAATATTGTTATAGATTACTGTGTTCAAGGTTAATTTTTCTGTACAACTTGCAAACATGGAGTTTTAGTGTTCTGGGCATTTGTTGATGATTACACTAGTACATGGATCTTTTGCAGACAGAAATAAAGAGCTGACTTTTTTTTCTGGGTGTAGAATTTGAGCTATGAACTTAACTATTCTACTTAACAGGAAACTTGCATGCCTTTTCACTGGGGTGAATAAGGAAGATGTGTGTTAAGGACATTTTGGATTTGTCAGTTGTGCTTTTCTCCTATCAGGAAAGCCCAAGAGGAGATGATTTCAGAGCTCAGGCAACAGAAGTTCTACTTGGAAACACAAGCTGGAAAGTTAGAGGCCCAGAATCGAAAATTAGAAGAACAATTGGAAAAGATGAGTCACCAAGATCACACCGACAAGAACCGCCTGCTGGAGTTAGAGACTAGGCTGCGAGAGGTGAAAACTTGGGTTTAATCCCTCCAAACAAACTTACTGGGATGTAGCTTATTTTGAGTATTATAGCGAGAGGGAGAACCAAGTTGTTTTAGTGCTGTGTGTTATAAAAAATGGAATTATAAGGTGTATTAATTTAGTTTGGTCTAGTAGTACTTTTTTCCTTAGGAATAAAACCCAAAAAGTTTAAAATTGCCTATAAGAAGGAGATGAAAGTAAGTATTAAGGATTTGTCATTCTTAGACCTAACCGAATGTGAGCTTTTAGATCATCTTGCTTTCTCAGATTATTTGGGTTTTTGTACAATATCCTTATAATATTGTCCAGCTAGAGTGGTTATGGGATAGAGAATAAAAGCTTAGCTATGTACAATGGCCAGCTTAACCATAGCCTTACAGTCTACAGAATAGAAAGCAAAGGACACAAACGAATTGCTGTAAGAAAGCAGGAGACCTGTTGCTTCATGCACATTTTTCAGAAGTTTTCTGGAAAGGAAACCTAACAGTAATATGAAAATATGCATTTTTAAAGGTTTGTGAGCTGTGCTTCATTTTTAGTTTTGTGTGAACTAGTTTGGATCCACTTCAAATCTTCTTTTACCTTCTCCAGTCTCACTCCACTAATTTTCAGCTAAGACTGAAATCTTGCCTTTAGCTAAGAGGGTTGGACGACCAACACATGTCCTTGTTTGACCGGAAGTTGGTTGGGACCAGTGTAAGATTTCTGGCAGGCTTGTCGCGCATCTACAGCACAACAGACAGATTCACTTGGGATAGCAGACAGCCTGAAGAAGGTGCTAAGGTTTGGAATTGATTTTGAGCACTGAGATCTGTTCTGCTGCTTGTTCATTTCTTATCCATTTCTGGAAATGACATGTTTATCCCTGAGTATGCCTCAAGAAAACCTTCAACAGAAGCCATTCAAATAAACCCAGAGCCAGATGATCTGGCTGGTTTCTTTAAAAAGATTCTGAAGGGAAAATCACAAGTCAGTTGCGAAATGTGTGTAATGTTTACATATACTTAAAGATTAGTATTGATGTTTATGCCTAAATATTCTCAATTTCAGTGACGAAAGTTCATCACAAACTACTTCAACTTTCATGCTTTTTATATCAACGTTTGGGGTGTGCTATTTGACTCACAGCTGGAACTGTTCTTGTGCCCTTGTTTCACAATTGCCAGGTTGCTTTTAACCTTTATCAAAGCAAACCAGTAGTTTTTAGGTAGTAGGCAAAGCTGTGTCCTTGAATTCTCAGTGACTTAAGCAATCTGTCAAGACGTGATTTTTGGGATAGACATGGCAATGGCATCTTAAAGTGAGGTCTGAAATGAGATTACGTTGCCTATATATTCTTTGTTAGTAACTCATATTCAGGTGGTGCTTTTCCTTTCTTCAGGTTAGTCTAGAGCATGAAGAACAAAAGCTGGAACTCAAAAGGCAGTTGACAGAATTGCAGCTGACGCTCCAGGAGCGGGAATCTCAAATTACCGGGCTGCAGGCTGCACGGACAGCCCTGGAAAATCAGCTCCGCGAAGCCAAAACTGAATTAGAGGAAACAACAGCTGAGGCAGAGGAAGAGATTCAAGCTCTCACGGTGAGCCCTAAAATTTGTACTATGAGCTATATAGCTGCATGTTTCATAAAGAGGTTAAAATGAATTTATACTATTTAATTTTTAATTTTCAGAACAGGATATGAATTTTGCCTTGGGCTGATACAGGCAGGAATGGCTACAATGTTGAATTTTGTCTGTCTTATTATCTTTAACCATACAAATGCTTCCTGCTCGTGGTTCAGTGCTGCTAAAACTGATTGATTGTAAGGGCATTATTGCTTTTGTGATGAGGTGAAAGTTGCATATGAAATTGTTAGGAGTTTTGCTCTGTGATTGATTGATTTATTTAATTAATGTCTCATGAGTTTGAATACAGTTGATGATCATAAATGTTTTGATGATTTTTTTTTTTTTCTATCAGTTACTTTGCTTTGAGGATACTTATTCAGGAAAAAACCCACCAAATTCCTAGGAAAATACTGTTCATTCCAGCGTCTCTTCCACATAGCTTTATTCCAGTGCTTATTTAATTAAAAATTTTCACTTGTCTCTCAGTCTCTGGTGAGGTGTGTGAATGATATAAAGGAAAAGAAAAATTTAATTACCTTCCCCCCACTCCCAGTAAATGAATTCTGAAATACATGCTGCTGGTTGCTGTCTCTTGAGTACAAAAAGGTGCTTTCAAACTGCTTAATTCTGAGAAATATTTCCTTCATAAAAGATTCCCAGGGCTGCGGGGGGAGAGTATATGTATATGACCTGCTGCCAGGTAACCCCCACTGAGCAGCAGTCTTTAATGACCTTCAGATCCAGTTATTTTGAAGTGTTGAAAATGTTCATTCTCTTGCTCCAGTGACATTTGATCAAAGAACAGTTGTGAATATTTCTGCCATTGCTATTTTTCGGAAAGGATGGTGGGCCCAGCTGAGATAGATGCTTGTATTATGTTGATGCTTTGGGTAGATGAATGGGAGAACGGTTCACTCGGGAGTTGTTCTAAAGTGGGTGCACACTGAGAAAGTACAGCAGCAACATCAAGGCTTAAGAATAACTGAATAAGAACACGGCATCGGTTTCTTTTTTGCTCAAGACTGACATGGTCCCTTCCCAGCCGAAAGCTTTGCGTAGCAACTAATATCACTGCCAATGGGATGGTGACGTGCACAATATCTTTACCATACACTGCCAGTGAAACGGATGCATATTTATGACCTGTGTTCACTCAGTTATCGCTTCAGTTGATTTGGCAAAATGGGAGTGGTTTTGGGCCAGCTGTTGTAAGATAGTCCAGTTCGGTGGGCTTGGGAGTGTTTCTGTTATGGGTTTTTTTTTTTTTCATATTGTTTTTTTTATTTTTCACGTTGCCTGTTGTGGTAATATAGCTTTTTAGCTCTCATATTTGACTTCTGCTGAACAGTTTTTTTTCCTGTTTAGTCTCTTGGCTCTAAGGAAAATATTCTGAATCAAGAAAGGTGGCTGGATGTGCTAGTGCGCCAACCTTTCATTTGTTACGTTTTCAGATAGCATATGGCATTAGACACGTGTTAAATCAGTTTGAATTTTGAGAGAGGCCATGAGGCTGAAACAAGAACTCTTGCTTTGTCATGCTTTGCTTGTAAATTAGGAGGTAAAATGGTGCATGCAATACTGCATTCTTTAAAATACGCGTTTGCACTTTTCCATACTTTGGATGCTGTCTTCCAAAGAATTGATTATTATGTTTCATTGCTGCTGCTTAGAGAGGCTCAGGATTAAATGGTACTTCATGGTAGGATTCAAGTAGATTGGCAGAGCTGTTTGGGATAGCTTGCATAATACTTCATTATAGTTTTTCTTTGCAAGCATTAAATTGTATGCAGTATTTATTTTATGCGAAATACCAATCTGGATATGGAAGTAAAAGCAACTCAAATTTAAATTTATCAAGAATGTACAAACTTAACATAGAGTTGATGTGTTTTCTGGTGATGGAAACTGTTATGGAATTCAGTTCTTGAGTTTGTACATTTTTCTAAAGTGGTTTAGAATTGGGAGCATAAGTGTATTTCGATTAAGTAGGAACGTGACATTTGCTAATCAGTTCTTTGCCACTACAGAGTGCTTTCATAGCCTGCAGCATCTGCCTTCCGAACTTTGCTTGCTGGTAGATTGTTCTGCAGTTTGTTTAGCAACAGCTGTTGGATTCGAATTCTAATGTATGAAAAATTGATGATTAACTTCTTACCTCCTTTAGGCACATAGAGATGAAATCCAGCGTAAATTTGAAGCCCTTCGTAATAGCTGCACAGTGAGTATTAAATACAGATCATTGAATTATTTTGAAATTAATTCTAAGAAAACAAACAATTTGCTTGTTTAATCCTTGATGACATTAGTTCCTAATGTGGACTTCTGGCTTCAAGGTGTTAGTAGGAGTTAGACGGATTGGATTTGATTTCTTTTAGGTTTCAGGTAAACCTCAATTTTGAGGTTTTAGTCTGATTGTGAAATTGATACTATTCTTCTTTTTGGAGAAGAAAGTAAATTAAAATATCTCATTGCAGTGCAGCTAATAAGAATGGTGTAGCAGCTGCAAAAAATAATTGTAGGTGAAGATCTTTTCTGCTCACAAGAAGAGGAGATCTACCTGTCCAAGTCCTGAGCTGCATTGTAGATCTAGGCCAGAGTGGAAGAGCCTACATGCTACTCTGGATTTTAAGGAGGACTTTAACACTGAAGAGGCAAGAAATATTATGGTTCCAAATAATACATTGACATGTAGTCATCTGCTCAAAAAGCAGAGAGGACTCTAGGATCTTGATTGGCACCTTCCATTGCTTTGATATCTTTTGACATGTTTTCAGATCCATTTCATCAATCCAGGACAGATGTCTAAGGGTTTGTCTATCAACAGATTCTTGCAGATCAACACTAATTTCAAACTTGTTTGTGATGATTGAGGAAAGCATCTGTCTTTCAACAACATGAGTTACAAAAGCGTTGAATAAGGACCACAGTCCTCTGGATCAGCATTGATTGCTGATCTCTCTAGGCTTTTTTCTCTTTAGCCCACTCTGTAAGTAGGGCTTAATTGCTGGGTTTATCTTGATTGTTTCCCTTCTTCCAGTGATTTCCTCAAACTTAATTTTTTATGCTGTAGGACTACGTATCTAATGTACAAGTTTTCATCTTTTGAAAATATCTTGGCAGGATGAGAGTTAATCTATTTTCCTCGGTTGCTCTTCAGCGCTAAGCAAGGGAATTCTTCTATTCTGTTCATAGAATATACTGATATGAAGAAATGAGGAAGTAGAGCTTACCAAAGCGTGTTAACCTCTGTCTAAAAGAAATGCTGCACAAGAACCTTTACGTTTTATGCCCTTCTTTGTTTAGATTGATCCTGTAGCTCCATATGTGCTATCATGTATCTTACATCCATAGCTATCTTATTTTGTTCTATCTTGTCCTTCATACATAATGACAGTTTTCTATGAAAATGCTTATGTGATCTCCATGCAGGCAGAGACCAGTTGTGGAAAATCTTTAGTTTCTTTTCACGGCATGGTAAGCTGCCTTTCAGAGGTTGTGACTTACTATCTAGTAACATTTTGGCTCTGTGAGGTGAGCAGTCTCCAGCAGTGAGGAGTGACCCATAACGTCTCAGGAATGTTGAGAGCTTCAAAGGTTCTGCATAAAAGGATTTCTAATTGCACACAACAATGCATTGTAAAGACCTTCAGTGGGATAAGTGGGATCAAACATCCTCATCAATAAGAAATTAATTGAATAGTTCCTAAATGAATAATACATGCTCATCATACATTCTTTTTCCAGCTCAGGAGAATGCATGTATAATTAATTTAATTGACCATGGATAGCAACTTTCTTGTTTTGTGTTACGAGTAGTTCTAGCTGTCTATCCTGTCTACAGAGGAACACTAAGAGAAAATATAGGGCAAACTCTTATTGACAGTGAGGGATCAGGGAACGTTTATTATGGTGCCTTCACCAGATGTTTCAACCTTATTTTTCTCATTGTGACCTGACCGGTATGATGCAGGCTTTGCCTTTTGGTGACCATGTGATTCAACTTGAAGGTGATTAGAATTTATACTCCTTTTAAAATAAGATAACACTTCAAGGCAACAATTATAATATGCTGCTACTTATGCAGCATGATAATGAGTGGGTTTATTCTTATAGCAAGTTTTCAAAATATATCCTTTGTAAGCTGAAACAAACTCCTTGAACTAGTCTGGAAAACTTCGTGGCATGGAGTTAATTTTTTATTTAGTCTTACTGAGAAGCCCAAAACAGCATAAGAATTATGAATATAAGATTAGACAAGGGAAAAAATTGAAAGATTCAAATACTTCAGTACTTTTGTAGTATTCAAAGGATAAATAAAAAACAACCTTAATCTACTTTCTTTGGTATTTCTTCTGTTTCTCTAGCTTCACAAAGGTCACAGCTTCCCACTGTAGAGAAGGTTTACACCTCAAATGTGTGTCTGCTTCACTTGTACACTCATTGCACTCTTGTTCTTCCTTTTGCTGGAGTCTTTGAGCAAGGAGACATTTTTTAGGCTCTCCTATTTGTTCATTTTAATTTTGCTGTGTTTTGGGGTGCATACACAGAGACTGTTGCTATGTTGTTGGTTGTAATTTCTACCTTGCTTGTGAATTTATATTCAGTTGCTCTGATAGCTCTGCATTGTTTCATATTTTGACATCTCGCTTTTTGGGGTCAAAAAGAAAACACTAGCATTTGCTTTCTCTGTGTCTCAGTTGTGCAAGAAATAATAGGATGCATAATTACAATAAAAATTGTAAATTGTGGTACCTGCTGTATCCACACACAGATGCATGTGGGCACATATGAAGAGCAGTATTTTATCATCATCTTCTCACAATGATAGCTCATCCAAAAAATCTGTTGAGGGATAAGGACTAGTTTCCTACATTTAAAAAATTATTCTGTAAAAAATATGATCCATTTGAGTGTTATAAGTGATTTACAGACAATCAGAAAAAGATCTAGAAATAAAAGGCATTTTTTTATATAGGAAAGTTTACGTATTTGTCAGTTGGTTCCAACTGCTTCTTAATTATGGCCTGTTGGATCATCATTTGAAGTTAAAAATACAACCAAGTCATCTAAATAGCAGTGGAATTGTTTCAAAAAGAAAACATTTAGTAAAGCCTATAAATATTTAGAAGAAAAGAATCCTATAAAGTATTTACACTCAGTAAAGTACTACTGCTATTCCAGGATACCACCATCTGAATCTTTTAGTCTTCTTCAGGTACAGGCTGTTGCTTTTACTCTAGCAAGGAGAATGGCATTTCTTAGTACTAATTGGATATTGCATTTCCATTTATTCAAGATTTCTCCAATAAAATAAGGTTTATCTTCCCTCTTTGAGGTTTTGTCATCATCTTGTGTTCCCGTCGTAAACATTAATGGGCTTTATTCTGCACTTGTCTATGAGATTGGATATTGAGGCATTAAATCTGCCAGTGTGTTAGGAACATGTATATTTTAGTCATGCATAAATTCCTGCTGGCTTTGGTCTAAGGTCCTGATTTCCCATTGGCTCAGTGAGTTGACAAACAAGAGTAATGTGTGTTCTTGAAAACTTCCAAAATTATGTCTAGGATGTTATATACTTTGCCAAATTATGTTTCGGAGTAAAGGGGTTTGCTCACTGTAACAAGGCTAATACCCAGGCAAAATTTTTTATATGGGTTTGTTAAATTTGTACACACACCAAAAAAAAAAAGATTGGCTGTTGGGTGGATGGGAGGGGTTATCCCTGATTCTCATTTCACAGAAAATGTGATGGCGGTTGCCAGTTATAGGCAAAAATGGAGCTTTGTAGTTTTTGTAGCCTAATAAGAAGTCAGAGGCTTCTAGGATATGAGGTGTTGCTGTAAAAGAGGCTAATGGGGCCTTCACCGTGGATGACGACGTTGTCGCCATTTGAGGGTGAGGCTTGTGGTTGGTAGAGGCAGCTCATCTTCTGGGAACAGGAGGCTGTATGTTTTAATAATGGGTTGGTTGGGAAGAAGAGGAATGCAGACTGCAATGTCCTACTACTCTGCAGCTACTAACAAGAGCAGCGTCCCTCAAGCTAAGCCATGATGAACTTTTGGAGACTCTGTGTAAGGTATGTGTCGAGTCACAGATGATGTCTGACTATGGAAAGGGAAAGAGAGTGAGTTCATTGTTACATGCTGATCAAACAGGTAGAGATACAAGACCGGCATCTATCTGCAGCTGTGTTCAGTAAAAGGCATGGTGTGCTGCTCCGTTACAATGCAAAGAAAAGCTTTGGCTCTCGGATCCGCATGTGAGTAGGTTAAGACAAAGTGAGTCGGATGCCTGCTTTTGCTTCCTCCTCACAATAATCTTATTGTGAGATTATTTTATGAGAGATACTTACTTCTGGCAGGTAGCTTTCTAGTAAAGATTAGTGAGAGTGAGGAGGAGTAGAAATGGATAGAGGAAAACTGTGCATTAGTCCGGAAGTTCTGAATTAAGATTCTGTGTAAAATTGCATTGAACTCCAAATAACACGCTGCTGATAGCATCCTGAAACAGCTTACCTTGCTTTTTTCTTTCTGCATGTCTGGTGGTGGCATCTGAGAACCAAGACATCTTCAGGAAGGAATAAGGTTATGGAGAAGTTTGCCAGCTGCAGTCAGCAGTAAAACTAAAACTGCTTCCTTTTCTCCTTTCCCTCATTATTTTGCCTGTGGTTTTGATATGTGGAGCATGTGGATTAAATTTTGTAGGTTGTCTCTCATATGTAAAACTAATCATTATGGCCCTGAACCGCTTGTTGCTGTGATATTTAATTTGTGATCTCTGCCTGGAGAGGTTTGTAGGAGCAGGTATAGTGGCTGTGAATCTGTGCAATCTCACAAGAAACACTTTGCTTTTCTGAAACTATACAATGGGGAGGGAATTGTGCTGAATATGGTCACTTTTGCTGAACAGCTATTGCTTGGGTTGCTCTGTAATATTTAAAAATGAGATACAGTCTTCTGTATCAGTATGAAGATAAGTTGTGCGCTTAGATGTGGCGTGTAGTGAACAATCTGCCAAGATTAGGATGGTGTAGTTAGATCATATCTTTATTTTATGGATTAGTTGTGGTGAAGATATGCATAATTGAAGAGAAAATTTCAGTTGCTCTGTGAGTGATGATACAGTGGCACAGATAGAGTGGCTGCCTAGATTGTCTAGAGTTGGTTTTCCAAGCTTTCAAGTGTTTGGTTGCTTTATAAACTTTAAATTCGAAGATTTTTGTAATTATATTACAAGTTTCTAAAAGATAAAATAGTGTTTTCTTACAGACTTTCCTCTAATAATACTCCAGCTTTAACTCCAGAATAGCTCAGGGTGGGTTGGTTGGTTTATTTGGATCATTTTTGCCTGGGGATTTCCTTAACTGAACAGAAGAATACCTAAAGCTATTGACTTTTTTCAGGTACGGGATTCTGGCGTAGGTTGTATGTAAGTATGTATGTAGCTCTAAGACATCATTTCCTATCAAATGTGATTTTTTGATCTGTGTTTTGTTTCTTCTTTGTTCCCAGGACAGGCATTTCTATCAAACCGTGTCCCATTTTCCTGTGTCAGTATTACCCATTACTATTTAGGTTTTTTAAGTTACAAACTCTGTAACCCTGTTGGTTTACACATAGCTGCAGAGAGCTTTTAAATATTGGATTTGTTAACAAATTGCCCCTTTCTCCATGGAAAAAAGGAAAATGGTACTGAGAAGAATAATCTTTTTCTTTTAATAAAATCTATCAATCTATATAGATTACGTTACATAGGTTATAATATATTTGGAATTTAAGCCAAGTCATTTTGTAATTGTCAGTAAATATACTGTTAGGAAAACATGCAAGAAAGGCGATTACATCACTTCTTCTGGAACGCTTCTTTCTTATCTGCTTTGTTACTTACGTTTTCCAGAAATATCCTACTAGGTAAAATGTAACAGTGAAATATAAAATGATCTGGTTTCATTTTAGTTATGTTGGGGAAAGAAGTCAAAATCTCAGAACCTAGAATAAAAGCAAATGAAAGCTTGTCTTCCAGCCCTTAAGGGATAAACCCAACTTGAAATACACCCAGGTTTTAAAAAAAATTTAGTCGTTTGGCACAATAACTCTGCATGTCACCTTATCCATTTTGTGTTTACCCCATCTCTGCTTTCTTGTATTTCAAAAGCAGTTTAATAATTTTTATTACAAGTACTTGTATTAATATATAAAATATATGTGGAAGAAGCCATGGGTGTATAAAATATATCTTCAAACTGCCTAGATAGGTGTCGTGGTTAAACTTAAATATAAAAACAAGTGGGAGAAAAAGAGAGATTATCCTATCTGGCAGTAGAAATCTCTACTGATTAGAAAGCTGCTAATTGTAAGAATGGTAGGTAAAACACTGTAAAAACAAATGCTCTTTTGTTCCTTTTTGTTTGTATAAATACATTCCGAAGTTCTTACCCCTACAGCAATATAGACACTAACACTTCCTTATGACGCAGTCTGCGTTCTTTGAAAACTTGATGCATACAATACAGAATAAAATGTCTATTTTGAATAGGGCAATAAGAATGCTCAACAAGCAACCACACAGTTGAATTTTTGTTAAAAATGTTGTGGCTTAAAGTATGAATAATTTTGGTTTGACTCTGAACCATATGGGTAGCAGGAACTCCCCTTCACCCAGCAGGGAGTAATGTCAGTTGGACTTTTTCTGCTTACAGTTTAAAAATCAAATACTGTTAATTTAGATCTAGGAGAGGCATGGTAAAAGGCTGCCAAAATACCCGTTACAGATTCTTCCAAAAGAAATGGTTGTCATCTTTCCAGATAGCTGAGAAGAGCTGTGTGCTCTACTGCTTTAGATATTTAAGTCTTTGGCTTGTGTAGGAAATTGGAACATTTAAACTTGAATGTGTGGCCAGCCGTGCTCTGGGATTTAATTTTTCCCATTTAATGAAGTATCTTTGACATCTAGACATAAATTCTTCTAGAACATATTTGTAAGAGTTGAATAAGAATTGTATAGAGTTTACCAGTTTCTGAAATTATTTTTTATTAAGCTGATTTCAGGATTATACTGAGGTTTCTTTCTCTTCTGTTGTGATGATGTTTTTGGGTCAGGAGGAGGTACAGGTATTCATCCATCCAGTGTTCATGGCCTTTCATTCATAAAAATCAAATGGGACTGTGAAAATGGCCCACCGTTGTTCATGTTTTCCTTTAAATTGAAGGGGAATGTGGTTTAAAGCGTATGGTGTAATGCCAGTCCGATTAAACAAATGGACTCTTCTACTTCATTAAAGGCAAGGTCATTGTCTTTGAGTTTTTGCTTTTCACTGATTTTCTGATAGTCTGTTGTGTTGTCACACTTTTTTCTTTCTTCATATATCCCGTGCTGTCATCCATAATGCTCTTGTTCAGTTTTCTTAAATATCACACTCTGAAAGCCTCTCGGAGAGGTATTAGCCTCATTTCACTTAATGGGAAATTGAGGCAAAAAAAGGCAAAGTGCTTTGGCAAAGGTACGCTAGGTCAGCAGCAGATCTGAGGATACAACCAGAACTCCTCATTCCCAATCCAGTGCTTCAGGTGTGGCATTCTCTCTAAAATAATAAAGTGTATTGCAGCATATTTGTACTCTAAACCAAGTTAGAAAAAGAAATCAAGCTATTTTCTGTAAGAAACAAAACTCTCTTCCTGATCAAGTACACTCCTGTGCGTAAAACCTACCATTACGATATTGCTTTTGATTAAATTAGAAAAACTTTAAAAGCCAGGTTGTCTCCTTGCTTGGCAATAAATGGTTCTGTGAGAGAAAAACACTTTTTTGAAAAACTTTACTTACTAGCATTATTTAATTTGTTTTTCTTTCTAGGTGATTACAGATTTGGAAGAGCAGCTGAACCAGCTCAGTGAAGACAATGCAGAACTGAACAATCAGAATTTCTTCCTGTCCAAGCAACTTGATGAGGCCTCAGGGGCCAACGATGAGGTCGTCCAGTTGCGAAGTGAAGTTGACCATCTCCGTCGAGAAATCACTGAGAGAGAGATGCAGCTTACCAGTCAGAAACAAGTAAGACTTACAAAGTCTGGATCAAAATCTCTTCGGGATAGCTAGTTAATTACCTGTAAGGCAAAAAATTCTTTTTGATCTGGAAACTGGTAAGGAATTAATATACTTCCAGGGCCAATGGCATTTAAGGCTTCCTTCCCAGAGCAGTTGAGTGAATGGAAATGTTTGGTATTTCCCATTGTATTTTTATGCAGTTTTATTTAGAAATTTTGTGCTCTGAAGATACTGTAATTTAGAATTATTCGTTTTACTGTTGTGACCCTGGAAATTTCAAAATTTTTATAATGATACAGAACTGACATTAACGGCAATCACAAGTGAATGTATGGAAGCCTCGAAATAAATGGGTTGTGATTTACCAGCTTATGTTTGCTGCCAATTTGCATGTACTGTAATTTAAATGGTAAGGCTGAAGCTTAAAGTGCACGCTTGATGTGGGATGTGAGAATTGATAGGAGGATTTATTTTTAGACTATGGAGGCCTTGAAGACAACATGTACGATGCTGGAAGAGCAAGTAATGGACTTGGAGGCCCTGAATGATGAACTCTTGGAGAAAGAGCGTCAGTGGGAAGCATGGAGAAGTGTTCTAGGGGATGAGAAATCCCAGTTTGAATGTCGAGTTAGAGAGTTGCAGAGGATGCTGGATACTGAGAAACAGAGCAGGTCTCTCTCTCCCCTCCTCCCCCTTTTATTAACTTTTGTGAAAATGCTCTATAGAAGCTAGTACAAAAAATACATTTAGAATAGGATATGGGAGTTGGAACTAAATATAAAATCTTGGGAGGTAGTTCTAAAAATGGTTTATTAGTTAATAGTCATTCACCAGTGATATTGTTTCTTTGCAAGCGAGCGATTTGTGGGGTGTGGTATTTATCATTGTAATTTATAAAATGTCTTGATTTATTATCTTCTACTTTAATATAGGGAAAAACAGTCTTAGCTCCTAACTGTTCCTATGGGATCTTGAAATTTTCAGGCTGTAGTTCTAGCAGGGGCAGGAACAGGGTTATATAATATAAAAGCATTGCAGCAAACAGTCTGGCTTTATAAAGTAACATCTTGAATTTGAGGCAACCCCCTGAAAAAGTTATTGATGCCACTGCATGCTAGGAAGAGGTCAAGCCCAGAAAGGAGTTAGGTAACATTATTTTCCATTTTAATACAGAGTGAGAGCAGATCAGCGTATTACTGAATCTCGCCAGGTGGTAGAACTAGCTGTCAAAGAACACAAGGCAGAGATTCTAGCCCTCCAGCAAGCACTAAAGGAACAAAAACTCAAAGCTGAGAGCCTTTCTGATAAGGTAAGTAACTTTCAAACCTAGACTTTCATAATTAGGTGAGATACTTTTCTAGAGAGATTACTTGTAGAAATGCAGTTTTCAGCAGCTTTTTCAAGATGTTAGAGCAAATTAGAAAGACTGGAGGTCATAGAATAGAATTCCATCTTCAAGCCAAAGACCTCAGATTTCCTTTTGAAAAAGGACTATAGCAGAAAGCAGCCTGTGATGCCTGGAGCATACAGTGAAGTCCTTCAGTAACTTGGTGTCTGCATTTGAGCAACGGTACGCCAAAATGTTGTTTGGCTGGTTTTCCCCCTTGTAGTAAGTAAAGGATAATTGTATCGTTTTTCTTTAGTGTGTGCTTGGTGAAGTTGGATTTTAAGATTGTGGAACGCTGTATTTATTAGTGTTCAATGTTACTCTGACCATCTATCCCACCCGCCCAGCTCAATGACCTGGAGAAGAAGCATGCTATGTTGGAGATGAACGCACGCAGTTTACAACAGAAGCTTGAGACAGAAAGGGAGCTCAAGCAGAGACTTCTGGAGGAGGTAACCTTGGAAATTGATGTTATAACTTCAGAAGCAGGGTCCACATCTTGGTGAGGGATGGAAGTTGTGTGAATAGCAGTGTTACACATCCATCCTTCTTCTATATAATGAAGTTGGGGGGGTTGTTTTTACTTAAAACTGCAAAGTGTGTAGCCACGTTGGGGAGCGGTAGAAGTTAATTGCTCAAGGGAAGGTGAGCTGGGAGCCAAGGGTGACAGCAAGTCAGACAAGTTTAGGGACCTTGCAGCCAGTGGGCACAGTGCCTGAACAACAAGGGCAGAGCAGGTTTGGGGAATGGGGCTCAGCCATTGTTGCAGAAGCCTGTAGTGATGGAGGCACATCCCAGCTCAGGTCTACAAGGCAAGGTCGGTACCCAGGCACAGCGCTCTTACAACATAGCCCTGACCAGACCAAATGCAAGGACCGTAGCTTAAAACCTGCTCTGGAGCCAAGGTGCTGAGGGTGCGTGGGCAGAGGCCACAGGTGAGGCGTCTCACAGCTCTTTTGTGGTAATTTAGCTCGGTTCACAGAAGTCTGATCCGAGGTTACACACCTGCGCCATACCAGCAAGATTTTGAGTGCAGGCAGCCAGACCTGGTTAGTGGCGGAAGGGGTGGCAGAGGAGGATTTCAGGGGAAAGGTGGTTACAGGCAATCTGAGAGGGCAGTCAGAGCCTTCTGGGGGTACTGCCAAGTTATCCCAGAGGTGAGAACTTGCTTATGCATCGCAGTGCAAGTTTTCTGGCTCTTGCTTTGTAACATATGAGCATTAATGGTTTTCATACTTGGGGACTTTCTCATGAAGAAAGTACAAAACCTGAAAGAATTGGGAGTAGTTTGTCATGTGCCCTTTTCTGTTGTTAGCTGGAGACAAAGATGTAAACAATTGGACATCCTTTTCCTTATCTTGTGTGATGATAGGAGGAGGAGTTTATCCTGATTTATAGGAAAGATATTTTTTTTTCTTTTATTGCAAAGTACTGAGATGGCTTCTGGTGATTGTGTAGAGCTTGAGAAAGTAGCATCGAGAAATTCTTTGTGTAGTACAGTCTTATTAACAATTACAAGATTTTAAACGCTTAAAAAAGCAAGTAACTTGAACATGTGGTTGAAAGAAAAGGTGTTGCTGCAGATTAGTAAAAATACACTACACAGAAATGCTTGTTTAGTCATAATGCATTCTGAAAGAAAGGAAACTTCTAGAATCTTGTAATTTTCCAGCTTTTAAAGAACCATCTGTTTACTTTTAAGTTCCACAATGTGCTTACTTTACAAGGAGAGGTAACATTTAATAGCTTTTATTTAAAAACAAGCAAACAACAAAGCCAAGACACTGGCCTTTGTTTTCCTGTTAACAGCAGGCAAAGCTGCAGCAGCAAATGGATCTGCAAAAGAATCACATCTTCCGCCTAACTCAAGGTCTGCAAGAAGCTCTAGATCGAGCTGATCTTCTGAAGACTGAAAGAAGTGACCTGGAATATCAGCTGGAAAACATTCAGGTGAGGCTGAGGAAACGGCGGCAGGCCTCTGTGCTCCCCACTCCCTCTGAGGTTTTAGGATGTGACCTACTGTTCCCATGTGATGCTTCCCTTATACTATTTTTTAGCTCTATTCCGCTGTGAGTTACCTGTTTCTTCTACTGAGATGCAATTTCCTACGTGTGTGTGTGGTTCACAGGTTCTCTATTCCCATGAAAAAGTGAAAATGGAGGGCACTATTTCTCAGCAAACCAAACTCATTGATTTCCTGCAGGCAAAGATGGACCAACCAGCGAAAAAGAAAAAGGTGGGTGAAAAAGGTTTGAGAGGCATGCAGTTAAATGACGGTTTTGTGATTGGTTATGTGCTGTGTATTCATAATACCCTGTTTTATCTTTCTGCATGTAACACAACTGTGTCCTCATTTAAGAACATTCTGATTTGCTGAATAACGACTTTACCAGGCAGGATGTGTTCTTTGTGGCTTTTCCAGTATTTTGTAATTCCTACAACACTTAAGTTACAACACAGTAGCTACACGTCAGTGAGGCTGTAGGAATACAGAATGTTAACCGTGCTTTTTTTTTTTTTTTTTTTTAATGGTAAATATAGGATCTATGTGTGTAGGAACATATTGTGTATCTAGAGTGGTTGTCTTGTAGTTACAGCATAGGATTGATTAGTCAGGCGATGTGACTTGTGTCACATCTTTGTCATAAGCCGTTCTGTCATTTTGAATCAAGTGATTTAATTTTAACCACATATTTTGAGATCCTCTGTTTAGATGCTTTCGGAAACTCAAGGTGTGAGTACTAACAGGTAACGTACGTCCCTCCTTTAAATTAATCCATATCTCAACATTTTCTCTCCAGTGCCAGTATGAACTAAAAATCCATCCTTACGCATATCAGAATTGCCATTAGGCCCTCTGGCCGGACTGCCACTAGCTAGTTTCACTTTGCCTAGTTTAAGCCATCTCTTACTAGGAGTTAGGAGTTGTCTGTGTGTTTCTGTTGCTAGGGCCTGTTTAGTCGGCGGAAAGAGGACCCTTCTTTACCCACACAGGTTCCCCTGCAATACAATGAGCTGAAAGTGGCACTGGAGAAGGAGAAGGCTCGCTCTGCTGAGCTGGAGGAGGCTCTACAGAAAACACGCATTGAACTCAGATCTGCTCGTGAAGAAGGTAGGGGTTAACAGAAAAGGTGAAACTGGAAGGAGACGCACGGTTTTGGTCTGAAAACGTGCTTTTAAGTGTGTGCCGCTATAGCAGTAGCATGTTGTTTAATTCTTACCTACTGCTATGAAGATGCAATAAGGCTACACTTTTCTGCGGGTTGTAACCACTGAATGGTTACACAGAACCACTGCTATGAACTAGTGTTCCGTGTTGGTTATGTTAATGAGTGGCATTTATCTCATCTATAGCTGCTCATCGGAAAATATCAGACCACCCTCATCCATCTACTCCAGCCACAGCCAGGCAGCAGATCATCATGTCTGCCATAGTCCGCTCACCAGAGCATCAGCCTACTCCAATCAGTTTGCTAGCTCCTCCCTCCAGTCGCAGGAAGGAATCCTCCACACCAGAGGGTAGGTTCTTAGTGAACTTTTCTGTGACTATTTTTTTACTATTTCAACGCTATCTCTTTTTTTTTTTTTTTTTTTTAATATCAAAACAAGAGTTTTTTCATGATAGAAATATTGCATGCTAAGTTTTGCTTTTGTTTTTGGTTTACAATTCTCTATTTGGATTATATAACTTATTTCTGAAAACAGTTACTAGCATGAATTGTTTTAAAAGCATGTCTTTTTCAAAGGAGTATGTTTTCTGTACTACTCTCTGCATTGACCAAAAGGATTTATGGCTGTTTCCTTAGCAGTTAAAATTTTTACTTGTCCAAACTGCAGATTTGTTCTGCTGAGCAGGAAGTTTCTGTCAAGACTAAAAGACTTCAGTTAGGCATAAAAGGAAGATACCAGGTCAAAGATAACATTAATATCTTATTAGCTAGAAAAAGAGGATACCCTTCTATATCCTTGAGAATGGAGGGGAGAGGATCATCAGGAAAAAAAAAATCAAAGGATTGAGGGCTCTGCTGATTTATTCTTAGCTAACCAGTATTCCAGAGTGAGTGTTGAACCCCGAGGCTCTGAACTAAAACCTCCAGCCTTTAGCTGGAAAATTCCAGAACCCACAAACTGGTCCCGCCATCACAGACAGCTGGGGAGGCGCAGGGTGCTGCAAGGATGGGTAACACTGGCATGGGAAGATGTCCTCCGGGGCACGTCACGGGCAGGGAAGAGAACAGTGTTCATCAGCAAAAGACCATGCCTTGAAGGATAAGCTTTGCTCAGTATAGATCTGCTAACAGGGATTTTAGGTGTGCTTTGAGAGATGCTGGCACTGACGGCTAGCGTGAAGGCTGTATGAAGCAGGCCTGCTGTGTATTGGTTACAACAGCATAGGTGTTGAAGGGTTTGCTGGCTATAGGCAAAATCGAGCTATTAGCACGTTGTACGAATTGGAGCTGAGTGCGGCCTTGAAATTTCGATGGTTTGATTGACATAATCTTGCTAAACCAAACATTAGCCAATTCAGTTCTACAGTCTGTTCTCAAGCGGCACATTCTGTGCATCTGTATAAGGTAATTACCGAGGTGGTGATACAGCTTAAGATTTGCAGATTGCAAAGGAACGTAGTGCCTATGTGCAGCAGGGCTTTGATAGAGATACGTTGTCACTTTTTATTACCTTGGCCTTAAAATGCCCAAAGCTACTATAATTTTCATCCCTATCACAGTTTTCGTCCTGATAATAAATTTTGTCCCTTCCAGAGTACAGCCGACGCCTGAAAGAAAGAATGCATCATAATATCCCACATCGTTTTAACGTGGGGCTAAATATGAGAGCAACAAAATGTGCAGTGTGCCTGGATACTGTGCACTTTGGGCGGCAAGCGTCTAAATGTCTCGGTAAGAGCAGAGCGTGTGCATAAACAGTGTAACTGGACGGTAGAATGAAAAAGCATCAGCCGTCTAGAACAGATTTTCAGTGAAAGCTGAAGAAAAGACTGAGTATGAAGACTTTGAAACTAGTTGGTGCAAACATTCTGCATTAGAAAACATCTGATGGCTTAGAGATTCTTGGAAAAGCTGGGATTTGTGCGTTAGAAGTGGAGGCAGCTGTGTCATGATTTTTTTTGTCATTTAGCAGAAGTTTTTCTCTGTCCTTTTGTCAGAATGCCAGGTGATGTGTCACCCAAAATGCTCAGCTTGCTTGCCAGCTACTTGTGGACTGCCAGCAGAATATGCCATACACTTCTCTGAAGCGTTCTGCCGGGATAAAATGAATTCTCCCGGTCTGCAGCTGAAGGAGCCGAGCAGCAGTCTGCGTCTTGAAGGATGGATGAAAGTGCCAAGGTATAAACATCAATGTCGGTGCCATATCAGGAGCTGAAGTATTTGGAACAGTTCCTTATATTGTCCTGGCTCTTACAATGTGATAATCGGTGCATGCCCATTACGATTGCACAGTACCACTGAAATTTGTCTTTCCAGGAGTTGCGTGCTTGGTTTGGTCAGAATCCAAGCAGAAAATCCAACATGGTTTTGTGCTTATTTTCTTCAGGAATAACAAACGTGGGCAACAGGGCTGGGACAGGAAGTATATTGTCCTGGAAGGAACGAAAGTGCTCATTTATGACGCAGAAGCAAGAGAAGGTAACTCAGCATTTCTAGAAGGAACTTTTTGGTTGTGGGTTTGGGTTTTTTTAAGCTTCAGATATTGTTTAGTGAGTTGAGAGGCTTAGAGATTGTTACTGTTTGCTGTGGCCATACCTAATTTCGCCAAGTCTTGTGTAATAGGGCAGCACCGTTGCTTTTCTAGATTCTCAACAGTTTTATTAGCTGTTATGTCATAATAATCCAGCTGTGAAACATTCAGAGTGTATCCACTTCATTTTGCTATCACAATTATTTTCTTGCTACTTACTTGTTCATTCTTTCTTACTCTGTCGCCCCGTTCTCGCTGCAGCCGGACAGAGGCCTCTAGAGGAATTTGAGCTCTGCCTTCCTGATGGCGATGTAACTGTTCACGGAGCTGTAGGAGCTACTGAACTTACCAATACAGCAAAGACAGGTGAGAACCTTATGTAGATGAGGTCAAATGGATTTCATCTTCCTTGCCATCAGTGGGCATTCTGTTTGGCTGAACAGAATTTTCTCCTTTAACTTTCATTCTGTATCTATGTAATTCTGAAGTTACCTCTACTGAAGTTAGGTGAACAGGTCAGTCATCCAGATTTAGCTACACATACGCTGTTGCTTCTGTCGTGGTAGTTGAACTGCGAATAGTATAATCTTCAAGCCAAATGGAAGTAGATTTTAAGAGTTTTGTGATATACTTAAAAGCACTCGGTTTATTTACATTTCTTCTCTCAATGCTCTCTATCTAAAGTGTGAAGTGTCATAATTCATGCCACCATTGTGATCAAACCAAAAGGTCATTAACTTAGAAACGCTGTGGGCTGTATACAGTCTCCTATTATGAAAAAATGTTGATGTTTTGATTTGTATGTATTGAATAGAACCGATGAAAAGATTATGTATGTCTTGACTTTAACATTAAAGGATATGGATTGTTAAAAACAAAGGTTTCCATAACCAATTTTTACAGATTTTTCTTGAACAGTACAGGGAAAACTTTAGCCAGGTGGCTGGTTTTGTACTTTTTTCACAATGGAATTTCTTTCTCTTTTGAATAAAAGACAAGAGATTATTTTTATTTAGTAAAGACAGCATTTGTACGTACGGATTGCATGCATCCAGATAATATTTAGCTTTAAGTAGCTAGCCTGGGCAGGACCTGTAAAGGAGAAGCCTATGTATAAATTGCCATGGTAACACGTCATGATAAATACAACTTCTCTCCAATGAGGCTGAAAGGTGTTGATTTTAAGTCTACTGACAATATTCCAAAAACTAATCTAAGTCTTATTCTATCTATATAACATCTCAGATGTGCCATATATCCTAAAATTGGAGTCTCATCCACACACCACTTGCTGGCCTGGTAGAACACTCTACCTGTTAGCACCCAGCTTCCCTGACAAACAGCGCTGGGTCACAGCACTGGAATCAATAGTGGCAGGTGGGAGAGTTTCCAGAGAAAAAGCTGAGGCTGATGCTGTGAGTATAAAAGTTTCATTTAATAATAAAATATTCTGGGAGGGAGCAGAGTTTTGAAAAATATTTTTTCAGTATTTGGCATACTGAGGTTTAACTGAAGGTAAGTTATCACTTCTGCCTTATGATGTACAAGTACCAGGAGCTGGTTCACTGTGAGACTGATGCTTTATATTACAACGCCCATCTTTAGTCTCAGGGAGTGTAGTAAGAGGATCTCAAGACTCTGTCTCTAATTCCAGCAAACAGAAAAGGAAGAAAAAGCAGTTAGGACGTGGCTTAAATCCAGTCTCGTAACGTACCACGTGGCATGAACGAACCTTAGAATAAAGAAAGAAAGAACAAGCAAAACGCTCCCTCCTCTCCCATTCTTACAGAGTCAGGGGGGGTTTGTTTCTTTGGGAGGGAAGTGACTGTGTGTTTCTTAGTTTTAAGTTTTATTCCTGATAAGAATAAGAGGTTAAATGAATTTGTTTTTGTTTTGGATAGCCTTTTTCATCATTGTTGCACTGATAACCCTTTTCTGACAAAGGGAGATGTGATTCTATGGCACTGTGTATTAGAATGTTAGCCCTGGAGGTAGGGAATATCTGACTAGCAGGAAATCATCTCTTTTCTCATGCTAGTCTTCCTTTTGTGTCTGAGAAAAATACATGCTCCCACCAACATCTGGAATTTTTTTTTTTTTTTTAATCCTTCCCCTAGGAAAATTTCACTGCTCTGTTGCAGGAGACTGGGGGAAATGGAAAAGATAGGGAGGACAGGAGGTTTTGTCTGATTTTAGTTAATTCTGATCAGTTTGCCTAACTGCGTTTCTGGTAGAAGTTTACCAATTCTTTTGTGGGAGGTATTCCAGCAACTTTTAGCTTTCTGAGAAAAAGAAATCTGTGCCAAGCTTTTTGCCTGTCTGAAATGATGACATTGCATTGTTAAAATACTAATAGAGAAAGAGAGAAAGATAACTCAACAACAACAAAAAATATCTTTTTGTCATTTGCAGAAATTGCTTGGAAACTCCCTGCTGAAGCTAGAGGGTGAAGACCGTTTGGATATAAATTGCACAATGCCCTTCAGTGACCAGGTAATAATGATGTTCAGTTGGGCCTTTGAGTATTGGGTATTTCATTCGTGGAAGTGGTATTTTAATGGCAGTGTGTGTAATTTTATACCTCTTCGTTGGTTGGTTTGTCCTCTTCACTGTATCCTAATACGTACTACGATATGCAATACTGTAAGCAGTATTGCCCGTTTGCTCTTGGAGCATTCTTTGTTCTCCTCATGTGGCACTGCTTTCCCCCCCCACCCTGTTGTCGCTGCAGGTAGTACTCGTGGGCGCAGAAGAAGGTCTCTATGCCCTGAATGTACTGAAGAATTCCCTAACGCACATCCCAGGAATGGGTGCCGTCTTCCAAATTCACCTCATCAAGGATCTGGAGAAGCTACTGATGATAGCAGGTAGGGGGCTGGATGCTCCCATTTGTCCTGCAGTAATTGCGCTGTAATGCTAGGAGTGCTGCCTGCCAAGGGACTGGGCTCTCCTTTAGATTCATTACAGGCTTTTTAAATTATTTCCCCCCCCTCCCCCCATTACATTGTTAAGAATCACTTACTGTGGTTAACACAGTGTTATCTGAGGTTTTCTTGTAAATGAATATGTGAATGAAGGTGCCGCTAAACCTTCACAAGCAAGTGATTTCTGCTTCCAAAGCTGAAGGAGGAAGGAACCAGAGACAAAAGATTTCCAGCTTAGGGGTTAGTCATCATTTTAAGTTCAATTTAACAAGCGTTGAGCTGCTCAGTGGGCATCTCTCTTCCTAATCACGGCATAACCTTCCCTTTTAATGTAGTTAACCATTTGAGGATGGTGATGGGATTCTTGAGGCCTAGGGCTAACAACTCAACCTCTCTTGCTCTAAACACTAATTGACATAAAATTAGGACTTATTTCATGGTTTGTTTAAGATTCCCTTATGAAAAGAACACCAGCTTTAATCTCTCCATCTGTGGTTTTCCAGAGATAACCCTTCCTACACTGATGTAGGCATGCTGAATGTTAGGGCGTTATCTTCATCTGAAAGCCCAAATTATCAAATGCCTATATGACATTTGTAGGGAACGAAAAACAAATTCTTTCTCTTGTTCTGTTTGTTCTGCATTTCACCCCTTGTAAAGATTTAAGCTGTCCATGCTTTATTTGTTTCAGGGTAGTAGATAAAAAAGCAACTGGAAAAAAGAAAATCTCACATAAAATTAGGAGAAGGCCGCGTTACTCTGTCGCTAGGCTTCTGAGAGGAATTGGGCTTGGCCTATAATGCGGTTTATTAGGGCACTTCTTGGAAATCCATTGCTGGCTCTGTTGGCACAGAGCAGCTAAAGCACCTTTTACTTTAAGAAGTTCTCAAGGTAAAATAAAACTTCCTGGCTAATTTTGAATGAATAGTGTCCTAATAAGGCCACTGCTGTTGTGATCTACTAGACCTTAGCAACTCTAATAATCCACTGAGAGAATGGTTGTTCTCCCAGTGGGTTTACTGCCCATTGTCTGGTTGGGTTTTTGTAAGTTTTCTGGTTCACTTTTAATAGCAATAATATGGAATGATTCTACACGGTACCTTGTGACTGTTACCACAGTAACAGCCTATAAGGATAAGCTGCTGCTTAGGTAACAGAGCAGACTTTTGTAGAGAATAGGGAGTTTTCCCTTGGTATAAAATGTAACTGGTTTTGTTTCCAGGAGAAGAAAGGGCTCTGTGTCTTGTTGATGTGAAGAAAGTGAAGCAATCCCTAGCCCAGTCTCACCTCCCAGCCCAACCTGATATCTCACCAAATGTCTTTGAGGCTGTCAAAGGATGTCACCTTTTTGCTGCTGGCAAGGTAGGATACGGCTCCCTCGTGCCCTCGGACCACCCTTTAGATTGTGCTGAGTTTGACACGAATCAGATCAGCATCTTTATTTCGCTGGTAACAATTCCAAGGCCTATATTCTAGTTTTAAATCTTTTTCTTCAACTAAGAAGAGTATAGGGGCTGAAGAGGGGCTGAACTGGAGAGAGTATGGAGAATCTACCACTAATATGAATAAATTCAGACACGATGCTATAGCCTAAACTGCTACATTATAAGAAATACAGCAGAGCGTAGTTTAACTACCTCCTCACAGCTGACTTCAATTTTGAGATTTATAATTAGTGAATTCCATCCACTTGTTCCTGACTGTTGTGTAACTGTTTCCAGGCTAGCAAATGGACTTAGCTGTTTGCGTCACTCTTAACTCTTGATATTTACATCAATTCCCAGTTTTTAGTATGGAACATCTAGGCACAGCAAAAATTCTCATCAATGATTACTTCTATGGACTACTTTGATGATGAACTGAAAAACCTTCATTTCAAAGTGATTTTTAAGATAACAGTTTCAGGGGTTAAAACTTAGACCTAATCTATTTGAAATTATCCCTTTTAACGAAACGTTTTTCTGTGGAAAACCTAATTTTTTATTAACTACTTTCAAGTACAAAAGAAATCACAGAAGCAGTTCACATTCTCAAAGAAGAACATGAATTTGAAGAGACTTTTCATTATTTCACTAATTCACAGTAACTACCCTATTAAAAATGTACTTGCTTATCTTGGCAAAGTTCTTTTTGTGGCAAGAGGTCCTCCGATCCGTTTCACACTCAGCACCCAAATTTACTCTGTGTTACACCATCCTGAGCTTGGTTGTAATCTTTGCAGGTTGAGAATGGTCTTTGTATCTGTGCGGCCATGCCCAATAAAGTGATAGTTTTGCGATACAATGAGAGCTTGAGCAAGTTCTGCATCAGAAAGGTAAGCTTCGTAATGCCCTCTGGTAGCTGAAGTAATTCCCATACTGCACTAAGACTTTGCTTTGGAGCAAACATCTTAAACCTTTTTGCATGCATAAGAACATTTGTTTGCCAGCTAAAATGACAACAAAGTGCAACGTGCACTGACTAAAATCAGAGTAGGAAGCAATTTTCTTTAATAAGAGTCGGCATATTTGGAGGGATGCGGAACAGAACTGGGATTATTTTTGATTTTTTACTGCACTCAGCTGTGTTAGTTATTTAGCCCAAAATTATTTACCGATAATACTCTCGCTTATTTACCCCAAAAAGGCTTTCTTCTTAATTATCCAGCAGTGTTCCCTCACTTCTGTCGTCTTTGGAGAAATCTGTAACAAATGACTACTCCCTTCTTTGCAATTAAGGAAGCGATGGGTATCTGAATTTGTTTACTGTACCAGCAAAGTCCAAGGGTATTCGGTACTATTCCACCACCGGATAGGCAGCTGTTTCCCATTCGTACCCTAATACAAGTGTACTTTCTCCTGCCCAGCGCACAAGGCACTGAGATATGGGTCTGACGCGGCAGTGTGTACACCTCCTCCGGGTGTGACCCTGCCTGCCTGCAGCGCCGGTGCCGGACGGTGCTGGTACCCGTTCTGCTCCGCTCTGTCAGGCGTGGGTGGGAGAAGCAGAGCTGCTGCAGCTCTTCTGCAGCCCGCCAGCTGCAGGCAGAAAATACTCTCAGCATCTAACCCGCCATTCCCTCGAAGACCAGTCGCATGAATTGTCATCAATAAATTTTATATGCTCATACACATCCAGGAAAATCCCCAAATAAAAAGGGATCTCTCCTCAGAACAAAGAGTTTAAATGCTGCCTGCCTTAAAATGGACTGGTACCCAGAAACTCAAGTCCTCTCCAATTCACAAATTCCGGGATGTTCAGGTCAAACTACCAACCCCTGTGAGCCTCTGCAGTTAACTTTGAAGGCACCAGTCCAATTTACAGCTTGACTGTGGCTTTCATCCCCGCCGAGTGCTACACCGGCACTGCTGTTGGGAAGCAGAGCTGGCACAGTAATTCAGATGCTGGCCTCCTTGGAAGTACGGCAATGATCTTGGCACAAGCAATGTGGATGCCAGCAAACCTGGAACATCTGCAAGCACCGTAGCTGGTATCGACTCCTGCTCGCGATGGAGCAGCAGCCGACAGAGAACACTGAAGATGTACAGTCACCGTCCTCTGTTCGTGCTACCGTTCACCTCCATAGTGCCAAGCGCCTCGACAAGGGCTTACATGCACAACGTGCAAAGGCGTGATTTAGAAGGCAGGTTCTCCTTACCTTCACTAATCCAGACAACTGAATTTAGATCCTAACAAGATGGCAGCAAGCCCAGAATATGCTTTTCTGTTCTGCCAACTAAATTTCCAGATAAATTAGGAATTACATAAGGAATCTCATCCTCAGGAGATCTGGGGATCTGTGTGTTGTGTCAGGTTAATCTGCAGAGCTACCCTAGCTGTTCAATCGCAATGCAAATCTTGGAGGGCGACAGATCTGTGTTACGTTGTACAAAGAAGGAAGGAAGATTCTCTGTGTTTGTCGTCCTTTTGCTTAAGGAGCCATCAAGCTAATTTCTTAAGTTTTAATAGGAGAGGTACTTTAGCAGGCAGATTCTTCCCGTGCTCGGACATGCAGTCGTTGGCATGGCTGTGACCTGCTGCAAGTGGGGAGCTGCTCCCTACTGCTCCAGAAAACTGCGCTACAGAATGTCTTTCAGAATAGCATATTCTTCCAAAAGGAAGAGGTTCTTATACTTGGGTTAGCACCCCGAGTTGAGTTGGTATACAAATCTATACCCGAGCAAGTATCACTCCCAACAAAACTTTCTTCTAGCACAAGTACTTTTTCATATGCTTTTGCCAGCCTGCTAATGACTTTGAGGTTGCCACCTCTCCCTTTTATAAAGATAAATGTGGCAATATACAATCTTCCAGAATAAGCCAAATCTGCAAACTGTTATAGGGAACTAATACCGGTCCGTACTTTTCTCTTTTCCAGGAGATTGAAACCTCAGAGCCCTGCAGCTGCATCCATTTGACCACTTACAGCATCATCATTGGAACCAACAAGTTCTATGAAATCGAGATGAAGCAGTATACGCTGGAGGGTAGGAGACGTTCCCTGAGGAATGCACCAAGTGGCTCCACAGATTCTTTTGGCGGGGCTTTTCTAAAGCACTTTAGGAAAAAAAGTTGGTGCTGCTCAAGGTGTTTTTCTCCATTCTCTTTGCAGAGTTTCTGGATAAAAATGACCACACTTTAGCTTCTGCTGTGTTTGCTGCTTCCACCAACAGTTTTCCAGTCAGTATCATCCAAGTGAACCCAGCAGGGCAAAGGGAGGAGTATCTGCTGTGTTTCCATGGTAAGCGGTACTGCCAGAAGGAGTCAGAGTCCTGTTGTAAAGGAAAGCCCAGTAGAGTTGACCTTCTAGGGCCTGGTAACGAATGTTTGTTGAGGACTGCGAGTCTAGAAGCCTGGCAAGAGCTGTGGCTGGCGGGTTAGACAGTGAGATGCACAGGGCACTGGCACTAAAATAGCACTTGCTGAGGTGCTTTTGGTGAGCTTGCTTGGCTTCAGAGTTCTCTGTGCCTGTGGATCAGTTGCCACATGTAGGCATCTGTGCCCGAAGGGAAGGGATCGTAGTCGGCATCAAGTGCAAACAGGCATCCGATTATCCCAGTAAAATGTTAAGGGGTTTTCAGCCTTTGGCTTTCTTGTCTGGTTTCCATACAGACAGGTGAGATGTTTTAATCTTCTGGTGACAAAATAAGAGAGTGTTAGAGTGTTTTGTATAGCTGCTTTTGTTGGCCCTCTAGGATAGTGTCATGGAAATGCACAGGAAGCCTTCTAAAGCCCATTAGCAGTAATTTTGGGTGAGTAACGGTAGAGTGTCATAGTCTTCCTAACTCTAGATTAAACAATAACTGTAATTGGTACAGGGAGACCTAGAATGGCAGTACCTTCTGGCACTGGGCGTACTCCTAAATCTAGCCAATTCAGTGTCAGAGTAATTCACGGCACTCCAGGATCTGCAAGGCAGTAAGCTCCCTGTCTCTGCTAAAAAGCCCAGGGCCAGTTGCTTTTGTCCCTTTAGAAAGAAATGAACAAAATTCAGGTGCAGGCTTACGACATGACATGACTTCTCTTGGCAGAGTTCGGTGTCTTTGTGGATTCCTATGGAAGACGCAGTAGGACAGATGACCTGAAATGGAATCGCTTGCCCTTAGCTTTTGGTAGGTGTTGAGGAACATTCACTTGGGTTATGGAAATTACTGAAACAGGGAAGCATCCTCATGGAACAGGTATTCTTTGCTCAGCGCTCCCGTTTCCTCTTCCCTCTCCCATTCCTCTCAGAAACTATGGAGATTTCCCCATGATTTAAGATCATTATAAAGTCAAATAGCAAACCTGCTGAAGTCTAAACAATTTGAAGAAAACTAAGGAAATGTAACTTTGGTTTAACGTTCCTTGTCTGACAGCGATTGAAGTGGCTAGTGGAAATTTTAAGGATGATTGGAAGTTTCTGAAATAGTCAAAAATATATAATGTCACTGTGGATCCCCCAAGCCTTTCACACTACCCAATGGGAATTTAATCCAGTTAATAGCCTGGTTTTAATGCCATTTTCATGACGCTTTGGTTAGTGAAATTCTTGAGATACAGATAGTTTCAAAGCAACAATTCTTTAAGCTTGCATCTCCCTACCTAGTAATAGTGTCTGTGTCTCATTACAGAAGATATATTCCTTTATTTTTCCCAAGGGGCTGGGAGGCTCTGTTGTGCTCACTGATGCTTTTTAGAAGTTTTTAACAGAGAATTTTATTTTGTGTTTTTCCTGTCTTTGCGATGCTCCTTCAGCCTACAGGGAGCCCTATCTATTTGTGACCCACTTCAATTCCCTTGAAGTGATTGAGATTCAGGCACGAGCTTCTCTAGGGTAAGTTGTTCCCTTTTCTTTACTTGGAACAGCATGTGCTCCAAGAATACGTGTGCTGGCCAGGAGAAGGTACGGTGTTGCCGTTGTAAAGACTTTTTCCTGCACTTTTACTCAGAACTCCTGCACGAGCCCACCTGGAAATACCGAATCCGCGTTATCTAGGGCCTGCAATTTCATCGGGAGCTATCTACCTGGCCTCCTCCTACCAGGACAAATTAAGGGTGATTTGCTGTAAGGGCAATCTAGTGAAGGAGACCAACAACGAGCAGCACCACAGAGGATCTTCTGCTACACGCAGGTATGGTGAAGTCAGTGTGTTATGGTCCCTGTGCACCTTGTAAGCAAACTCTGCTCCAGGTGGCTTTCACCCCTGATGTTGCAGCTGCCCTTAACCCATTCTTAGAGAGAGAGAGGCTGGCATTAGCCAGTTATTGTGATGCTGGAGTGGAACACAGAGTAGAGTCACTGATGTTTTAAAATCCAGAAAGCAAAGAAACATCAGCTCTGTAGGAATAGGTGGATAATCTCCTCCCCGAATGCTTTGTGCCCTTTAGCTGGTTTACTTTGATGCTGTGATATAGCTGTGCCTTCAAAGCTTGGTGAGCTTCGATGGTATTGGTATGACACTAAACATTGATTGACTGCAAGGATCCCTGAAGCAAGCTTAAACAATGAGTGTGCCTTAGGGAGACGCCTTGGGACGCTGCGATATGATCTCGTTCTGTTGAGCGGAACAGTGGCACTTCAGGCAGCTGAGCAAATGCTGGGGTTGGCAGCGCCACTGTGTGCTGGAAACTGCGAAACTGATGCTCGCACTCATCCTAACCTGGCATGAACAGCCTGGAGCCTCTGCCAGTTTTGCATGCGAAAAAGCATATATCAAATTTTAGCGGCCTTTTGTGTGGAAAAGCGTACTGCTGAAGTACACGGACATGTGTAGTTTTCTGGCCTGTTGCACAGACAGGACATCCCTTAGCAATTCATTAAGGCACGTTACTGGTGTGGCTAATGTTATGGAGACTCAGCTATCAAAGTATGGTCTGCTGGGTGTTTGGGGAAAGTTACATTTTTGCTAAAAGAAAATGTAACGTGAAGTTTTTGTCGCTCAGCTGTTCGCGTCCATTATTTTTGAATGACAGCAGCCCTAACAAGAGAGGTCCGCCCACATACAACGAGCACATAACCAAGCGGGTTGCATCAAGCCCAGGACCACCGGAAGGTCCAAGCCACCCTCGAGAACCAAGCACACCACATCGGTACCGCGAGGGGAGGACAGAGCTGCGGAGGGACAAGTCACCTGGGCGACCGCTGGAGAGGGAGAAATCTCCAGGCCGGCTTCTGAGCACCCGCAGAGAAAGGTCCCCTGGGAGACTGTTTGAAGAGAGCAGCCGAGGACGAATGCCCGTGAGCGGTGCCAGAACTCCTCTTGCTCAAGTCAATAAGGTAAGTCAGGAGCCTGGAGCCCGTTTCTCTTCTCGGGAAAAGGGATGTCCGGCAGCAGGGCGGGTGGTGCTGTAAAGTATGAGAGCAAATGAAATCTCACTCCCCCACCTTCTATTAAACTAGAGCACACGCGGTGTGACTCACTGGCCCTTCGAACACCCTCCCTTGTGCTAGTTCTGTAACTGTGAAAAGCAGCTTGGCTCTGGAACAGGCTACACTCCTCCAGATCTGAAAGCAGAGCTGCCCTGACCAACAGAAACCAAGTTACTCGGGATGTGAAGGGGGGACAGTGTCTGGAGAGAGGCATGTGGGAGCCTGCTGTGTTCAGTGATGCTGATGGTACTTGCCTTTGTCAGTGGTTTCAGAATGGTGCCGCCAAGGAGCGAGCACATACAGCACTGGCTCAGCAGCGGCAGCAGTAGTTAGGTGATGTACTGCTGCTGGCACCTGTGCATGTGTGAGGAAAATATGTGTGAGCTGTAACTGTCATCTTATTTCCCTGCCAGGTCTGGGACCAGTCCTCAGTGTAAGTCTCAGCTAGACAAAGTTACTCATCTTGACCTGCAGGAAAAAAAAGGAAATACACTGAGTATATGCACGGCATATGGCTGCTGCCCAGTTACCAAAACAGCATTCCTGGGCAAAAGCTCACTCCACATCGGGAGACGTGATGCTTTTGAAGATTGTTTGCAGCTCAGTTTAGTTTCTCTGCACTTTCCTGCACTCCTGTTTTTGCACTTTGTACTACTGTTACTCTTTCAAGCAGTTCATGAACTTTTTGTATTCACTTTAGTCCCCAAGTAGTACGCTGAGGAAATTAAAGGGGACTAGAGTCCCACCCCCGTCTCTATAATGTGGTTAGCACCCCATACCAGATAATTGATCTTAGTTCTGAGACAGGCTGGGAATTCCTGATGGCCTGGAAAGAGAAGGGCCAAGGTGAGTGAGTCTTTCAATAGAAGGTGTGATTGGATATTCTCTACAGAACACAAGGAAATTTACTTCTGATTAGTCTGTTCACCTGCCACTTCTGAAAGTTATTTTGTTCTCACTAAAATCACTCTAGAGCAGCTCAGAGGGGGAGGGAAGAACCCTGCTTTAAATGAGCCCATGTGCCCAGCCCTGAGACAAAGTGCATTACCTACAAGCTACTGGGTTGTAAGACTTTATCCAGGTCTTCTGCATGACAGTTCACTGCATGCTGCTGCACCATCACTGGCTGCTCTCTCCTTTTAGGTTGCTTTGCTGAGTAGTGTATTGTACCTCACCTGTAAATTAACTGAAACCTTTAGATTACGCTGCAAAATAACCGTTAATTACTCTGGAAATTTGGCAATGAAGAGTTAACGAGCCTTATTCTATGACAGGAATTACAGTCACACTGAACGTGGTCCCTTTGGAAATAACCCCGTAGCCCTGACAGTGTCACGTTCCCCAGAAGGAGCAGCGGCCCAGGGCTGGCTCCTCCTGTGACATGTAATTTGTCGTACAATAAGAACCAAGTGTCACGGCACAAGAGGATACTCACAATGAACAGCTTTAGCGGTTACTGAACACGCTTCGCCTTTGCTCCCACGTATCTAACCTCGAGCCATTTATTGCTTGCTATTCTCTTTTGCTGTGAACATGAAGCAGAGAGCAAATGATTTTCAAAGCAGGTTTTGACCATTCAATCTGCACTAGCAACATCCTAAGTGAACAACCACGTTCTTTACAACTGGAAAGAGCAAAAACTGCATCCAATCTTCCCTTGGCGCCACACTTAAACTTCTGCTAGTCCCTCACAAGCCTGTGCTAACCTGTTCTAGAAACCCATAAAAATTCAAATGCCTTGTCAGTGTCCTTTGGCGAGTTTCATGAATATTGTATCCCGTTCTCGTCTGTTGGGTTGTTTTAGGTCAGATGATTTGGCAGGAAACTTGCTGAAAGTTTTTGTCTCCTGGTCTGAATATTTGGAAAGGTCACTGAGATCAGTCTTTAAATCTTTGCATCTCATGGAAGATCTTCAAGACCTCAGAAATGGGCTTGTTGAGTCCTGGAAGTGTATATCTTGTGTCTTGTTTGTGAAATGCTTCCTGCTATAGAAATAGCTCAAAGGACTGTACATATTTACAAGAAACTTTATATTCGTAACAAAAAGGAATTGAATTGGTTTCTACTTTTTTATTGTAAACTGTGCGTTTTTCAACACTAGCTTTTTGTTTTAATGGTGGTTGTGGACAGCCATCTTCAGACACTGGAGGGGCCTCAGCTTAGTCCTCCTTGCTCTCCCATGAAGAAATATTGTAACGTTTATTTGCAATTGAAGCTTGTTAGCATAAATGAGGTTTTAGGTCTCTAAAAGTACAGGATTTTTCTTCATTACCTTTTTATTATCGACAAGGGAGGGAACCAGAGGGACAGTTCCAAGCTCCACCTGGAAAGTATTGAACTTTGTTGTTGAAAAATAACCAAATAAAAAAAATAACTATCTTGACTGGCATGGTGAAATGAACGCTTCCTTCTATAGAGAGTAACACGGAGCCATCCTGCCATTGCACCCAGCGTTAGAGGCTGTGTAATCTATAGGCGTCAGAGCTTACCAAAGAGCTAACCTTGGCAGTATTTAGCATTAATAGTGGTTTTTCCCTGAACAAGTAGCGTAAGTGGCTTCACAAAAACAAAGCATGTTCATATGAACTGAAACAGGTGGATTTGTCCAAGTATTTTACTAGAGCAGCAGCTGGCTGCCAACACCTACAGCTAAATTCTGCCCCGACGTACTTAACTAGAGGTACGGGTAGAGGTAAGACACATGTGAGTATCTGGGAAAACAATCTTGCCCTGGTAAACGACCCACACATCTTGAGCTGGAAAGAACCATCTTAATTAACAACAGTGTGATCTAACAACAGGTTTGGGATTTATCCCAGCAGTGTACTGGTAGCAGAATGGACTGAGACAGTTACTCATCCCACCGCTGTAATATGCTGGTGCTTTAAGGCCTAATAGCTGCAACTTTAAAAAAAAGAAAAAAAAAAAAACCACAACAAAAAACCAAACCAACATTCACGAATTGAGTCAGAATGAGTACAACCTGCAGTTACTGTACATCTTAACTTATACCTGCTGGGAAAACTTGCTAGATCAGACTTAAATGTAAATACATCTATTTTTAACTGAACCAGTTTTTACAGGGTCTGAAGTATTCTTTCACAGGAAGAGGTTTTTAATATTCACACTGCTGCCTACAGTAACTTAATTTGTCCTCCTACTGTTCAGTGTTTTCAGTTCTGTGCACATAACCGCCCCCTTACCCCCAATAAAGGGCCTGTTGGAGGGTGTGGGGGTGGGTTACTAATAGCTCCTCTTACATTTTGGTCTACATGACATTCTTCATGAAAATGCTCTACATAAACCCCAAGCTGCTTGATTTTATCTATTGTGCCTACTATCTGATGTATATGATGAAATGCTAACTTGTTCAATGTTCCTTTATTTTACTGTGCACAAAGAATACTTATTTAAAGCTCATTGTTGCAGTCCTATGATGCATGATCAGAATTGTAACAAAACTAAAATAATCCAGAAACTGGTGGAGTAAAAAAAAAATTATTTATTGAGCCTTTTGATTACCAAGAAACATGCACAAATGCCCTGTCAGCTTGCCCACTGCGCTCTGTGCTGAAATTTAGGGGGTCGGGGGGGGGGGGGGGTTGGGGGGGGGGAGGGCGGTGGCGGGGGGTTGTGGCAGAGAGCTCTTTTTACTTCTGCCGTAGACACAGACCATAGCGGCTTACTCAAGGGCCAAAAAAAATGACTGTAACAAAAGCCTCTGCATCTACCTTAAATCATGTGCTCTCCTAGCAACAGCCAAGAACAAACATAACAGCACAGACTGCGAGATGTGGGTGGGGAATGTAAGTGAGCTAATAAATCCATCTCTTGATCCAGCTTTTGCCTTTGGAGGGATTTGATTCATCCCCTTACAATAAGGGAACACTGTGATTAATCTAATTCGTTCACCTATCAAGCAGAAAACAAGCTGGGGGTGGGGGATAAAGAGTGAGAGCCCCCCACCCCAAAATGAAAACTGAACCAAGCAGCCTACCTCTTCCTTCAGCAGCGCCCTGCCAGAAAGCAGCCCTCCTGCAGATGCTCCCTGCTGGAGAGAAAGGGGGGGGGGGCGGGGCGAGGCTTACCTGGAGGAAGGTTGTGGCTCCGGGGAGGTGTCAGCTGAGGCCACCGGTGCCAAGGAACACCCCACCTCCGTCACCTGCCCGGCCTGGGAGAGGCCCTTGGGCCTGCGGGCAGCTGCGCTGGCTCACCAAGCAGGGGAGGGTGGAGGTGACCACAGAGTAATTCCCCTGGCCAGCCCAGGCGATGAGCTGCGCTGCTCGCTCCTCACACAGCCTGGGCCCCTCACCCTGCCGTCCGAGGTGCACACATGAAGCTTTTTTGGGGGCTGCAAAACCTAATGGTGCAGTGCCAGCTGCAGACCATGTAACCAAGTGCTCTACCCTCTGAGCCATGGCCATAAACTGCAAATTAAAAAAGAAAAAAAAAATTCTATAAAATAATTGGTTCTGTCCTGTGGTTCCACCACACCAGCACTGATGAAAAGCCTAGAGTGAGTCATGCACACATGTAACTGGGAAAAAATCCACAAATCTTAGCAATAACTAATGAGACCAAGTCCATGAACGCTGCTGTTTTGCATACCTGCATACCTTCACTTTCCTTTCTGTTTTCCATTTCTGTTTCAGCTTCTTTAGCCTCTGACATGTGAAAAACTTGTTTTTCAACTGAAAAACAAAACCGCACAACCAAACTTATTAAGTTACCTTTAAGCTGCTCTGCTCTTCTAGCAAAAAAAAAATGAATCCTGGGTCATTCAAATAAGAAACCTGTGGTTTCCTTTCCCTGCTGTCACTAAAAGCCTTTAAGAGGCTGCACTGCATGATTTCTGGCTGCCCATACACCCTCGCATCTACTTTTCTTTGAACACAGCTGAAAAAATACCTTCCAGCACCTGCCTCTCCTCTGCTGACACATGTCCCACCAAACCCACTTGGTTCTGCACAACCACACCCAGGCTGCTGCCACAGCACTTGCCCGGTGCCTGGCCCACCACACATGTGCCGCAGCTGTGGCACAGGCACCAGGCAAAGCCATGGGCACAGCCAGGCACCGGGGCTCACTTGCCCACAGCGCCACAGGGCTGCCGGCCGCTGGCCCTCACTCAGGTCACCGAACAGCTCTGGTGGCACCAGAGTGGGACCGCTGTTGTGCTGACAGCAGAGCACGTCACCAGAGAGGACCACCACACCACACCGCTTCCCGCCGACAGCTCCACTGTGCTACCCAACACAGGGTCCAGCACACCTTCGTCGGTGCCGCTGTGGAAGGAGGGGCCACCCAGTTACCAACAGCACCATCAGGCAGGGAACTGGCAAAGGGGCTGTGGGCACACAGTTGGTCACACACCTGCCTGCACTTCTGCATTTGAACATGCAGGTGGTTTTGACTGGGTGAGTTGACCTTTCAACAAAAGCTCAAACCTGTGACATCAGCTACTGGAGCTGTGTCAGCCTGCTCTCCCGTCTCTGCTACTGACACACCTTCATTCGCTGCCCTGACACAACCAGCCCAGGCTAAAAGGACCCCCGATGTTCCCCGGCAAAGCGCACAGGCCTCCCTGCGCCATGTGCTGCCCTGCAGGTTCTGGCCCTGACCACACATCTCACAGCCTCTTCCCTGACCTCATAAGGCAGCATTTTCTAGTGCTAATAAATATCACACAGCCTAATCCAACGCCACACATGTGCCTGTGACACCACAAACCGTACCCAACCGGCCATCACAGGCTGGGCTGTCCAGGAGAAAGGCTTGGGGAAAAAAGCTTTGCTCGAAGGGTGGCTGGCTGGAACAAAGAGAAGTGACAAGACTGTTAAAGGCAATAGCAAGCTTTTCAGTCCTACGGAAATTATCACCAGAGCTTTTAGGTAACTGGACTCTTATTCTGCCTGTAAACTTTGCATCACAAATCCATACCGACACCTTTCTCAGCCTCTTTACCGATTAACTGCAAGCAGACACAGTTTCAAGCTGCATCTATGAATGAAAAACTTTAACAATCCACCAAGGCATAAAACTGCAATCAGGCAATCACAGGTTATAAAGAAAGAACAACTCCAGGAAGCCAAGGTTACCAGAGATGGGAAGGATAATAACAAAGCCAGTCACCCACTTTTCTTGAAAATGTTTTATTTCTTTCTGAAGAGGCTGAAAACAAAAGCAATTCCGTATTTCAGAATACCAAATGCTATCCATAGCACAGAATGAAGAAGAGTTTTCAGAGAAAATCATTGCACTAGACCCAGATCTACTCAAGACTTTGCCGCACGGCTCCCAGCAAGGCAAACCACCCTTCCGCGGGGGCTGGTTACACCAAACTGGCCGCTGCAGCTTTTGCCCCCACTCAGACTCCGCACTGATCTGTGCAGCGTGCTCTTCCCCCAGTCGCATGGGGGCTGGTTATCATTGGCACAGTCACTGGCACTCTCAGGCACCAAAAAAAAAAAAAAAAAAAAAAAGAGAGGGAAGGACCCAGCGGGTCACCTCCTGAGCTGGTTCCTCCAGGGCAGGCCCGAGGCATGCTGGCAGGCAGATTTGCATTAATGTTGCATTTGCTTTGGGATAAAACAGGCTGCGAGTACCAAGTCCAGGCAACCTGGCATACCTTAATCACCGAGAAAATATGAACAGAATAAGAAGTTGCAGAGATCCCCACAACCCGGGCTGGGGAAGCACAGGGACTGCACACCCGCAGTCAGCACTGCACCCTGGCCCTGGGCCCAGAAGGGTGCAGTGCGGCTGCATCCAGCTGGCTGCAGGGCTTACACCGAGGGGCAA
Source organism: Falco cherrug (assembly GCF_023634085.1). NCBI lineage: Eukaryota > Metazoa > Chordata > Aves > Falconiformes > Falconidae > Falco > Falco cherrug. Next base: position 90,944,578 of record NC_073697.1, read on the forward strand.
GTTTGGCCACTGCGATGCAGGGGACTTACTGTCACCTTCAGGCTGTTACTGAAGAACTAATCCCTAAACTGAACACATCGATTTCCTTACAGCTACTTGTGCCAGCTTAAGGAAGTCCTTACTGGTGACAGCAGGAGAAATTAGTTTCAAAAAGCAGATTACTGCAAGACACATGTACGACTTATAGAAAAATCCAGCCATTAAAAACAATTGTCTTTACCAGCAATTCCACAGGGGAAAAGTTGTATTTCAGTTCTCATGAAGAGAAAAACTACAGAGCTATTCACAGTAGAAAGAGTGCACCCCAGCCTACCGTAAAATAAAAACGAGCTTGTAGGTGATTGTGTCGCTGATTTTGCCTAGAAAAGGCTGTTACAAAAAGATCATCGATACTCACACTTACTTCAGCCACGCAAGTGTGGAACTTGCTGCTGAAATAACTGTGTGCTTGATGAGTTATGAAAGCAGTAATGGGCTCGCTTTTGCTGAGTGTTGAGCTCAAATAAGATTCCACAAGAATCCTGAATTTTCTAGACTTTGGGCTGGCTTGTTTATTACTTACAGTCTGCCTCACTGCTAAAGGTCTTTTACCTGTTGCTGCCCTCACATTTTTCAGCCTAATTAAATGGGTGTTTTTTAACTGAGCTGACAACGGGCACTGACACCTCTGCCATCTGTCTAGTTGCCATGAAGCTGCCATCTCTAAGAACTTCCAAGGTGGGACTGGGAAAATAAGGCAGATACAGGAGAACTTGGAAGTCTCAGAAACAATATGAAATCAGAGTTCGTTTGCTACAGCACAGAGCAGGAGTACATTTGGTTAAGAGAAGAATTTTTTTTTCTGAGACTGCACTGGCCCAGAACAAATGGTTGCAAACTACTGTGATGCTCATATTGGCTTGTACAGCAAAGTAGTCACGTATTTCTTCTTGTAACGATGTGTAGCACTAAGCACCATCACTCCATCCTACAGGAGATGGGAAACAAGTGAGCATATTACATGGTTATCTAAAAGCTGCACATGTGAGGAACATGCCGTGGCCTCTCACCTTGATGGAAAGCGCGTAGAGGTGGTTCAACATGACATGGTTGGGTTCAGGAAGTAGTGCAGGATCACACTGGAAAAAACAGAAAGCGAGACAGTGTGAAAACAACAGAACTCACAGTTTACTCATCACAGCGGATGGGAGATAAACACCGTCTGTAACCAGCCATACCCAAATACATCACACTGCTTCTTACGCAGAGTCCATCAACAGAAACAAAGATTCGGAACAATCAAAGATCAAACCCCCCCGCAGCCTCACTGCGCTCATGAAACCCACTCAGTTATTTATGTGCTTCTGACATTTAACGGTGTTGCAATGGAAAGACTAAGGTTTCAAAGAGTAAAATAACAATCTAGTTTTCTTTTCGATTTTGAAGAGTCAACTAAAGGGGGCCTACAGGAAAGCTGGAGAGGAACTTTTGACAGGGGCATGTTGTGATAGGACAAGGAAGAATGGCTTTAAGCTAAAAAGGGGTAGATTTAGATTAGATACTAGACAGAAATTCTTCCCTGTGAGGGCGGTGAGGCGCTGGCCCAGGTTGCCCAGGGCGGCTGTGGGTGCCCCATCCCTGGGGGTGCTCAGGGCCAGGCTGGACGGGGCTTGGAGCAACCTGGTCTGGTGGAAGGCGTCCCTGTCCAGGGCAGGGGGGTGGGACTAGGTGATCTTTAAAGGTCCCTTCCAACCCAAACTGTTCTAAGATAAGTAGAAAAATAATTTTACTTCAGATTAATCAATCTGGACACACATAATAAGGAATTTAATCAACACAGCAACTATTCTAAGGTTTTTCCTGAACTGTCCCCTGTCTGCACACAGACTGTTTCCCCATCTGCTCACAACCTCAATGCCTTTATTCAGCAAAACAAACTAGTGTACTCACAGAAATGCCGGTGTCCTTATTCAGGATGACCTGCAACAGGTGGGGGGGAAGAATAGGTGGTGATTTAAAGCGCTCTTCTGCCTTACAAACATAGGGCTCCTGGTGATACGGTCCTGGGGGTGAACTTGACAATTCTGCCAGAGAGATGTTAAATATTTATTCTTAAATAGTCTGTAAGAATGTCTGCTCTTCATAGGTACATTTTACTGGTACTCCAAGTTAATTTTCATATCCAGGAACTTGCAGCCAAAAGAAATCAATGGCACGTAAGTACAAGAACTGCAGCAGCTGATGCAGTGCCAGAGGATCAGTCACTGCCCAAGAAGTCATTGAGGATGTCCAAAGTCTGTCTGACTTGAAACTAGCTGTGAAGATCTGGGCAGCAGAGTTCCGAGGGGCCTGCTGCTCTCCAGAATGTCACTGTCATCTCTGCCCAGCGCTCCTCCAGCAAACGCTTCATAGGAAACGCTGCTCTACAAGGTTACCTCCAAGGCAAGTACTATAAACATGGTACATACCTGTAAAAGGAAGTATTACTGCCACACCAGGACAGAGCAATAGGAAGAGCTCTTCAGAGTCTAAACCAGTACAAGGGAAGGCCATTACAGCACGTTGGGGGAAGGCACCTACTAGAATCTCCTCCTAGCTTCTGGCAGTGTCCAAGTCTCACAAATCACACTTTTCCTCCAAAAAGTCTTTGCCCAGGGCAAAGTTGCAAAGAGCAAAGACCAGCCAAACACACCTTCCACCTCAAAGGACAGTTCTGAAGGAGGATTTAAGGTACTACTTAAATCATGGTCTTCATCCCTACAAAGGTCTATAAAGAAAGGTGGCAAGACTGATCTCAGAAATGACTCAATCTTACCTCTGTTACACTAGAATATGAAACCTAAGACAAAAATAGCACTTTTATATTATTCTAAGATACAGATAACTTATACTAAACAGTGAGGATACAATATACGGCTGAGCCTGTGTTAGCAATGCTAGGATACACCTAATTTCTACCTCTTTAGTGTGCAACTTTTGACATCCTCAGCCCACATTCTTAGCAAAGAATTATGAACGACGTAGGCTGTCAACGTTGGTTTGATGTTATATGGTAGAGACTGACCCACCAATGAGTGTGCTACAAACAGCCATTTCACACGGCACAGCCAAACAAACAGCTGTTAAGCACCCATGACCTCCCCCTAATCAGATCTACAGTGACCTGTGTGGCACTATCAGACGCTTCCTCGTTTCTGCATTTGTCATTCCTGTACCTGTCCACAGAGCCTGACAAAAGTGGAGATTAATCTATACTGGAGTTTTAACTCCAGTTAAAAAGGAAGATAGCTTTAACTCCAGATAGAAAGGAAGATGAAATTTTTAACAGCTCTAAAAAGTGTGATATAGAACTACCAGTAAGCTCATACCAGACATGTCTGAACATTTTTGAGAGTCCACCATCAAAGCATCGAATACTTCAAAGTCAGTTTTCTTCACCTGTATGATGTTGTTGACGGTGCCTAGCTGGCTGGTTACTACAGGCTGGGAAAAGACAAGGTACAAAAGTCAGAATAAGAAAAGCTTACGGGACTACACAATCAGCATTACTAATAATGAAATATATTGCTTTTAAAATATGCTAGTGCCAGATACGAAAAGAGCTCACCATTGCTCAGTCAGTGTTAGGTTAAGACTGGGGGGATGCATGTCAGTTGAACCTGCTAGGCCCACAGCACTCAATAAATTCTTGGGCTATAGACAAGGCTAGCACCAGGTCTGGGCTGAAGACAACACTGATGACACAAGGAGCCAAGCTTTGCTTCTAGCTTCTATAGGGCTTTCTGATCCAGGCTAAGATCTACATCGCCTGATGCAGGACAGAGTTTGGTTGGTATTGCTGGTTTACTATTAAAGCTAAGACTAGAGTCCCAGGCAGAGGGTTCAAAGAGCTAATTTTACTGCAAGTTAAATCCTGTGAGGTTCTGCAAGGTTTGCCAAGGCAGCAAGACAACTGGAACCAATAGCTGTGAATGATAAGTTCTGAAGCCGGTAGGGACTGCTAGACAGGCTAGCGTTAAAGCTCATTTTACAGCAGAGGAGGAAGAAAAGGCCTGGTAGATTTTGGCACAATTACTGGATTATGAAAATATCTAGAGCAGCAATAGCAACATTCTGGCACAGACAGCAAGTACGGCACGGAGTGATTTGGGCTGTCAGCAATGCTAGAGTGCTTTAAAAGACAGTTTGGCACTAGACAAGAAAAGCTCGCCATCTCTTACAAAGCAATACCCAAGAGAACTTGTCACCCATTTGTTATGAAACCTTCTGTCCTTTGAGGCGGTCAGTCTGATCCTGCCACCTAGGTCAGCTGGGACCAGAAATCTCACCAGCTTAAAACAGTTTCTGTTGTTAACAGATACCTTCTCTCTGAAAAGGCCAGCCACCGGTACAGAAACTAGCCAGGTTCTCATCCTCAGATGCTTCAACTGAACAAATACAGTGAATCAAAGCAGACATTACCTCTGAAGGATCATGCGTCCACTGCCCATCCACAAAGAACTTGTACTGGTGCTCTCCTTCTGGCAGGTCCAGGATTGCCACAAAGTTATTGTGACTGGAATTTAAGACAAACAATCAGCCCTGAAACAGTCTGAAAAGCACATTGACCCATAAACTGTGACAAACACTGTAACAGCATACAAGCCACCTTAACAATGCAAAAAATTAAAAAGGCAGTGCTGCATTTAAGAGAATCTCTGATGTAATCTAAAGGTAAAGAACCAAATTACGGTTAATATTAATGATAGCTTCCTCTGCAACAGTAAGTCCCCACGCATTCAAAATCAGTACCTGCATTCCTGGCATCAAGTAATTGGCACTGAGCTTTTACAAAGTCATCCTCAAATCTTCACATTACTTGTCAGTACGTGAGACCTCATTTTATCTGTGAGACTCCTATTGATGTAACAGGATCAGCTTACTCGTATTTCCCTGCCTTTCAGTATTTGCCATTACATTTCAGAGATGCCTATGGAATAAGTGAACAACGACTAGAAGATGAAAGCAGCAACTCAATACTTCTGAGTTACTTTGGGTCTGAATAGCTGCTGCTTGGTAATTTTGATACTCCTGTGCTGTGAACTTCCTGATTCTTCAGAAGTCTTTACCAGCATGTCAGGAGAAGCTGAGAAACAGTTGAAGCTATATGAACAATTCAAACAGGCCACAAAATGCCAATGTCTCTCTTTACTTCCTCTCAGGTAAGGAGGGCAAGCATACAACCACCGTGCTAGCTTTGAAATTTCAGTTTAGAATATTGAAGTCTCCTACTCAAGCATGTTTGATTCAGTAACATGATTTTATCCAGCCTCTAAGGAGGTCCAAATATTTCCTTTCCCAGAATACCTAATCTGGTGAGAGACAAACTTTTTTTTTTTTTTGGGTAAAGAGACATTTTTATCCAGACTTCCAGACGCCATTTCCTGTCTCCCAGGCTTTCTACTTAGGAGTATGATAGTAACACTGATGTTCCATTGGCCTCTTTTCCATCTCCTATCTTGATAATTTATTTCACATTCTTTATGCACAGAAAAATCCTCCCATACTGTTTCATCAGGCCACTCTACTGCTCCCTCAAGTTTCCTAATAAATTAAAGATGCCTCTGCAGCAATGACAATGCAGGTAGCCACTCAATGAGATAAGAAACACCAGAAACTGGCAGAAGACCAATCCTTCACAGACATGTCATTGTTGACAGACAACAGGGCTCAGCCCAACAGTTAGATACAGACTCTCTGCCATTCATTACGTTTTACATTTTTGAAAAAAAAACCACCATTGGTTAAATGAAGTACTTACGCAGGTACAGATTAAGCAGAGCTCTAGAGCTCTCTAGCAGGAAAAAGCAGTTGGTACCTTAAGACAGATTCATTCTCTCATTTGTGTAGTTTACCAGCAGGTGTCCCAGGCCCAGAGTTTCCCTAGCAGAATTTGGACCCTTTGAGCTGGGCAAAAGGTATGGCAAGAAGGTACATGTGCCATCAGAGACATTATGTTCAAAACCCAACTTCACCTGACATAGCCCAGCTCTACCCCAGGTAGCAGACTGCACACCACAATTTTTTTCGGGTCATTCGGGCACGGTGCCTAGTGAACACCCCACTCCTTCAAAACTAACACACAGCTCAACTTTTATCCTGTGCCATCCAAGGATAAAAAGTCAGATTCTCATCAAGGGCTTGAGGAGAGAAGCAGGACAGTGGTAAATCCAAGATCGATCTGTCAACTGACCACCTTTCTCACTGCTCTAAGTGTTCCAAGTCCATGGGGAATATCACTGACGCAGCAGCAGTTTATTACCTCCTTGTCAGAGGAATTTTACTCCAATTGTTAAAGGATCCAGATAGATAGACTTCTTTCCCTCCTCCAGTCCAACGAAAGACTGTTGGTCGAGCTTGAGTGGGAGTTTTATCATTCACTTCCAGATCTTGTTGCCAAGCTAGAAATTCTTCTTTCTCCAATGGAGCCTACAAGCACAATATCTTAATCAAAAGAAATTCTTTCCTTGCAGACTCAGACAACCTATGTTTTTACTGAAGGCGTTTTTGCGCTCAGGCATGATTCTCCAAGGTACAAGACTACAAGTAGTTTTTGTCAGAGGAAGATTAGAAACTACATTTCTAGATGCTGTTCGCAAGTTCATTTGCACAAATTGCAGAAAGATGTTAAAGACTTTCAAATCTGCAGAAAGAGCGGAAAGCAGAGTAATCTCCCTCCCTCCTGCCTAAATTAGATTAAAAAGAAATGGCTTAAGCTCACAAAAGTATTCAAATACACAAATATAAGAAAAGGGAGAAAAATAATTAAGAAGAAATATGCTTAGGAAGGATTTAGATTATACAGATATCATAGGCACAAAATTTGTAGTTAGCGGAAAGATTACGAATTGTCTATAGGAAACAGCTCTGTCCAATAGTCAAAATCTAAGTACACCTTCCTGTTATCCCTATGAAACAATACACAGCAAGACGTTTCTAATGATCCATCTAATACAGAGCAGTCAACAAATCTTTTAATATGAAAAATAGTAAGACAGGTAAAATATCAGCGGTAACTACAAGAGCATTAAGTATCCAAAGGCAGTTAGGGCATTGTATTTACAGCTTTTGGTCAGTTATATTTTAGTTTTTCTACAAATAATTCTTGCTGGAAACCATGACATTATACTCATCATACCTGCTTGAACATCAGCGCGCTCTCTCTCCTTTGTGTGGGAAGCAAGGCATATGAGGCAGTTTTGTGTATAAATTCAATGACAGAATTACTGAAGGCTGCTAACAGCACCTGCATTGGATAGCATTCCCAAGCTGGTAATGTTAGAAGGCAAGAAAAAACCAGAAATACCTTCATTTCCTCTGAATGGAACAAGTCTGTATCTTCAGGACTATCCATTAAGATTTTTGGCCTATCACCCTCTTTCGTACTGATGGCTCCTCCCGAGTTGTCACCTCGGGATGCCTTATGCCCATGACGCTCCAGTCCAGCTCGCTCGCTGCTTGTGTTCCCCATTTTTAAGGACCTAAAAGACCAGGAAAAGCCAGATTAGCACATGTACTTTTGAAGCTAGAATGCCAATAGGCAGGAAAGCAGCTCATCAGTAGACCTGGGCTCTGTTTCTGAGTTGTAAAGTCTAAGAAACTTCGTTAATACAAAATGCTAGCATCTTAAAATTATATCACACTCAGAACAAATACATTAAATGACAATTTTTAGCTACTCTTGACAATGTGCTAGATATCCTAGCATCTCTGCAAGACTCAAGCCACTCTAAAAGTTGCCCAAGCAGGTATCTGTCACTGCAGCACACTGCTACTCTGCTGTCCCAAGGTAAATACCTGCTGTTTTGTCTTCTGAATACCCATGTATATAACGTTTCACTGCACTAGCTGTAACATCAGTAGAACTTTCTGTCAGAATGCTGCAAAAGCAGCCTACTAGAAATATAACTTCACTAGAACATAAAGTTATCTCAGGTAGCAACCTGCTAAGGTTCCTTACAGTGGCTGGCTGCGGCTCTGAAGCACAAAGACCACACAGTCCTGCTGTACTCTGCTGGAGGCTGCCTCCAGTCTCTGCCTTTCTCTGAGAGAAGCAGGCGCGTGCTGCGCAAGAAACACAATGCTTCTTTCTCTCCACAGCCCTGTGGCCGCTTCCACAGGCAGAAGGGACAAGACTGGATGTGTGCGCCACATCTTATCTGGAGGACTACTTACATGTGAAGAGTGGCAACCTAGAAGTGGCCAAGGGGGGTGTGTGGAACCACACAAACAAGGCCTTGGAAAGCACCCAGTGGGGTACAAGTACATGTCCAGGATATTGCCCTGTTTCCTGTAAACTTGAATTACAGATATTGCCCAACTTCTAACTGTACAGACCTAAGCTCAGCCACAACCTAAACCTAAAACCAGTGTTAGAGCATGTGTTTTAAGTAACTAAACAACCAAACAAACAATTTAACTGGCATGATAGAAAATAAGCACAAATACAAGTATTAATTAGCTATATGAAATTGCAACAGCTTTAAGCATTCTGTAAGCTTTAAGCACTTAAATAGCGACTTGCTGGTTCTGTAAGATAGACTTTAGGGAAGGCCCGAATGAAACCGAACCTCCACTGAAGTTCTCACCAGCAGACACACCTGTAGGCTCTACCTGCCGAGCCGACCCACGCCCCGCCGCGGGCAGCCAGGCAGCCGGTGCCTCCGCCGCCCGCCTCTCCCCGGACCCGCCGAGCACCCCGGCAGCCGGCACGGCTCCCCCGCAAGTACCCAGGAGCATATTACACAGCCCGCCGGAGCTGCACCCGCACAGCGCCAACCGGGGCAGCAAGACCCAGGCCTTGCAGCCGAGGGGCACCGCACCCGCCGCCGTCCCCACAGCAACCCCCGCCAGCCTCACCGTCCCCAGCCGCTGCCCCGGAGCCCCCCGGACGCATACACTCACCTCCCGCCGGCAGAGCCCGCCGCTGCCGCTCCTCCGCGGCGGCGCTTCCGTTTCCGTCCGGCGCGTCCCGGCCGCCGCTCCGGGGGGAACCCGAGCCGGGCGCGCAGGTTCCGGCGCCGGCCCCCGCAGCAGCCAGGCCCCCTCGCGGGGGGGCAGCCCCCACACCAGCTTAACGGCACTGCTGAGCGGGTGCCTCGGGTAGGAGGGCAGCAGGGCAGCTCGGCAGCTCAAGGGCTCCGCATGAGCCTGTGGGAGCCGCTTTCTCCCAATCACCGGTGCAGGGTTTGGGGCTGCGGGTGAGCGAGCACGGGCTGCGGGCACCGGGCGAGGAACGCATTTCCCCTCCTCAAACGGGAGCCAGGGCCAGCCGAGGGGACGCCGACCATCAGGGCGGCAGAGGCGGTCTGCGAAACCACCAGGCCACAGCTCTCCTCTAGGGGAAATTTAAGCCCTTAACTGAGAAATGTTTCTCAAATTAAATTACATCTTCTGTTTCTCTAACAACTTTCTCTAAGCATTTCCAATTACACTAGCTCATTTTACCCTTTGCTCTTCATCAGCTGTCGCTGTCTTTCCTTTACTTTTCTAACAGGCACAAAGCTGCAAGGACTGGCGGATCCTGGGTTGGCACTGCTCTTTACAAGGAAATTGTTGGGTTTTTCTCAACCAGGCGAAGCAACCTGCAGACAGAAGGGATTCCTACCAAATCGAAGTGTATCCTTGGTGGCATGCTGTTATGTGGTGGGAAGAATTCTGCTGAGATGGACAGAGTCACTGTGCCTAATGGCAAGTGCATGGCTGGCTCCTGCAGCATGTTTTGAGGAACAGCTGCTCCCAGTTTGTCTTCCGTGGGTGGAATACCTCGGCACAGAACAGGCTGCCGGAGGGGTGTAGAGGAATGTCTGTGGGCAGCTCTTCCTCAGCCCCTGCAGAAGCTACCCTGCTAGAAGGTGCAGCTGTTGGTATTTTGGTATTTCACACAGCTTAACACCCCTAAATTCTTTCTCCAAACCTAATTGTTTTGTTCTTCTCCGTTCTTTTTTTGGCCAGCAACAATGCACAGTGGGCTGGTTGTGTCTGCAGAATAGGCTGGAGGCACACGGTACCGTGTCTTGTCCATCACTTGTCCAGTAGGACCACTGTGCCCATCTGCACAACAGCCAGCCTGACTCACTGCAAGCAGCAGTACCTTCTCACTGTGGGGCCCATCCTCGCTTCTTTGCAATGGTTTTTGTTACATCCAGGAACCACAGATAGGTAAAAACTGCAGGATGAGGACTACTAATAGCTCACAAGGCTGTGGTAAGCAGTCTACAGTAGGTCCAAGAATTATTCACAATTCTGGTATTAAAATGTGATAGTTCCTCTCTACTTGGTGATGAACCATCCACCTGTGGCATGCTGCATGCGAAACCCTTGGGGAGTTACCAGCCTGTGGACAGGACAGAGACAATGGGTACAGGCATCTCAGCCTCCTGGGTGCTGGGCTTCACTGTTGCTACCTTCTCCCTCTTTTCCCCATCACTACTTACTCTTCAACCCTGACTCTGTCTTCCCTCGCTGTCAGTTGTGACAGGCGGGTGTAGCAGAGTCCAATAGCAATCAGCCTGTAACTCATTTTGTGAGGTGCCTGGTCCCCACAAATTATGAGGGCTGGATAACATTACACCATAAACAAGAGTCTTGGGGGGGCGGGGGGGCGCTTACCACTGCTGCCCTGCCTCCTCAGGGGCATGTCTGTACGCATGATCCTCACGTGCACGGGAATATTGTTTTCTTCGCTCAGCCTGAGTGGGAGCCCAACCCCCCTTACAGCTGTTAAAGCAGGAGATGTAGGAAGCAAGAGATTAGCTAGACATGCCACAAGGGCCTGGCACAGCTCATCCATCCACTGATTTTCTGGAACCCCAGAGTTTCGCTCCTTCCTTTAACAGCATCTGGGAGTTCTTGCCTCCTTCCATACTCTGCAACCTGAAGGGAATAAAAACTCCCCCTCTTTCACTCCATCCAGGACCAGCCTCCACATTCCAAAGGAAGACTACGAAGTACCTTTTCTACTCCTGCCTCTTTACATACCTGTGTTAACTTTCTTCTTCTTACTGCCAGATGAGTATGCAACGGATGGTGAACTGGTTCACATTCTTCCATCAAGACTTCCATGTGTCCCAAATGAGGTTCCTGGTTAACTTCCCTAGTGAGAATGTCAGAGGTGTCACTTGCCATGGAAATAACTTATCATGACAACTCGAAATTTCTAGTTTTCTGAACTGCCACGTTATCTCAGACGGGGGACACAGTAACAGACCACTCACTAAGCACTCCTGACATTGGTACCAGAATAATTTGTTCCTTAGCTGTTCAGCTGCGTACATTACATTGCATTACAGTTTTGGGGGATGCCCAAGCATAGTGACTGTAAGCATTTTCACTGAGAAGAAGAAAAAGAAGTTGGTAAAAATCTCCTTCTTACCTCTGACACTAACTGCCAGTCTTCAAGAACACTCTTAATCACCTTTGCTTTTAGCTTTCCATCAGCCAAAGGAAGGATACTAGGTTGGGTGAATATTACAAAATCTTTTAAAAATTCAGAACTGCAGATTGTTTTATTCTGGTGTATTCAGGACCCTGCTTGTGTTTACTACCCACATTTCCATGGAACAAATACTGACCTTAAGTAAACATTAAATTTAGACATCACAAACCCAAATACTAAGTTCTGGTATTAGCAATCACACCAACAATGTCAATGCCCTAGGATTTACAGTTGTCTGCTCAGGAAAAAGACCTCATATCGTGGAAAACAGTGAATCACAACAAAAGTTTGAATTGCAATTAACAGGCTGGAGGGTAAAAAGGTTCAGGGGAAAATGTAACTGAATAATTTTGAGTATGAAATTCCCTTGGAAAAAAAGCACAGTCCACTTTCAGACTGTCCACAACCCATAAACCAAGGTAAAAGTAATTGATTAAATGCTACCACCTCATAGGGCAATGTGAGGTTTTAGAAGTAGATGCTTGTAAAAAAACCTGCAGGATGTTAAGAGTCACATGGTCTCTATGTTATTTACCATGTTTTATTTACCAAGCAAAGGTCAGCTGCTTTTTCCCTTGCTCACATCTACCTTCTCTAATAAACTTGAACTAGGTCTAGCCTGACTAGACTCACACAGAGCATCTTATTCAGAAATTAATTTGAAGGCATTTTGGTTCTTGGCTCATAAGATCATGAGACTCAGCAGACTTCATCAAAGCTCTAACAATCATGACAGAGCACTTCAGTGCTGTACAAGCTGAGGGGTCAAGCAAAGTGACATCTTTACTACTGAGTCATTCTACCCCCTTGGAGATATCACTTTCTTCAGCAGCTGACTCATTTTAAAGAAAGCAAGAACCAAACAGGAGACACCTGTGTTAGGGGAATTAGTCTTTGATTAAACGAGGTGAAGAATGGCCTTACAAACGTCTCGGGCACAAAAAGTCAGAGCTAAACTTGTGCTAGCCCCAAGGAGGGGATGGCACTCACAACCACTTGTGCTCTAGGCATAACCTCACTTTCATTGTTTGGATTATCTCCTGGAGTTAGTTAAAATCAAAAGGCAATTAAGTCCCCACCGAACACTGGCTGAGATATGTGTACGTGAGGCTGTGATGGCTCACCCTTACCACACAGCCTGCTCCAGTGCGCAACCCTTAACTTCAGTGGAGTTTCCCCCTTCTGTTACCCCAAAGTATGTGTTGAAAAATAAACACAGTGGCCTAAATTCTCGGACTGTGCAGACTGATGTTCTGATGAATACATTGACTTCTGGCAAAGTTCTTTTTCCTTGACATGATGCAAGCTTATTTAGCTAAAGAGAAGTCATAGCAAGCAAAGTGGAAGCTGACTCAGCCCTGCAGCCAGATATGACAAAACCAGAAAAGCCATCCTCAGTCATGAGCTGGTAGATCAAATTCAGACATGCCATAAATCACATTATAAAGGACACATGAGCAAGTGCTTCTTGTAGCTTCTGTGCTGTGGAGAGTAAGCTCTGTGGTAGTGGCAACAGAACTTATCCTAGAGTTTAAGTCAGGATAAATTTCACTGCAGAAACCTTCCTTTCTACCTTGGGCTCCTAAGTATGTTCCTCCATCTTTACATTGGCGGAGTGATCTGTTTCCAAACCCCCTCCCCTCCTTTTAGGTCACTTGAATTTAGCCCATTTTGCAGGCTGCCAGGGAGTGATGCAGAGGAAGTTGGGCAGCCTCCTTAAGGACTCACTCACATTTCAGGGACACATGCCGTTGCTGTGCATGCAGAACATGCCGTTGTGCTTGGGAAACGGAAAATTGTAAGCACATGTAAAAATCACTCATAGATCACTGCACCCCTTCTCAACTACTCTACTCCAACATAACACCAAACACCTTCAGAGACTTACTAATTAAAAAATTAGGTTGGAAACAAGAGGATAATAAAAGGAAGCCAAGATTCAAGCAGTGATTCAGCCTGAAGGCCCTGCCTGTGAAAGACGGAGGGCTCAGTCTCAGAAGAGCTGCCTGCTAGGCAGCAGACATGCAAACTATGCTGCACAGGCCTTCTGACATCTCTGACTTTGCCTGGAGGCATCTCCTCCAAAGTCAGGGTAGGTTCCACATCTAGTCAACTCTGAGTGTACCCTGTTAACAGGGGTGAAGGTTTGGTGATAGGGACTCTTCCCTCCAAGAAGCAACATGTTCTATAAAGGCTCCTAAACAGCTGCCAGGGAACCAGAATGTGGCTTACCAGGCTGGCTGTGAATCAATCCAGTGACTTTATTACTTGCCTTGGGGAATCCAGTCCTTCAAATGCACCCTCTTGTGCACATGTGCACACAACAATGACAAAGTAGGAAGTAATTGGGAAGATGACCCAGTCTCTCCCCTACTGATGCAAATCAGTAACAAAGTCCATCTTAAATAACCAGCAGACAAAGTTAGGGTCCAGGTGAGGAAATGCATCTAAAAAGAGATGCTTACACACCGTTCCAGCAGATGCATCTGGACTGATTCTGAGTGATGGACATTGTGGTACCAAACAGATACAACCTATCTCCAGGCTGAGAGGCAGAACACAGTTCACAGTGTGAGCACATACCCAAAGATACAGGTACAAAAGCAACAGCTTCTGGAGCTTTGAGACACACTGTTCATGGATCATGGCTGCAACCACATAAATCGAAGAGCCAGTGCTGATCTTTGAGTCACAAGTTGTAAACTCCTGGGTGTTCCTGCAGGGAGGCACCCTAAGAATTTAATTTCATATCGTCCCCTTGAATTTTTTTTTTGCTGTGCAATCTGATGAAGCATATACCACATGTTTAAGTGTCTGGCTGACCCCCTTCATACGGCAGCAAAGAAACTCCTCTTATATTTAGAAGCCCTCTTCTAGGGTTACATATCAAGATACATGCACATTGCTGTTTTGCAGAATGCAGCTGCCCCGCAAGAAACGAAAAATGCTGACATGATCCAGGAGCTGAGGCCAGCAATTTCAAGTTTCCATCTGTCTCTGCCTGTAATACACGCAGGAAGGAAAAGAAAGCTCGACTTCAGGCATTAGTTGGTGTGCCTTCAGCATGCAGGAAGACTGCATCAAAAAATGGAAGCCTGGAGAGGTTTTGTTGAAGACACTGTTCACCTGCCCAAAACACAGATGTTGAGTTGAAATATGTTTTACTGCTTTCCCCCACCTTATGTCATGAAAGAACATCATTCAGCACATATATGACAGCTCCTTTTTCCTTCCCCCACCAAAAAATGATAGATGCAATGCAGAATGATAATAGGCCAAACCTAAATCTAGATGCATAACGATTAAGACCAGCTAATTTCCAGAGACTGTTATAGATAATGAAATTTGTTTATGTGCCCCTCAAAATATAAAGCAGGCACTAATTCCTCAGTCAGACAACTGCATTCTGCTTTCCACACTCACTGCTGTCACCAGGGGTCTTGCTGATTTGGGCAGTAAAATGTCATTTAGCTTCCCTGTATGATACCTCACTTTGTATGGGTATGTCGTATTTACACCAGAATGATTTGGTTGTACAAGGGCCATATTAATTTCCAGCACAAGCTGTGTTTGACTGCATTTCTCAAACATGACTGAAAATTTATGTAAACATAAATAAATTAAGAGACCTGCTACCAGTATATTACTAAAGCAAAAATAAGATTACCTATGACATAGAAACACTAAGACAGAGGAATTGCTGCATTTTCCCCTCTCTGTCACATTAAGTGGTTTAATATAAAGCCTTTATTTTTATACCAATCAATAGCACTGTAAGGTAGCAACATTTATCTTCAGAAGCACTGAAGATACGATGGCTCAATTCTCAATTATATTAAGAGCGAGACTTCAAAGATATTTATGAGCATCAAGATACATGTTAGATTTCCAGTATGGCTTTCAAAAGCATCTGAACAAGTCAAGTGTCTAGCTCCTATTGATCTAAACCCTTGTTAGGCACTTTCAAAAAATACTTTCAGTTGCCTATCCCTATTCTCTAGTGCCCAAATAACCTTAGAATCTTCCTCCCCTCTTACATCACTAGCTCTGGTTTAGTTTATAGTACTGGAATTTAATGTTTCGCAGAAGGATGGATCTTTTTGAACACACTTTGATTTTTTAGTACACTGACATAGAAAACTGTAATGCAGCAATGCAGTGGTGTTTACTTTGATGACAGCAATTCAAGTTGGTGGAAATGTGACCTTGTTACTTGCTGAGAGACCTCCTTTGGTGACCTCATTTGACCACTTTCCCCTGACGGTAGTGAAGAGACCACTAAGGGACCATTTTGAAAAGGCCTCAGCACTCTGGATATTATCCTGAAAAGGAAGCAAAGAGCCTACCTTGCTGGTATTTTGACCATTAACTGATCTCTACCAACTTCTGAATGTACTAGCTACAGTACAGACTAGTTGTATAGCATCATGCAGACCAGAAATCCTGCTTTTACTTTGATTCACTTTATTCTGAAACTGTCCAAGGGGTTAGAAAAAGGGATATTACGCTTTAGAATAGAAGAGGCAACAAAATTTAGGAAAGACACTTCCCACATACCAGAATGAACATGAATTAAAGGTAATTTTATTCCACTTCTCAATGACAGTTCTATCATATCTGATAAGGCAAGCTACTAGAAGTCCCACAAGACATATCAGGCCATTGAAATAGTATTCAAAAACCAAATAAGAGTTCAGAGAAAGCCAGTTCTTGAGATCATCAAAATCAGTAGCAAGATTCCCATGTGAAGAAATCCTATCAGTGTAAATGCTGAAGAAATCAACTGACTTCACCAGTATTGGTGAAGTTTTATACTGGAGTAATTAAGGATAGGCAATGCATCACTGACTTCAACGAAATATAGAATTTGGCAGAACAAAAAGCAAGAAAGCACACTAAAAGTATAATATCAAGGCACAGAAAATACATGCTGCTTCCAGGCATATGCTTTAACAGGTAAGGGTTTCTGGAAGATTATCATTATTATTATTAATAGCTAGTTGTACTCCTGCCAGGCATGATTCTTTTGTCACTTGCACCTGCAAAACTCCCATGCATTTCTGAGTAGTGTCGGTCCAGATTTATGTTGGTGCAAGGAGACTAAGTTTAAGTTGGCATAGCTTGCTTGAAGATGTAATAACAATTAAAGCAAATGGAGCAACAACTGCTGAAGATGTAGCCATCTGTCTTAATGCTCACCAGAGCTTTCTTCTTTTAACATGGAATATTTGTGCAACAAAATAAATATATTTGAAAGTTTTCAGCTAATAAAAAAGCTGCTGTCCCATACTAAATTTTCATGAAGTATCAAGAAACTGCAGTAATTTATAAGCCATCAATTCTGCAACCTAAAGCTGTTCACTGAGCAATCTCTTAGGATCAGCAAGAGTGTAGGTAACTATGTAAGGGTAAAAAAGTCTGTCCATCTAACTGCATTGATATATAGACTATTCATAGCAAGATGAGAGGATGGACTAAACAAAAAAAGACATGAACAAAGCAGAACACAATGAAACTATGCGACTTGCTGGAGGAACAGTAACAAAAGGATGAAGAAGAACATCTATTTAAAAAGATCTTTGTCAGATAAAAAAAATAGGAACTTTTTACATACGTGAAGTTTAAAGAGGAACATATGACCAGTGCAGCTTGAATGCAGGACTGGAGCTAAATCAAGGGAGTTCAACAACAAAAGACAACAAAACAAAAAAAATCATTAAGAAAAATATGGATGGTATGGAAGAGTGTCTCTTAATAATCAAGTGATTGAAATCGGTCCCAGGTGGTTAAAAATCAAGGTAAAGACCTAAAAGCCGAGGATGACAGAAGAAAGCAGCCGCTGAGTCAGAGTATGCCCACAGCATTATAAAATCACATAGCAGGATAAAATAAAAAAAAAAACCATGGTTATGATTGTGTTATGTTGAGGCTATTTTAAAGTGATAAAAAAAATCCTTAATGGCCTGATCCAAAACCCGCTGGAGGCAACAGGAGTTCTTCTACTAGCTTCAGCAGGCGGTGCATCAGGTCTTACATTGTGTACTATACAGTCTAGATACATTAGCTTTGTCTGGCTAGGGTCAGCCAGGGGAGCATCACAGATCCAGCATACATTCCATGTAAATGAGAAAGAAAATTGAGTTCTTAGGGCAAGATCACATTAGGGTAAAAGAGAAAATGCTGCTTTATACTGAGATTTCTTATAAATAAATAATTTTGAAAACCTGGTCACGCCATGCTGAGTAACTAACTGGACTATCAGTTCATCCACCAGCAAGCAACATGCCTCTGCAGACTTGTAGGGTCAAATCTAACAGTCTGGAATGAAGGGTTTCCTTCTCTTCTTCTTTTTTCCCCTCCTGAGATTTACATGATGATATCCTCCAAATGCAGTCCTGGTCTTCAGATGGCATGCTGCAAGGACACAGAAATACATATTTTTTTTAAAGGAGGAAAAGTTTGTCTTGTGAGTTTAAATTATTAATTCTACAGGTCTAATGGATACATTATGCCACATTAGTGGCACTTGTTCTCTTAACAAACATCCCTCTAGATTAGTGGTTCAATACAGTTTTGAATCAGAGCTAAGTTTCTAATGGCACTGGTCATCTGTCAATCTGAACTGAATTTTTAAACTGGGTTACCTGAATCAATGCAAGTTAGGATCTTTCAGTGCCAGGAAATGAGTTCTTATTTTGACAAAGTTTCATGAGGTCGTCAGCATCTCTGCTTCCTTGAAGTAGCACATAAAACAGTTGGGCAAGAACAATACTTTCAGCAGTAAACAACTTGGTAAATAAAACAGCAATGCATAACACGTCTTAAAAGGACTAGATAACCTCTCTTGTGCATCTGCATTAGGGGATGAAAGGTCTGAGAAGTTCCCTCAAATTCTTGTGTTGATTGTCTCTTGGATGCTACTCAGGACTCCAATGGGCAGAATCTATTGTGGGGATATTTCCTACATGTAGAGATGAAATAAATGGACCAGAATTTTTCATGTGGTTTGCTAAGGAAAAGAGACTGATGTAATCGCACTGCCTCTGTGCAGCTACATGTGTTTGCCCACTCCTCAGCCTCTGAGCTGACTGAACACATCTGGCAGACAGGTAGAGGACTTTAAGCTCTTTGTTTTTTACAAATCTGGTAAAAAGATGTAGGGTATCAAGATATGAGTTAGCACTCTTACTAATAGAAAAGCAGCAGTATGAGCTCACTGGCTAAGGGGACACCAAGAACTAATGTGGGTAAAAGACAACAGGAATGCCCCAACTTCAGAATTTCTGCTCCATCAGCTACCGGCACATCAGTTCCTGCAGTGAAAGGCAGATAGTCTTCCTTGACCCTTTTTTTTTTTTTTTTCTCCTACGGTAAGGTACAGGAGAACAGGACTGGCAATGTAAAGATCTGGAGGCTGGCTGGGTAATTCCTGTCATCTCACCAGCCCTCAGTTTATTCTGTCTCGGAGACAGTCACTCAGTGAAATGGCTGCAAAGGCTTTTGAGAGTCTCAAGAAGGGGACAGCAGAGATATTAAAAATAATTTTGCATGCCTTTTCCCGCTGAAGAATTATTTCTAAGTTAGTAAGAAAAATGTATGTATACATCTGTCCCTGGTACACAGTCTAATTGCTTACTCCTTTTCCTTCTACCAGTAACTACCAATGTTGCACTACTGCACATATGCTTGATTTAAGACCCTACTGATTATGAAACAGTGTAGGCTAGTACTTTCTGCACAGCCTGGCTGTCTTTCTGTCTTCCTTTGAAGCCATGCTGACAGGTGGTATTTCTGTGACTTCCTTGGGGTGAAGTTCTAGATCAAGTGAGATTACAGAAGGGGTCAGAAGTTCGCATGCCTCTGCGAAAGCATTAAAGTATCATAATAATTTTGCCTGAAATTCCAAAGTCACCGAACATGACTACCCTCCTCACATAACTTACTACCAGAAGATAATTCTACCCTGCCTGTGGTCCCAGTTTTGAAGATAAGCAAAGACAATGAACCTCTGATATGAATTAAAATATCTTTGACACTGGTCCATTGGCAGGAGTTTTTTGCATTCCTTTCCTTCAGTACTTTGGCTACTCTTCCTCGTACCAAAACTGTTGCTATCTCAGTCCGAGCTCTACAGAAAAAGCTTTTATCTTTACTTCACTCTTAACACCTTTTACTAGTTCTCCACATTTCTGACTCGCTCCTACTTGCTTAGACTGCAGAGAACCA
Organism: Falco cherrug; assembly: GCF_023634085.1. Classification (NCBI taxonomy): domain Eukaryota; kingdom Metazoa; phylum Chordata; class Aves; order Falconiformes; family Falconidae; genus Falco; species Falco cherrug. Next base: position 90,964,259 of record NC_073697.1, read on the forward strand.
CTATAGAGGTGCACAAAATACACAGGCTTTATATGGCATGCTTTGTGGCTCAACTGGGGAGCAAAACTCATGTGGGCTCTAGTTCTGCCCTCAGCAGCATTGTCAAGCATCACTCAAACTAGACACAGTCTAAAAGTATGTGGCGTAAGAAGATGCATGTTTTCAAACTACTAACAGGTTATGCAGCAAACCCAGCAATGGAATAAGAATACATGATTTCTATAGCAGCACAAAAGAGAACATGACATGTTAAGATCTACTTAAGTAAAGTGTTTGGGATACCTGGGGCGTCCTTCACTTAAGTAGGCAGGTTTCAGCCGAGGATTATATTTCCCTAAATCCTGCCAGTGGGACTCAAATGAAATCCAAAGATACCAAACATCTTGCTTTATCAAAAAGCAAAACTAAACAGAATTTGGAATCTGCTCAGAAAAAGCAGAGGCTGCTCTGAAAACACAGATTACGAACTACTGGAGAGCCCTCATTCTCTGACAAAATAATTAGGTTTTGTTGATCAAAATACTTAGGAAGAGACAGGAAGGCTGACTCCAGATCCGTTCAAGTCAGTGGAATGGCTACTAACAGGCTTCACGAAAGAGCATAAGATTAGTGGTACTGGGTCAGAGCAAACAGGTATCTTTGCAGCATCCCATCTCTGACAGTGACATATTACAAATGCCTAAAGGAATTGTATAAGGAAAGGCTATGTCCAGGGTGATATTTCTCCCTTTATGGCCTTCCAGCTCTGGCAATCTGCAGCTCAGAAATGTTCTGAGCCAGAGATTCTATCTGCATCTTTACATTTAAGCATTTTTTGTAATTTCACTCACTGCTGTTTCAAATTATTTGTACTTTTGTATCCACAGCAACCACAGAAGGAATAAGTCCCACAGCTGTATTGCATAGCACATGGAAAAGTACCTTCTCCTTGTTTAAAGCTGCTTTCCTCCGATTCCCCTTCATCTCATTCGTAACAGATAAATAATCACTCTTTATTTCACTGTCTTTAAATACCAATTCCTAAGTACTTCCTTCCCAAGCCAAAAACATTGTGTCTATTTTGTCTGTCCACATATAAAGTTTTTTTTCATACCCTGCAGCCCTTCTGTCTTTTTGTGTGTGTGTGTGTGTACTACTTCTTTCTTAAGGACATCAGAACTACAGGCATGATTCAGGATGTGGTTCACAGCCAAGCGTTGCCCGTCATTAGGTATCTTGCCATTCACTCTCTAACTGGACATATTACAGCAGATTAAGGGCACACGCAGGCTACAGCACACAGCTCTGCACTGTTTCAGTTTGTAGTGATGTCTCCTTATGGAAAAAGGATATGTCCCTTTTCTCACTGCAGTTCTTGATGGACAACATGCCTATGGGCACATATGCAGGGCTAGACTCAATAGTGACACAGACACCAGTTTAAGTTACATCTGAGCAAGCAGTGGAAGCATAATTCAGCATTCAGGACTGGCAAGGTATGAGTGCAGGAAAAGCTGGCAGAAGGTGGTAAAAGTTACAGAATGGAGTAAGAATACATTTGGCCTAGTGTGGAATGAGGGACAGCCCTGATACAGCACACACTGCAGCTTAACACTCAGTGATTCCTCAGCATAACAAGGAACACACCAGTTTACACTGATCAATACAGACAAGTTTTATTGTGGGGCTGCTACTCCAGTGATGCAAGTGACAGCTTCCCCTTGTCTACATGCAGGGTCATGACTGCAGAAGATAGATGGTTCCCAAGTGTTGGGTGGGCCCTGTTACAGGCTATACATACATATATAGATATGTATGTATCACTATATATCTTAATAGATATTTGCTAAAGGTAACATGCCGGTGTTAAAGACAAATGAGGCTCTCCAAGGCAGCAGTAGAAGCCCCAAGCTAGTTTAGCACTGAGTAAATCTTCAAAATGAAAAGTCAAGGCTGCTTTTTCCATGCAGACGTAGGTGTCGCGGGCTGTTATTCCTGTGCTACTGTTGCTCTGCAAGTGAATAAACCAAAGGCGGCATGCAAGGAGCTCGGGGCTCAGCAGTAGAAATACTCTTAAAAGTGAAAGGGTCTTCCTCTTCCCAAGTCTACCAGTATTACTGGGGGTATAACGTCACTGTTTGCTCAAAGCAGGAATTTCTTGTACTTCCTCTCTGCATCTTCTACCATTTCTACCCTCAGCATCCCTGACTAGATATTTTTCTCCTGGCTGAGGCATGTGGAGTACCATGGGAGCCCTCCTCAGCTCTGCTTAAAGCACAAGACTTAACCCCTTTCCTAAGCAAGATGCCACACATACTAGGTTTGGGTAATGAAAAGCCAGATGAGAAGATGTAGGAACAAATGGATAAATTTGGTTGGAAGTTTCAATAGGGCATGGGTTTTGATATTCAGAGGCTACTGAAATTCAGCAAGTTAGGCACTGACCTCATGGAACTGGTCTTCTAGAGATATAGAGGAAATCACTTTCCAGTGAATGCTGAAGGAACCTGCATCCAGAGATCAAGTATTTCAGTGTTCAATTCACAGTGATTTCTGAGAGATGCTCAAGAGTGGCAAAGAGGGTTTTTAACAATTAAGTTGTGAGTTTGCACAGAAGACGACCCAGAAACTCTGTTGAAGACAGCAAGGGACTTCCTGGGACCATGCAACAGTGGTGATAGTAAGCCACAGGGCAGCATTCCCAAAACTGCTGAAGCAACTGCCTGACATATTGGATGCCTTAACCCAGATGGAGCTTTAGAATGTAGCTGTCCAGGATGCAGCTGTCGGGAGGGACCTGTCTTCAGGGCTGGGATGTTGGTGGCCTCACTGGTGTGAGCTGTACTCTGACTGAAGCCCTGAGTCTCCAGGGAAAAGGGCTTCAGGAGGTAGTGAACAGACTGCAGACCATTGGGGTGTAAATAAAGGAGACCAACAGGGTCTTCACAGAGGCTCTGCAGAGGAGAGTGCCTGAGCTCCACAAAGCAAAGTATAAGGAACTAAAGACTAACTTGAACAAGAGCTGGAGACTTCCCTGATGGGGAAGGCCTGAAGTTTGTGACTTCTGGCTGGAGAAGGAAGGTTCCTTCTTGCCCTGCGGATCCTACAAGACATATGTAGCCAGCCTCCTGGAAGAAGGTGAGGAATTGTTTTGAAGGAGACTTCAAAGCCAGCTGAGCCTGAACCAAGTTTCTGTACCAAGAGATCAAGCTGTGTAGAACCAAGAGATCAAGTTGTGTAACAACTGACAGAGATTCCCTCCTGCCAATCTGATTTGAATGTCTCAGATTTGTTCCTTTCTAGAAGCTCAGACTTGGGACATTGTGGAAGAACTCGCAAGGCTCATCCACCCCTCAAATTCATTACACCTTACATGGTTCTGCTGATGGTATCAAAGATGGATAAATCAGAATGAGCTAGTGAAGTTTATCAAAGGGTTTATGAATACTCAAGCAACACCCTCTGTGAGAAGCTGTTACAGTCATGGCAGAACAGATAAAGTATTAAGATTAGAAATCGGATGGTAGGATGGTAAACAACAAACTCTAGGGAGAGATATATATCTGAATGTGGAAGGAGAATACAAGGAGGCACTCCCAATGGTACTTTGCAATGAGACTTGTTACCCTTTGAAGATCAAAAGAAGCCACAAGGAATGTCAGCAGGAGCAGCTGGGTAATACAGTAGCTGATGAATTTCATGGGATAAAACTCACAGTAATGAATGGTGGAAAGGTCAAGCTTTTCATACATATTGCTGAAGTCTAAATTTCAGGAAAAATGAATGTGTAGGTTATGGAAACATCAAATCTGTGCCCAGCGGTTATCAAATAAATCAGTTACAGAGCTGACTGACATATTATTCTAATAAAGCTATTTTACACTGTCTTACTAATAGCGAAGCATTTATATTAGAGTTAGCATAGAGGAGATTTAAAATTACTTCGCATTAGCAGACTGCAAAATGGCTGTTAGTAAATAAACATGACCAAGGTACAAATGGATGTGAGATAACTGCATGGAGCATGCAATGCCATCCACAACAGCTGCCATGTCAAACTCAATTTAGTGTAAAATATAGATGTACAAGGATAAGGCAACAAAGGGGACTCAGGTAAACATGGAGGGTGAAAAGGCCAATTGGGTGCTCCTGTTCACTCATTTTCACAACAGAATAATAGATTGTTGCTCCCGTCTAACACTTTCTTAGAAGCAAGGGCTCTTAGAGGGTGACAAGCGAGAGGAAGAAGGAGCAAAGTAAAAAGACCAGAAAGCCAGAGAGCCCGGTGAATCCAGTAAACCCCGAGTCCTCACAAAGCTCAAGGTACCACTTGGCCAAGAGACCTCTATGGAAACTAATCACTGAATACAGTAACTAATACCCTAGCAGTGTGCTGAGGGTTCCCAGGCACCTGGCAATGCTTCCATCTAACAAAGATTTTTCTATTAAAAAACCCAAAACCCAAACCAATTAAAAAAAAAAAATCCTCAAAGACAAAGCCTAAGTAAAAACCACTAAGTCGTATTATCCTATTTCTGCTGCTTAACTCCTTGAGGTTAGGAGAGAGAGAGAGGTGTTTACAAACACTAGCTAGATGTAAAGTGTAACTACCACTAATGTCTGGCAGCAGGCACAAAGAAGCATTCACACATTCAGCACGCAGGGTCCTACTGTAGCGGAAGAACTAAATGTAGGTAGTGTGTCCTGGTTAGTGTGAATGCTTCAGGTCAGTGTTGTCTGCTACTCCTCATGCTGCCCTTCTCCCCTCCTACTTAAAAAAAAATTATTGAGCTGCTATCGTTATCTGAGAAACAACGAGTAAGGTAGTAGAAGTGAACAGAGGAATTTACTGCTGCTGTCAATTACAAAACTTGGCACACCCCTCAAAGTAACTTGGTTTTAAATCTATGAGAGCTGAACAAACTCAACACAAGCTGAACTAAAAGACAGATTCATGCTTGCAAAATCCATGGGAAATCAATGAATACACACTAAGCTTCTGATTCTGCAGCGCAACCCACTAACATCCTACAGAAATGGACCCTGTCTCCACCTCCCTGCAGTTCAGGACAGCATTCTTCCAAGTTTTTGTCTGAAAACGTCGTACATGTTTAACCAGCTACTCCATTCCACTCCCCAGAGATGTCTGCATTTCAGTGGCGGATGAGGTGATCTCTGTTTATAGTTTATACATAAGATTGTACAGTGCACTGAAAGGCTCTTCAACCAAAACAACCAATAAAAAATTGATTTAAATTGGTTATTTTAATGGGAACTGCAAATTTCTATGCAGAAAAGAACATATTGTTGCACAATCTCGAGAAAGGATATCAATACTCTAATTAGTTTTATCCTCTTTTACAAATAAGCTTATAATCTCATCTGGGTAACCTCTCTGTATACAGAGATTCATTTGTTGACATTCACTATTGTTCCAGGTGTATGAAGGCAGGTCAATTACACAGCATTCAGAGTGCATGATTTGCCCTACAGCAAGCCAAATCAAAATGACATTTGCATCCATTTTTGATACAGTTAAGGTCACCTTAGTATCAAACAGTAAAATAGTAGCTGACTGTTGTCTTCTCTTTGCGAAGTGAAAAGATATGTTGGACAAATTATGAGACTGAAAATTAACACCTGGGGACTCTTTATTACCTGAAATATAAGGATCTCTATGCACTTGGTCAGCAGATGGTAAAACTGAGGGGCAGAAAACCCAAAAAGTAACTTGAATTGGAAAAACTTACAGTAGAGCTGCAAGAATTTCTAGACAATCCACTGCTGCTAAAACACAGTAGTTTGCGTTTAACCACAGACAACAGAATTTTCTAAATTACAAAATAAGTAAAAATTGCTTTTTTGGAAAACATGCATGCATCCTTAAATTTTAAATTAGTAGATAGTTCTGACAATCTTTAGTTTCTTATTCTGTAGCCCATGCACAGAGAAGAACTGCTTGCATTGGAACGAGCAACATTTTGCTTACCGTTGTGAAATGAACTACGCAATAGATTCCAATGATGACAAGGCCAATGATAATTGATGCAACAGCAACCCAGAGTGCATTGCGACCCAGTCTTTTTGACCCTTCTATATCTCCTTGATTATAACTGTTTAAAGCCTGTAGAAGAGAGAGTTTGTGACTTTTTTTAAAATAGAAATCTGTACACAAACTAATGTGACTGCTTTGAACTAACATTAGGTTCTGTGCACAGTGGTACTGTAGAAAGGACTTCAGAAAATTGTGACTTGCTTTGTAAAAAGAAACATCCACTGCCAACAGTTCAAGGTAAGCAAGGAGTCCAGTTTTGTGTTCCACTCATTTTCAGCACATTTCATTGCAACTACAGCTCTTCTACTTTCAGTGGTGAGGTTATATTCATGTTATGAGTTTTCTTGTACACACAAGCATAAAAGCTGTCAAATCTACTCTAATCCACCTACCTGCATAAATTGGTGGCTTTTACCTCTAGAAGTATTTTTGTAGTATATGTGAACTGTTAAGTTGTCCATTTCACTAGCAGTGAAATAAACTCTTAAGCTTTATAGGACCACAAGCAAGAAAAGGAGCATAAATAGGCAGCATTTTTACAGAAAGCCTCAGGAAAATTTAAAAAAAGCGCACTGATTTCCCATTTTGCCAATGTTTTACTTTTCAAAACAAAGTTTGAAGAAAAAATAAGTAGTTTGCCAGTGGTGGGAAAAAACCCAAAACTACGAAATATAGATCATCAGAACAAAATATCTGAGTACCACCTTCATGGACTAGAAATTCTGTCCCTTTGCATTTTTGAAACACACTGGTAATTATTCAGACATATGGATATTATCTCAGCAAACATGAGTTTATCTCTATCTACCCATGATTTAGCAGATACTTTATATTCATTACATGCAAAGATTGCAAGGTATGATAGGACCAGCCCAATCTTACAGTCTTTTGTAAAACAGACCACAGGATTTTCTGAATTCATTTTTGTTTTAAGCAGATCGTATTTTTAAAGAAAAGATTCAGTGAAGGACACTGAAGTATTCTAGTACACAAGTCTAACACAGTTTGTAGAAACCTTTTCCCGAGAATAAGATGATATGAAGGGATTTTTAAAGAGAGTATTATTACTAAGAATTATTTCATAAGATCAGGAGAGTTTGAGTTCATAAACCATGACATTGAGTCCAGACTTCTTTATCAGATTGCATTATTGTGCTATTTCAGGGAATTACATTAGTCATAACCTCTTCTTTAGTATCCCGTAAGTATTCCAGTGCAAGGGGAGAAATATGGGGACCTGATCAAATGAACTGTGCTGTGGATCAAATAATTCAGATCATCTCTGGAAAATGACTGCATGAGGTATCTCCAAGTGCTATCACAAAAGTGCTTTAGTCATGAATCACTTTTTGTAACAAAAGACAGAACAACAGCTAATTCAGAGTAAAGATCTGAGACTGCGGAAAGCAGGAAAGGAATGAACTTCAGAGGATACCAAGCATTGTTGTAGAGCCTTTTTTCCCAGGCAGAAAAATAATTAGGGACATTATCTGTGTGTGTTCTGTCGATTAGTGAGCACACAGAAGTTAATGGACTAGATGCATCCTTAGTGTTAGCACTGCAGTAAGATCACTCGTGCCAAGACAGTCCCAAAGCAACGAAGCCTATATTCCTAGAATTGCATCTCAAGGATAAGTGCAGGTACTAATTCTCTGGTGTCTAAGAAAGGCCGAGCTGCTGATGCAATCTTGCCCTTAAAGAGAGCACTGATACATTTCTTCTCTTCCTTGAAGCCTACATGCCTAAAAACATTTCTCTATTTTATTTCCTTAAAGAATATCACTAATACCTCTGCTCAAATTTTGTTGAGGTTTGCTAGCGGACTTAAAGAACATAGTGGGGAAAGAGGGAAGAGATGGAAATGAGACAGACACACAACAGCCAAATACAATGATGTCACCTCTGATTCTCCACTAGTGCAGCCTCCTGTTACAAAGGGTGGCTGGCACAGCTCCTCTCACTAAGTTATTCGACTGTTTTCAGCATTCCTGTCTACAGGAGAAGAGATTTCTTAAGTTTTCTCAAAATACATTTTGGGAGGTCAACAAAAGGAGTATCAGGAGAAAAATAGCTTGGCTTGGTCTTGAGCAGGTTGACTTCTCCTGCCCCTGTCAGCAGCTACAAGGAGAACCATGGAGAAGCATCACTGATATCCCTGTAACTCTGTTCTTCCCACCCATCACAGGACCCACTTCACATGACATCTAAAAGTGGTCCTGTGAACACTCTAAAACTCAGCTCCCCATTCATATGGTCTCAAGACTGAGACAGAGTCGTAAGCAAGACATGGCAGCACCAGCTTGCAGTTCTGTGCAATTTTACTAATGTGTTTAGGTACGCTGGAGAATGTCCTGTGATTTCTGCAGGTACTGCATAAATAATTCACCCTGTGCACTTTAATAAATAATGTAATTTTAATATAAATCCACAATGAAGAGGAGGAAAACAGCATTAATGATAAAGAAGAGGATTTGGGAGAGACAGGAAAGAGACAAAAGTTTCTTTATTAAGAGGTTTAAATTAAATAGCATAACTTGGACAGCATTCAAGAAAAAAAGAGTTTTGTGGGAGTGGTTGGGGTCTGATGCAAAGCTTTGAAACTCATTTACTTCTATCTGCTTCAAAGGGCCCTTGGATCAAGCTTCCAGTTTTCAACGTTGGACACAGACAACATTAGCTGTTAAAGCCTTAAGTGTTACATCTGTTTGTTTCCAAGGGCTAGACAATATATACAGAATGCAGCATCTGTGTGCAACATTTGCTCTGTCCAAATTTTAAAACAAGTTTCAGCCATTTTCAACCTAATACCATATGATATCTCAGGTTTCTGCTACCTCGCTCGCTATGAAGTCATAAACTAAATTAAAGCCACAGTTCTGCAGCTGCTTATTTACTTGAGCAACCTCAGTGACTTCACCAGGTTCACACACATCTATTTATAAAAGATATTCTCAGTTCAACAATGAAGCAACTTAACCTCATATGAACAGAATTTTGCTGAATTAGCTACAAACTGTTAATCCCTTTTAATGTGTATTTTCTGCTTCACATTCCCAGAGCACTGTTTATAGCAAAAGCAGAATGAATACTGAATTGCTTCAGAAATCCTCATCTACATCTCTTACAAATCTGGGCAGATCAGCCTGAGGTTCTCTGATCAACATTTTCTAGGCTTTCCCTGAGCCAGGCTGTAACAAACGTTATTTGGCTGTGCCTGGAAATGAGACACTCTCTCTAGTCCAGACCAAAGGAAGAATGAGACATGCTAACTCAGTATGACTCCTCACTGTAAGAACGGCTTAAGAGGGAAAGAGAAAGAAGGGGAACTCAAGAGAGCAATTCAGAACCAGACTTGATCTCTGCTTTTTTGGCAAATGAAACAGGCAGGTGATGAGCAGGACACAATCAAAGGGGAATTTGCTCTACAGGCTGTATAGTGGCATGCAAACAAGCACTGGACTTCTGTGCCTCTGGGGGCTGGTTGAAAGTGGTGTTGCAGAGGAAAAGCTTACCAGTTTGCAAAGATAAAGGCCCTGCAAAAAATGCTTAAGAGCAGCTCCCGAGCATTGTTGTTTTATCCTCCTGAAATCGGTACAGGCTGTCCCATATGGTGTTAAATGTCCAGGTACCTATGAGCTACTTAAGCTATATAAATAATAAACTTCCCAAATAAACTTTCTAACTAAAGAGAAGTACAGCTGTACAGGAACACTGCTCACTATGCTAGTCACTGACCTGACCAAAGCCAAACACACTATACGTGGCTTGTCAGCATCCCAGTTAGAAGAGGTGACCCCCTCAGAAAGCAAGTTCCATCCTTTACTGTTCCACGACTTCTACCACTCTCTTGTCTGCTGTCTGTTTAGGGAAACTAATATATAGACGTGGAATCTGAGTTCAAGGGTGGCAAATGCAGTCAAAGAACTTGTTACTATCAGAGGCAAATGAGCAAAAATTGTCACAGCTTGACCACTTAAATTGTCCAAAACATGCAAATGATTAAACAGAAATATGTTAACATAAAGAGGGAGTCAGGAGCAAAAAGTTAAAGAGAAATACATTTTGAGAGACTGTTGTTAAGTTGTTACAAACCTAAGGCCCTGTGGAATTGATGACTAGTCTGACATACAGGTCTTTGAAATCAAGACAATTGACTACCATGTCCTGAGAAAGGCCAACGGTTTGTTCCACTATCAGACCTTAGTGCTGGTATTAGAAACACCTGATTGATTTTTCAGAGTTGTCCCACAGCCTCCCTCCTCTGGCTCTGATTCTATGAGTCAGATACAGCCAGTCCACCTGAGCCAGGTTTCAGGTACAACTGCTGGTTCACTGCCAGCTCAGCGCTCTTTGGGTTCAGAACAAGAGGAAATTACACTGCTGCAGGTAAGGAGCCAAAGAGCTCAGTAACACACTGCCTAGCCACAGCCTCATACCAGAGAAGTCTCTTCTGTCACATAAGTGTCCTGACTTGGTACCTGCCCCTGATGCCTGTGGGGAATAGGGTAAGTCTGAGCATGGCACCTCTGGGGTAGAGGGAGCCAACCAATTGTATAGCAATACAATATAGCTGTACAGCAACGCAATATAGCTGCTGGAAGCAACAGGAAGCAGGAGAATTGATGGCACCTGGCTGGAACTGCGGAAGGGTACTGAGATCAGTAATCCTACAGCCAAGAGCCCTGGCCAGGACTCTGGGGAAAACAGATCTCCATTTGCTAAAAATGCCAAGCAATCCTCAACACCTCCAAGTGACCAACGACTAGTTTGAGGGGCTGCTCTTGTAATGCCAATATATCAACACACTGATGCTATTAAGTGGCTATTCTACTAGCTATCCTCTTACCCCTATCATGAGAAATAGATTTTTTTCACAAAGGAGGTATGGAACAAACAAAGGTTATCATCACAACAGGGAGAACTTTAGAGAGGTTGATTCCAAAAATATAGTCAAAGAGGTAAGATCTAAAATGGTAAGGTTTGTGCCCCTAAAGGTGAGAAATAAGCGAGGAAACCAGTGCTGGAGTTGTAAATGGAGCAGGAGAAGAGACAGAAGAGACTGAAGACAAACCTGTCATTTAATTTGGGGGGTGTGAGAACCCAGACTACTTTTAGAGTGGAAAAAATAGTCTGAACTGAGAGCACTTAATGAGGATGTCACACAAGCAAACAGGGTGCTGAACCATGCCCCTCTAGAAGCCAACAGGACTCTTCCTTCCAGGCCCATTCTAGGAAGTGGAAATTTATAGAGAACTCTACTTTTATGGGTCTTTATCTCTTCTGACAAAAGATCTCAGGCAAGCTCTGCAGACTATTAAAGGTATCTTCTGCAAGAAAAGAAAATAACCCACTTTTGTATCTCAGTGTTAACCCTTAGCAACTCTAGGAAATGAGCTAAGAAAGAGAAGGAGGATGTTGATCCCAACAGAAATGGAAATAAAACCAGCATAGGTTAAAATGCAGAACCTGGAGCTGAGGTTAACAAAGCAGTTACAGGTTGCAGCTCTACAAAGTAGGGGAACCAGGCTGTGAAAAAGAAGTTGGACAGGTTATTTTCACAGAAAAGGAAAGGGTTTAGGTAAGAATGATGGTGAAACAGAAGAGATTCACAGACTGTGGAAGTTATTGGTTTGGGTTTTGTTTCCCCCCTTTTAACAGAGTGGGCAGCTGAGACCTGCACAGACTGTTTAGCATTCAGGAAGTGCTCTTCCCACCCTGGTTTCTACATATCCCCTGGTGACAGCTACTTAAGCCTGACTCCAAAAGCCTGCATGAACTTCAACTAGGGCGTGGGTGGAAATTTCTCCATATGGGGTGCAAAAATCTTTAGAGGCCAAATTCTGTCCTTGACAGTTAACTTCTGTGCAGCCCCAGTGCTTTGGTGAAAGTACTGTCAAGAGTGAACAGATGCTCACAGGCCCAGATCATCAGCTCTCATTACTTTATATAGCACCTAAAGTGTCCACAGACAGAAAGGATGCTGGGTACCAGCAGAACTAAATCTCTCAAATCAAGGAAAAGAACATGCTGTATAGTTAAGTTAACGACAAAGAAAATAAACACAGAAAAAATTAAAATGACAGCTAATACTTACCTGGACAAAAAAGGTTGTGAAGATGCCTTCAGAACAGCTCGTTTAAGTAACTTTCAAACTTAAGCAATATGGCTTCTGATCAATCTTAGTAGTTTTAAAAGAGTATGCTTTAGTATATTTTAGATATAGGTTCTTGTATAGATATATATTAGATATAATTATACGTAATTGCAAAAAGTAACAACTGTGTTTTTACTTACCTTTTCAGCCTGGCTGTCAGAGAAAAGGATGAAAATACACAACATGTTTTAAAACCCTTTTCAGCTCCTAAACAACAGAAATACATTGCAGTATTACTGGTAACATTGATCATGTATACTATTAGAAAAGTCTGGATCTGACTCTGCAACTTTTAACTCAAGGAAGAAGACTCTGTTCTAACAACCTTTTTGAATTTAACAGGATTGCTGGATTATTAAGGACTATGCAGCAAATCAATCACCGGTTGCAGGAGTAAAGCTGCTCTCTCAGTGTACTCAACACTCGATTTTATGAGGGTTTTTGCCAACCACCTACAATCATTAGTGTTATGTGTATTTTTCCAGCAAATAGTTAATACCACATTAAAGAACCTGTTTACTGGGAAAAAGGCCTTTCTATTATATTTGTTTAGCTGAAGTAGAAACCACATCTGTTTCTTTGCAAATCTGATTTCTGTTCCCCAGTTGCCACTTCCACACACAGATACTATGTCCAATTCAGTGTGCAAGCCAGTTGATGTAACAAATCCCGTTAACTGGGATAAACCTTGCTCTCTTAGGCAGCCTGATGTTGAAAACCTGGAACTGCCTTTCACTCCACATTTTGCACCTGCTGCTGGAACAGCTACGTGGACACCCTGAACTGAGCCTGCCGATGCTCTCAGGCTTGCTGCCTCGCCTAACTTAGTCCACATGCATCAGCGACAAGTGGTTAAAAAGGCATCTGGATGCCCGTTACCCTGACGGCTCCTCCAGCCCCACTTTGTTCCTGCAAGTCCCTGGCGGGACCGGCCTGCGGCGCCGCGGCTGGGGCCGGGCCGGCGCGGAGAGGCGGAGGTCGCCCTACCGAACACCCAAGCCGAAGGTCGCCTGGGCACCCCGTAGAGTGCTACTCACCATAACGGCGAAGACGAAGGCGACGATATTGACGGGATAGGCGGGACAGAAGCAGGCGAGGATGCTGAGGAGCAGGTAGTTCTTGGGCCGCGGCTGCGGCGGCCCGTCCGGCAGCTCATCTTCGATGTTGGTCTCGGGGCTGTTATCCAGAGCCCTCTTGATGTCGGCACCGGCGGGGAGCGCAGACATGGGGCTGCGGTGCGGCGGGCGGGCGGCTGGAAAAGCCCAGCGCCGCGCACCGGGCAGGCGTGACCCCACCGCGGCGCCGAGCCAAGGGAGCCGCCCGGCGCGGCGCGGCGCCTCCCCGGGACCGGCAGCCGGCAGCGCTGCAGCGCGGGGGTGGGGGGCTGCCCGCCCGCAGCTCCTCTTATGCCAAGTCGTTCGTCCCGGGAGCAAGTTCACGGGAGGAATCGGAGAAAAAGAAAACCAAACAAAAGCCGTCGAGGGTTTCCAGCACCCTGTGGCGGGGGCGGCTGGCCAGAGCCGGGCAGGGGTTCCCTGGGCTGTCCCTGTCCTGCCCCCCGGAGCCTCCCCCGCCACACCGCCGCTGGCACCGCGGGGTCTGGAGCCACATGGCCTTCGGTGTTCCGGTCGTTCCTGTAACTTTTTAACTGTTTGCAGTTAAACGACTTAACTGAGTTTCCATTGCCCCCGGGGAGAACAACTTCGCTGTTTAGACTCTGTTCTAGTGTCGGTGAGTTCCGTCAGCAAGTGGCATAAAGTCTGCAAAAGCACTGCCTTCGATCTGGGCTGGATTTATCTCCTAACCCCAGTGACTTGCGGAATTTAGCAAAAACACTTAAGACTGGCAGAAAATAACCGACTTAAAGCATTTTGGTAGCTCAGGCCCAGAGTATTTTGGCCAAATTTTAACGAGTCAGTCCTTACCAAACACGTGTAAGGTGAAATCCGCTTTAGGGGATGCACGAGGGGGAGCAAAGAAACAAATCATTATTTCCAAATCCTAACGCATGGAAAAAACCCCAAAACAGCACCACCGAAAAACAAGTAAATAAAGATCAGCTTCCACCATGGTTTTGAAACTGGTGAGGAAAAGTATGACAGCCTGCCCCCAGGAAGTAATAAGCTCTGTTTCTGCCACGTGATACTAGAAAAAAATCAGTTTATACCTGCATGGAGATTCAGCAAAATAGAGAGACTTCTGAGCAGATGAAGGCTGGAGTTGAGATTTTCCTCTGCCTGGCTCCTAAGAACACTTCGTTAATTGAAGTTACAGAAAACAGTAATGTGTGCTTAGAGCTTTATGAATGGGCTGCTTTTGTCACTGAGTTTTGCAGTTGTCTTGAATGGAGCCATGGTTTCCTGTTACTGGATGTCATTCTACAAGATACAAAGCAGACAACAAAGTAAGGAGATAAGAAATCTAAGTGCTGTATTTTTACTTTCATAGACATTAATCATATCTCAGCTGCATGTCTGGAATATAACACAGAATGAAAATCTGCTGATTTATCAAAACATCTATGTATGTTTAGGAAAGAGTAAGAAATACCGAGTTACATCTGCTTGCCAACGTATCCATTAGCATTCAGGCACAAGCTCTTTGTAGCTGTAACATTTCTGATATGTTTGTTCTCAGAGGGCTTTAAACACAGTCACTAGACAAGCTCAGAAAACACAGTCCACATCACATCACACCACACAATTACTTTCAGTACTGATTTCAGTAGGGATGGAGACCATGGAGGTACCCTCTGCAAGGGATCAGCATCTTCCAGGGCTGCTCAAGCCTTTAATCCATGAGAACACTTTCAGGGAAACATTGTAATGGCTTAATGAGTTTGAGTTTGTCTGCTGTAGTTCAGACACTCACAGGTAAATAAGAACCTATTACCAGGCATGTGAATGACAACAACCAGCTCACATAGGGAGCCATTAATGGTGAACACAAACAAGCACAACAAAAAGCTGCTGGCAAACCAACTCTACAGAGAAGGCAAAGCTACACAGCTTTGATTAGAGATTAGCCAGGGAGACTTGAAACTGCAGTATGAGGAAAGAATGTAGATTCTTACTGTTTAACATCAAACATTTGATTTAAGTGCCTTTATGGGGGATCTCCAAGAGAGTGATCCAGAGGCTGGTGGAGTTATCAGTCACATTAGGCCAACAACCTGCACTAAATCCTTCTCTGAGGACCATGGACTGTAGGAAGAATCTGGGATCTGTTAAGCTGGACCATGTGAATCCCTTCCCATGTCTCAAAGACACAGACCTAATAGTAGAATTTGGGGTTCCTTGCCAATTTCTAGGAACAGTAAAAACTTGAATTGTTCCAGTGAGGCTGCTAAGGGATGCTAATGGATTGTAAAGAAAGCAAAAGACAGGAAGTGGTGAGATGTGTGGAGCTACAAAAGATACTATAGATATTCAGTGGCAATTTGTGATAATGAGAGCTCTCATTAAGAGGCTCTGTCATAAGGCAGTTATTGTAGCTGAATTCAGTGGTTTGTTTTTTTGTAGAAGGTGGGTTAAAATCCAAGAAGTAGATCCTGTTAGGACAAGATTAAATTTTAAATGGCACCGACTTGTAGCCACTTAGTGAGGTAAAGAAAAAGAAGGAGGTATTCAGCCAACAGTTTGGTGTCACAGACTGCAGTGATGAAGGGTAGTTATATTCCTGAGAATCTGGGAAAGGTTCTTACCTCAGAGGGAAGAACCACTGTGCTGAGATGGCTCAGTAAAAAGCTATGAAAATTATTTAAGAACATTAACTGAGAGTTTTAAGATATACTTCCATGCAGAACAATCATAAAAATAGACCTCCAAAAGAATGACTCAGAGTACCCAATATTCTTGCTTACAGCCTTGCACTTCAAGCTGAGTCTTGAAAAAGAAACTGATCACTGCAGAAAGCAGAGATTTTCCCAGTGATATGAGTAAGGCAAGATGCTGGCTAAATTGCTTATCAAAAGCAGATGGTCTAGAGACATGACAGTTTCAACAAATTTTTTTTAAAGGTCTCCTTCCCCTGATTTCAGAGGGTGCTATAGCTTGACAGCACGATTTGTTGTAAGGTAAAATGTGGTCTCTCCACCACACTTCGCTGTATTGCTGGACGGTCCTCATAGGCATGTCCATGGTTTGCAGTGGTTCTGGAAAGAAGTCCCAGTGCCTGCACACACAAGTCAACATCCACATAAAGATCAAAAATGGTAGTTTAATGCTCAGAGGTTGTTTGGGACTAACATATATGTCCAGACAACATGTTACAAGAAGCTTCCTTGTGGGTTCTCCACAGCACTAAGACAGCAGAGTCTCTGCAAATCCTAACCACTATGAACTCTTCTCAAGTGGAGTCACACCAGAAGGAGCTGGTGGGACCCTGTACTGGCCTGAGAGACTGGTCAGATGGGTTAGGCTTCCCCAGCTTGGTGTGAGGTATGGGAGGCATTTACAGATCACAGTTCTTGCTGGAACAGTGCGTCACCAAATGCTTTATATGGGACTGTTTGACTAGCACAGTCAATCCCTACGGAGCAGGGCTGGTGACATTCAACAAACCTAATTTCAGATCATGCTCTCTGCTTTCCTACAGCAGAAATGAACACATTGCTCTTTCCCAACTACTCTTAGAAAAAGAAAAAAAAGAGCAACTGAAAATTTTTAAGTGCAGTGTGCCCAGTGGAGAAATAGTAGCCTGACAGTAATGCAGGCAGTGCCTTTCTAAAACAAACTGTTATTTCTCAGTATGGTTACACAGCTGCCTAACATTGCCTCTGTTTCCAACATTTCTGGGTTATTCAGTAGAAAAAAGGACTGCAGAAATAATAAAGGAGACCTTTGAACAACACTATTAAACTTTTCCAAAAGAACTGTTGTTTTCTGGCTAGATCATGGACTCAGCCTTTCCAACCAGCAGACTAAATGTTCACAGCAACCTTTTTCCACCCAGACTTAAACATCACTTTCAGGGAAGGAGATCACAGTTAACAGTCAATGGCCAGATAAGGCTCCAAGCTCAGTTCTACTTAACTGAAGAAAAAATCCTCCCAAGCATCTTCCAACATTTAGCCATACTTCATCCTTCCTGAGGAAACAGTAAACCTGAATCCCAAGGGAAAACTATAAAGTGGAAGTAGTTCAATGTCCAAAATTTTCATCCTGTATCCATTGCACAGTAATTTGAAGTTTTTTATATACATCAACAAAATATCTCATGACAGTAAAAAACATCCCTGTTTTACAAATGGAACAATGCCAAATGAACCAGGGTCTCCAGCTTTTCCTCTTTACAGTCTTACTGCTAAATCAGTCCTTCTGTACATTTTATATATTTCAGTGTTCAAATATACTGATAGGTCTTTGCTTAGAAGCCTCTATCATAGTATACTGAGGTGAACTGTCTTTTTTACCAAATTCCAGCTGCAGAAAACATTGGGGTTTGGGTGGGGTTTGGTTTTTTTTGTTTTTGTTGTTGGGGTTTTTTTTGAGGCCTTAAACCCAAATACCTCCATAGTTTCAGGTTTTCAAGTTCTGGACCAGAACTCTGCACCTGGTGCTTATCATTAAGAAAGATGCCGTATTTTTTGATTCTATGTTGCAGTTAGAATTGAACAGAAGGTACAAAGAATCCTAAATGGGGTGAGATGTAAGAGAAGAGCCACCTTGGTTGTTACTGATCTTCAGATAATCCTTTCTAATCTTATTTGGTTGGCTCCTAGGAAGCCTCTTATTAAAAACAGAGAATGTTTATGCGAGTATGACATTTTGTCCTGGACTCAGAACAAGGAATAAAGTAACTCAGAATAAGGAATAAAGAAATAGTGTGATGGCAGTGAATAAACTACTATTAACCAACAGAAAATTTGAATTAAAATGCAGATTAAGTTAATGACTAAAACAGGTACTGCAGATGGCTAAGCAGTACTAAGGAATGCAGGACTACTACAGTTTCAAGGACTGGAAGAAGAAAGAACCCCAACACAGCTGTACCATGAAGGTTTACTGGCAGGTTTTAGGAAGTAGCAATTATACTTCGGGTTTTAGATTTTTTGGTATCTCCTAGCTGCTGTTTGGGTGATTATGTTCTTTATCTAGTGGAGCTTGTAGATAGAAGGAATTTGTATGGGCATGTATAAGCATTAAACTTACTTAAGCATGAAAAGAAATGAAAAATATTTAGGAGGCTGCTTAAGGCTGCTTACTGATACCTGCCATTTAGCGATTCAAAAATGAGTATTTGGATCAAATTCTTTGTCAACATTATGCAAAGGAAATTGTTGTAATAAGCCATCATAAAGACAGTTGTTCTTAGCTCTGAAGTAAGTTCCTCTATTGACAGCATTACAAGAATGTTCATAAATTCCATTAAAGGCAGTGCTGGGTAATGACAAACTAAAACCCCTTCACCCAGGAGACAGAAACTAAGCTTACTTGAGGGCCCTTAAGTTCCAGTTGATTCAGTAGGAGCCTAGCATAGGTATTATTAATTTATGAGTTTGAATTAGGTAAGTGCAGTTTACTAGTTTTCACACATATTAAATATTCACACAGTTATACTAAGTCAGGGAGCTAATATATTATTTAACTGAATACTGTAGTCAAGGAGTTGCAAGATTAATTTTGATGGTGGTTTCTCATGGAAGGCACAGTAGTGGGTGGACTTACAAAGAACTAGTCTGAAAATTATTTCTTTTCCATGAGAAAAAGGTAAGAGTAAATATCTGCGCATGGCACAAATGTTTAATCAGGAAGTCTATTGGTTCTTTAACTCTCTGCCATAAATAAGTGAGAAGATTCAGAAATCAAAGGTTAAATTCTTATTGGCTTGATTTTTTTCTGACTTGCATATATTTGCATTACATTGCACTTCAATAATTAATTTAGACCTTTCCCTAAGTCTGTTCATATCACTGTCATTATTTATTCTAGCATATAACCAGTTAGGGCACAACAGGGGCATGTCTCATTTTCCCTGCTTTTTAAGTGGACAAAGTTTAATATGTGGCATATTAAATAGCAGAATGTGTAATGGCTAGAAGGATGCATGTTCCTCCCTTCCTTAAACATGGTGGATCAGGACTCTTTTTGCTGTCATTTCTGTGGGTATTACTGAGTCAGCAGTGTCTGTGGGGCTGATGCATTATTCTTCCACTGGGATTAGTGTACACTGATGCTGTAGTAAGTATTGTGAGAGAAAGGCCTTTCTTAGTTGAAACATAACTTGCAATTTTACCCCTGCAGCTGTACACTCTTACTTTTCACTGTGGACTATAACTGTGGGCTGTGGCTTTGCAAACATCAAAGGTCTGTGATGAGCTGTTAACTTTGGTAAATAATTCATGGTAAATAAATACGTAAACAGGGAAATGTTCAGATAAAAATGAAAGTTTCCTTCACAGTGAGATTTTTTTTTTTCATTCACTGATAACCTCCTGAAGTACTATCATAACTTGAAGCCAATAAATAAGTTAACTGGGCAAATCTGCTAGCATTTAAACACATGAAGATGACTGTTTGTTTTTCGTGATCTATCCTTTTTCATTCTATCTCCTGGCTTCTGACCTGTCCGATTTAGTCACATACCAACCTTAAAGGATCTGTTATGCCAGCTTAGACAGCAATGGGCATCAGCTCAGTGCTGTGGGTGACCTGTGTTGTGCCGTGAGGAGCCCTTGTTTTATCTCCGTGTTCCATTTCCTTGCAAATGAGTACATGTTCTTGGAAGTTCTGCTTCTGACTGACAAGACAGTCTGTTATAGCAGTCCCTCTGTAGCACTGAAATGGCATGATTTATCGTGCCTCACTTTAGCCACCTGAAAACAGTATCACAGCTCAGGCAAGTCAAATTTCTTTTAGAATCCACATGGAGAAGAACGTACCCAAAGTGAGCTTGCATGCCTTAGGATTAAAAGTTAGGAGAGATGAATCCCAGGCAGAAATTTTGCTTAAGTAATTTCTACAGCACATTTTTGAGTCAGTTACCATGCTAAAAAGTGTTCTTAGCAGCTGCCTTCTGCAGCATGCCTGAAAAGCTAGAAAATTTAGGCTGAATAGAAGCAGTTGCAGAGGCTAAAAGCCCTTGGAAAAAGAACGTTCAAGCCTCTCCTCTAACAAAGGAGTCTAGCATGCACGTCCTACATGTCACCACTACCTTTCTTCTTGGGCCAGGTAGCTATTCCTCAGGTAGACTTGTCCCTGGTTGCTATGGGCCTGGCTGAGATATAGGATGACTGGGTGCGGCCAGTACACTTGTGTGTTGGTTGACACCTGCTATTTGACATAGCAAAGGCCAAAAAGAATCACTGTAATAATCAGGGACTGGGACATGCTTTTTGACCAAAGAGAGATGCTATTCAGGGACATACCCAGCGATGCACATACTCTGCTGGGCTTAACTTAATTGCTGGTATTGACTTAATTGCTTTGACTCTGGTTCTCACCCTGCCCTCTTCCTTACACATTGGCAATAGTGAGACTTTTTTTTAAAAAAAGTCCCATGGACCTTAGTGTGTACTTATTGCCTGCCTGAACTCACACTTGGATTTGCTGCTCACAGTTAACAGTTATTAAAACTCTTAGATATACTTATGTAAGTTTGATTATGCTCTGCTCATGTTTTGCAAGGGATTGAAGTATTAGCATTTAGTTGAATGTATTTGGAATATGTTAAAATAGACTGATTATGTTTTGAAACTTTTCTACAGCTAAGTGTACTGTTTTTCAAATGTAAACCTTTATCTGCCAAGAATGTTACCTCACACTGAGGTCCCAGTGCTAGTTTCTGGTGGACAATATCATTTATATAATCCAATTAAAAACAACATTAATATAGCATTTATTTAAAATAATCATAAAGAAAACACATTTCTTTCTCTGTCACCGTGTGTGTAAAGCCTATACTACACTGAATCTAATTTTACCTGTTTTCTTCTATACATAGTTACTACTAGGAGGTTTAATGGCAGACACCTTCTATCTTTTTTTAAAAAAAACACCTGGGCACCTAATTTTTCAGATTTCCTGCTATGAGAATTTATTTCAGACATGGCTGTGCAATGCAGTGCTGTAAATTCAGCCTTTTAGAAATATTAATGAACATTTACTTTCTAGGAGCTCCTGAAAACATTTATAACAGACCATTCAGCCAACTTGAGTGGTATTTGTGTTACTGAAGAAATTGCAAACTAATATGTACTAGCAAATAACTGAAAACTGCTGTTTTAAATAATTTTCATAAAATTCAAATGTTTATGAAAGCATTTCAGAATTATTTGAAATTATTGTGTGGTCTATTAAGGCATTTAATTCAGACAGTGAATTTAATTAGATGTCACTCACCCCACAGGCAGTCTGGAATCTCTTCATAGACTTCTCTGGATCAGCTCCAGCTTCACACAACACAAACAAGAGCAAAACACAGGCATGAGTATGTGTATTGCTCTGTGGCTAGACTAGATCGGTTATGTTACTTACAAGTAGGGTAGGGCTTGAACCAAAAGGCTAAATGCACCCATTCTGACTCAGATCTGAACTTGTGGGATAAGCTGAATACTAATTGTTCCATACATAATTAATATACTTAGCAGTTTGCCACTGTGTAGCATCCCATAGGAACCATCTCTCCTTCTCTCACATGTATACACATGTACTTTTCTTTCATTAAGGATTCCCAACTGCAGTATTTACAACAGTCATCAAATCTGGATCTGACTGATCAACGTCACTCCAGCTTTATTTCAATGTAATCACAGTGGCCTAGAGTGCACTGGTGACCATGGCCCAGAACTCATTAAACTACTACGTCAGGAGATCACTTAATGGAAAAAAGCAACTGAGACACTATTTCTGAGATATGAAACCCATCAGGAAATAACCTGGATGTAGACATAACAGGACATGATTCTTTTTCCTAATTTATACATTACATTTATCACAATTCAAATAAACCTTCAAATATATAAACTCAGTGTTTACTCTTGTCCTGTGATGTCAAGTTGTGGTACAGACAAAACTACTGATTGGGTAGACACCAGCACATCAAACCAATAAGTATGCAAATATTCTATTTTGGGACAGAATTGCCATGCTATGCTCTATGGTTGTCAAAAATCCAGATGCAATACTATCACAGAAAAAAATGCTCCTTGGAGGGCTACTCAGAAAACTGAGCTTTCGCCATATACCGCTAGCCAGATGACTTCTCTTAGTCCCCTCTACAGCTAACAGTGAGAGAACTGTTTCTCCATAAACAGCCAGAATCCAGAGTAGCTACACTAACTTGTATGAGCATTGGTACTTCTGAATAAGGTGGAGGGCTTCTCATCCCCTTTAGCTGTAAAGAGGGCTGTAACTAGAGAAAGACTAGCTAGCAAATGTTTCTTGCCTATGATTGAGGAGTGTGATTGCCCATTGCTCATCCACACACAGTTTCCATACTAAATTATTGTTTTGTTTAATAATTCCAGTATTTTCTTTTTACATTTCATGAATGAGAAAATCTGATAATTCTCTTGTGGAACTTGGAGTGCTTTTAAAAAAACTCCTTGTTCACATCCTGGATTCTTCTAACAAGCCTGTAGTAATCAAGTCTATTTTTTTTCAAGAGCAAAAGCTTGCTCTTTCTTTGTCATTTTTGTCTCAGTCACTTAGATTATATGGGTCACAGTTCATCATCTTTTCCTACAACAAATGAGAACACAGTTGGACATTGTAATCTTCCCTCCATACTTATGCATTTCCCTTAGCTGCAACCTGCCCTACTTTGTAAACATGGTTTGAATAACCATAGATAGGAAACAGCCTCTTAAAGGCAAGTATTTGTTAGAATATTCTGAGAAATGTTCTAATAAACTCTCTGTGCAAGACAATTTTTATGACTGTTATAGTAATCTGGCAGTAGAAATAAATTAAGATGCCCCAGTTGTCAATCATGATGGGTTCTTTTAAAAATCCACTACAATTTATAGCACAATGACTAAATCCATCATATATAGCTGGGTATAATTTACAATGTAGCATACTAAAAATACAGCCACTTTAATAAAAAGCTATATAAATCACATTGAAAAGAAACAACCATTTGCCAGGGGAAAAAAAACCCCACCACCCAGACAGACATGTCAACAAAGAGAAAAGGCTCTTTTTTCAGCTTTTCCCTACTTTAGGGTCTCATCCTGCCCCTGTAAAGTGCACTGCAAAAGTCTAATCCAACAATGGAAAAATCAGAATCTTGAAAACTGACAGTGTTAATCAGGACTGATGCCATTGAAAAAACTGTAATTGTGTGGGGCTGATGCAGTAATCAGTCTAAAGCCTGCAAGTGATTTGTGTAGCTATAGCATGCCAGCTCCTTTGGAAGGCATATTCTGATGGGAAAGAGTTAGCTTTGAGGTTGCTGTGCTTTCTGCAAAAGCAAATTCTTTCCATTCTGGTAGAATACACCTTTTATTTCCCTTCTCAACTGCAGAATAATCTAGGATCTGCCTTTTATTCCTTAAGAGTGCCTGTCAGTATGGTAATAGCTACTTACCACAAACGGGAAGAAAAAGTCAACTATGGTGGCATCCTGAAAACATGGAACTCAGTGGCTGGTTCAATGGGACAAATGCTGCTGTTTCTCCAACTCTTCTGGTGCAGCAGAAAAAAAGCATTTCTTGCTTCTCACTGCTGAAAGGGCTCCTGAAAGAATATCCTTTCTGCTTCCTGAATAGATAAATACAACTTGAAACATGTTACAGTAACACTGATACGTTAGGCAGTTATCCAAGAGTCAGCTTTTCCATCTCTCTAATTTTGTCATGAAACACAAGCATTAGGTAGACCAAAATGCATCTACATCCCATCTTTGACATCGGCCAATAGCACATGATTAAGTACAAGAAACAGGGCAATTTCACAGTTTTTCAGGTCCCATTACGTCCTCCCCAGCTTCTTGTGACCAGCCGTTTATGACCTTTTCAGGGGGAGCTTAGACATTCATTTCTTCCATTCAGTAGTCAGTGAAATCAAGGAAGCCAAGGTTTTGCTCAAGAAAAACAAACACCCAATTACAGGGCTGCAAATCAGGAGAAGGGAAGATGTCTGTTCCAAAAATTGTTCTTTCAGCTTTGCTAGGTGATAAGCCTGGTAGGCTTGCTAATCTTCCCTGATACAGAGCCTGCTATTACTTTCAAAGGCGTGATTCAGTTCCAGCCGAAGTGGGAAAAATTAAGGTTCACTTCCGCTCATTGCACTCCAGGCACCAGATGAAGAACAGTCCTTTCTACATACATTTGGGGTCATTATTTCTGCTCTGATAATTCACAGCAGCTCTGATACTATTTTCCGTAAACCAGCCCTTAACAGTACTAAATCATTAAACCATTACTCAGGCATGCTTCCCAGTAAAATGCCCTTTGAAGGGGCCTCTGAACCTTTTAGCAGCCAGAAAGAGGAAATCAAGTCTTTGGAAGTCTATAGATAGAGAAGTAGGATGGGGACTTCAGCAAGAAGAATGGGTCTCTACAGAAACCACCCTGCCACTGAACAGCTCAAGGATTTGTCCAGATCAATGACCTCATGCCCTTGGTACAAGTCTAGTACTCGTCCTTCCTTGGAAGTTTCTTTTAAGAACATGAGAAGAAAACTCACAGGACGTGGGAAATTAAGGTTAGGGTAGCTGAGAATTCTT
Source organism: Falco cherrug (assembly GCF_023634085.1). Taxonomy (NCBI): domain Eukaryota; kingdom Metazoa; phylum Chordata; class Aves; order Falconiformes; family Falconidae; genus Falco; species Falco cherrug. The sequence continues at coordinate 90,989,119 of NC_073697.1, forward strand.
CCCAGCTGCATTCCTTCTGTCACATCTTTTTTTATCTTTGATCATTTCCTTTTGGTGGCTGGTCAGCTTTCCTACTGAAAAGTGTATTTTTATTTTGCATTGTGTAGGCTCACTGCATAGCGAAAAGTATTGCTACAAACTCTCAGTGCCTTGAATAAAAGGTCGATCTGCTGGTTACAAGATCAGCCACTGCACTTGTCATAACCTATTCTGATTTTACAGTAATCAATACTCAACAGGGTCAATAAGAACCTTTCCACTGACCTTAACAGGAGCTGGAGTCAGTCCCAAATATCCTGAGGTTTGTTAGCCTGAGCTTTTATCTTCTGCATTGCTACAACAGTGATATTTATTAAAACTTAGCAAAAAGAATTGCTGTTATTATTATATAAGGCCGAATATAATTGCTTCTCTCTAACATGCTGGCATGGTGCCATTAGTTTACAAGATAGCAGAACAGAGTGGTGATATATAAAGCTGAAATTCCAATTAGAAAGACATTCTGATTTCTGAATACCCCTACGATTGTAACATTTATTTACAATAAAAGAGTCTATCTCCAAGACAGACAGAGATGTTTATTTTATAAACCTTATTTATAAGATGCTACTTTTTATGGCCAATATAAAACACAGTGGGAGTACTGTTGTTGATATAATAAGATGACTGGCTTTTTTTCTACCACAGTAAAATCTTTCTTATGAAAAGAAAGTAGAGATGACAATTTCAGAACCGTTGTGAAGCAGAAGGGAAGAGTGAATGGTGAAAGAGACATTGTTTACTATTCATTACTGAGTTTTCCTGTAACCCTTGTCAGCCTTATACCCTAGCAATTCTCATGCAACAATAAGTTTCTGCCCTGCTGAAGACTAGTGATACCCAGGAAAATGTTCCTATTTTGGTTTCACAGAGGTGTAATCCACGGGAACACATCAGCCAGCAGGAAACAGGATCTAGATTCTCTCTAAGTTCAGTGTCTGAATCCCCCCAAACATCACTTCACTGCATGAAGCAAGTGACCAATCCAAGCCTGCACAGTTTGTTTTGGCTAATGGATTTTGTGAATGACAGGCCCATTAGTTGAAATTGTAAAGGACCAGAACAGAATGGGAAGGATGGGTGGACAGAACGCTAATCCAAGCAGCTCTAACACATGTTCTGTTGAAATTGAGCAAATTGCTTAGACTCTTGGTGCATCCATTTCCAATGTGTTCAACTGATTACTTTGAACCTACCTCACAAGGTTCTACTGAAGCAGTGAGTTGAAGACTGTGAGACTTTTCACAGAGTTATTTAGGAGAATCCAAGGTATCTGCAAGAAAAAAACCTAGAAGTTTAAAAAGTCCAAGTCGTCCTTTGAGTATGGACCTCTAACCTCTTTGTATTGTTTTAGTCCTTTAAATTGCTAGACAAAGACTTGAGTAGGGCTGAGGATCTTGCCGGAGTAAACAAAGTTTGTCAGGAAGCAGGAAAAGAGAAGCTGCTCTTTTGCTCCAGAGGAGCTTTTCTCCATCTCAATGTAAAAGAAGCAAAAAATTTTTCATTTGGCTGGTGGCGGAGGAGGAGAAAAGACTATCCATTTTCTTTTTAGAGGAGGAATCCTTTTTGTTGCTTGGTAGCAATAGAAGCAAGACAAACTACTGTCAAATGAAAACATAGGTAAGGTATTTCATAATCCCACAAAAACATTAGACATTCCTAAGATTCAGCACTGGAATCCTGCTTTGGGAGCTCAAAAAGCTGCTCAGACATTAGCTAATTATGTTTGGCACAATCATCTCATCTTACATGCAGACAGACACATTAGGTCGCATGCTTGGCTGGTCTAAAGTTTTGATTTCAGCAGCACGGCTCACGTACTCCAGCTTGGGAGAAGCCCCTTTGTAACCATTTCTTATATGTAAGGAAAACTCACAAACTTACATCTGCAGTTCCATGTAGTGAGGAATGACCAAGATTAAGGTTTCACCTTGTGTAACCACAGTTCAACCAGGAGCTCCCAAGCTCTAAATTAAGACTTCTTTTTACTTGCTACAGGGTAAACACAAAAGCATTGATGATAAAATTTGACTCAGATCATGGTGAAATGATCTCAAAAGAACAGCAGAATTGCTGTTCCTCAAAATCCATGGTTGACTGCAAGGAAGTTAAAATAAATGGAAGAAGACAGTGAACAGTAGAGTTGAGGTCTCACAGGTCAGAATGAGACCTCATCCTGCTCATCTGACAGAAGCCCTGCCACTGATTTCACGAGGCATTAGATCAGTCCTACAGAGTTTTGGGTGGATGTTTGCTACCAGATTTTGAGATGGAGGGAAAGAAAAGCATGAAAAGGGGAAAATATGGCTTCACCACCTGAACAAATGCTAACTTATCACCACCACATACAGAGTGAGAAAAATGGGAGCACAACAGAAATTTAAGAGCTTACTTTTCTCTAATGGCTGCAAGTCAAAGAAATCTGTTATTGGCTCTTCTCCTCAAAAATCATTTATCCCTTGATAATGAGGAGGGGACAATTTGGTCATTAATAATAACATATGACACGTCAGTGGTCACTGTACTCACATGGACCCTAAGCTGGCACTGTTTCCCCTCATTGCAGCTGAAGGATCAACAACATTTCTCCCTTGTGGGTCCTCTGGAAGCTTTGACAGGCAAGTAAGAAGCTCATTAAGATCATCAGCTTAGAAGGTCACTGTCACTGATTCCATTATCCAGCAATTGTGACCCACCATACACAGTTAAGCCCAGACAGGTTCACATAGGTCACGCATTTATCACTGTGAGTTCAGGGGTGTCATTAAGGTCTGTCAGCCAGTAGAGTAATGGCAAACATATACTAAGGTAATCAGGGGAAAAACACCTTCAGGTGAAAAGCTGGGACATGCATCTAAGGATGTTTGTTTATTCAATACTAATTTTAATAAGGCAAGAATTAATCCACAATCACAGAATAAACTCAATGCAAAAACAGAACATCTAAATTACAAAAAAAAATAAAGAAAAAAAAGATTGTCTTAAAGCTTACAACTACCCTGTGCTTGGGATATTTTTTTATAAGGAAGAGGTAAAATGAAGAGCAAATAGAGACCATGCTATTTAGTTATGGAAATCAGTATATCCATACTGATCAGATGCTTGTTACTCTACAGTTATTGCTTGAGGAATGTCTGAAGAAATTACCTGTCCTGTGATTAGAAACTCAGCCTTCATCCTACACAGATGAGATTGAAATTTGACAGTGGTTTCAGGACATCATGCAGGAAGGAGCAGTAGTATTTAGCTTTTATTTTCTATGGCTGACTGCAGTGGAGCCACTGCAGAGAGGCAAATTTGAGTTGTGCAAGAGTGGTCAGTGGGACTTCCTAAAGCAGACTCCTCCTTCCCTAGTCTTCCTTGAGGCAAATCTCAACAGGCAGTAGTTTTCTGCTTGAAGACAGTTGTAGCTGGAAAACCATCTCATCTGGCCATTTGATTAAAAGGTGGAAGACTGTCCACTGACAGGGGCTACTCTTGTCTGAAACCACTTGCTGAAATCCTCTTCCGGCATCTGCACAATACTTTCACGTACAAACTGAAACAGAAAAAGGTTATTTCCTGAGCTTTTGATTTATGTATATGAGAGGTAATGTGGGACAATGTGACCATTGTAACAACAGGAACAAATGTAATGGCTCCTGCAGACAGTTAGCAAAGTGCTTTATATCACCAAAACATTTTAAATGCAACTTTCAAAACACCTGGATATGCTCTAAAATGAAGTGAAAGGAAGACTCTACAACTGTCATTGCAATTTAAATCCTGAATCCTTTCAGGTCAGGTATTTGTGTTTTAAACTTGCAGCTGTCTCCTACCTATCACTGCCATACATACATTAAAGCAACTCAAGTTAAATAAGAACTTCATCTGGAATCTCTGTCAGTACCAACAAGGTCATATTCCATGATGCCCTTCTTGCTCTTAAAATGCAACAGATTTCTTTATCTATTCCACTCAGAAGAAGCACCAAGGTCCTCCTCCCTCTGTGACTATTTTTGAAAGACATATAAACAAACAGGAGATTCAGCTATGCTCATGTTTTTCTCAGTTACTACTGCAGTAATATGAGGTTTGATCCCTGTCTTTCAAAAATGCAAAGGGAACAGAATAGAAACAGCAAAGAAATAGGTCTAAAACCAGCAACTAACAGAGACTTATATTGAACATTAAAGTAAGGCTGCTTCTGGTTAGTGACTATGCAAATTAGGGCACAAGACAAAAAGGTTATTTTTATAAGACTTCAAATAAATACAGGCAATCTGAACTTGACCTGTTGGGTGCTAAACTTTTGCCTTTGTAAGGCATGATAACACTCGAAGTCAGATGCACAGTAACCTGCTGCCTCTCAAGAGATTTCTATTGGTCTTGTAGATTAGGGAAAATAACTGTGATGAGAACAAAAAACACAAGGTGGCATTATTGCCATTTTCTACAAGTCAGTTACCTGGTTAGACTACATAGCACTATATGTTCTAAATATATTCTCTTCCCTTTCTTGTGTCCTTCCTCTTCTGCCAACTGTTTCTAGAAGTACAAGAGTTAAGCCCAACTTCAGATCCTGAGAAGCCTTTTTTTTTTTAACGTTGCTGAAGCAAAACAAAGGTATCTGCAGAGTTCTTGGATTGGTGACGAAGTATATTACTTGAATAGCTCATGGATGTAACTACCAGGAATGACAGGCCTTTTCAGACCACAACAAGTTAATGTTTCTGTTCAAGTGTCCTAACAATTTATGACAGATGTTGCTTTCACTGTGGCAGTAAATAAATCAACAATGCAATAATGATAAAATGATACTAATTCATAATCCAATGCTTGTCATAATGCCTTTCTTCCAAGGAGTTCAAAGTGCCTTGTAAAAAGTGAATAGTAGCATCTTCATTTAGTGTGATCCTAAATTTTTTCATCCGGTAACTTTCCACTGCATGAATTTCACTCATAGGTGCCTGCTCTCCCCAGCCTCATCACACAGAGAATCAAGAACAACTCATCTCACCCCCACAGCTGCAGCAATTTCTGGATAACACAGCTTCCCCACCTGTAGATCAGCCAGGGCCTTAAGAAAGGTGTCTGGATGAATTTTCAGGTCAGGAATCTTGCCATATTTTTCCAGTTTCTTTAAGATTTTCTGTACATAATGGCCACTCTTCACAGACTCTGGGAGTCTGGCAAGCAACACAGTAAACCTTTAGCAGAAAGAACAGCAGCAATAAAAAAGAAGCCATGGGAACAAATGCATATCTGATTAATAACTGGGTTTGTCTGGCATTTCTGCCACTTCACCACCTCCATAACGTCCACAGAAAAAATGGCTCTTTGGGGAATGCAACACTCAGTGTAATTCCAAATGAATAATGTGAAAGAGCTTTACTTTATTGGACTTGTGCACCAATTCCCCTTGCAGGGCATTGAAATAGATGCTTCTTCATTGTTCATTTAAATTTTGGATGACAAACTTGGGCATGAAAGGAAATAATAAAATCCTAACTAATGTTTCCATTTTACTACAGATCTGTCCTCTTCATCATTTCTCTATTTATCTTGTTTAGCCTCTACAGATTTTCCAGTGCAATCAGTGCCTGATCTGACACACTTTCTGATTCTCTTTACTATCCCTTTTCCCTGTGCTACCATCATTCTGCTATCTCTATGTGCTGACATAAATCTCACTGATGTAAGTGCACTGTAACATGCAGTCTTTACCATTTCACTCTGAATATAGAGATTCAGAAGCAGAATTACACATTACAATGAAAATAAAACTCTTGTGAAAAGACTGCCTTTTTTTTTAATATTCTGTGTAAATTCTGCAGTGCTGCTTCGACAGTCCTGGAGACTGATGTTCCAAACCTTTCTAGACTGTGCATGACTGGGGTGTGCTGTGGCTTTCATTGCAAAGGGCTGAAGATTTTTCAGCACACCAGCAGAAAGTGCTGCCTCCCTCCAGTTTAGGATACATGTTACTGGTACAGCAGGAGAGGGGTGAGGAGTTTCCCCCTTTTCAGTGAAAAACGAAACACAAAGGTTCTTGTCTTCAACAGGGCCAGTTCTACACTCAGTAGTGCACTGCTGGTATGGCTGTATAGCCAATTTATTATCCCTGGGTACATTAAAAGGCCTGTATATGACACGATTATGGTAACCTGGGTATAATCCACCCATGCATTAAGATACTTTATCTGAGAAAGGAAGCTATGTTCAGTGTACTCTTTATTGCACTGTTTGTATTTTACATTATTTTCGGTTTTTCTCAGTTCATGAGAGATAAGACAACTAGGACTGACACCATATACCAGTAAAGTGTTCCTACTGTGATTCAGCTTTCTTGGCTAAGCAGTGTTTGCAAGAGCATGGGGAAAAAACAGCCCTGTTGTAAATGTAACAAGTGCTATGGGGAAAGTAATTTCTCTGTCATGACTTTGTGTCTCCACAAGGGGGTTGACCAGCCTTGGCAGAGATTTCACATCTCACGCCCTCATGGATAGATAGCACTTTGCAGAACAGGCCTGGCATAGAAGCATATACTCGTATAACTGTGCTGGCACAGTTCAAAGCAAGACAGCCTCCTCTCTATGGAAGCACAATTTTCATATAAAGGAACAGCAGACTTGTAGTACTGTTCTTGCATAGGGGGAAAAGTAAAAAGCCATACTGGTATAGTCTCCTTTACACTCATGGAGCGTTGTCCAAATTAAGGCTTCTTCTAGCAGAACTAGAAGTATAAAAGCAAAGCCACATCCACTCCCGTTTTGGGGCTTATTTACATGCCAGATCTAAAATTTAGGGAACAGCTGGAGCATATATGCTTGACAATTAAAACCAGAGTTCTGCTAGATAGGCCAAGATTAGGTTTATTCATTAATGCATGACTGATGTGTTCCTGATGTGTCTTGGGGCCAGCTGCATTTTGGACCTGAGATTAGAAATGGACTTTTGTTAACTCAGATTCTGAAGGACAGAAGGCTTACTAGCCAGGAGAGCAAAACAGAGCAGGCTAAAAAAAAACCAAACCCAAACCAAACACCATTCCATGCCATTTGCATACTCTGTAATCCCAGGTCCAAGGATTTCTCATGGACAGGGCAGCAGGGAACATGCTGTGAGCTTGCTGGGGTATTCTGGTAGGCTATTTCTAGCGTGTATCTGGAAGCTGCTGACTGGATACAGCTAATACCCTTCCAAACATAAAATGCTTGTAATCTGCAGAATTATTGTACTGGAAAGCATTTAGGTTATTACTCTACTTGCCCTTGTAAGTGTTGCAATATTATCTATCTGCAGTTCATGGATGGACAGCTAGAGCCAAAGAATCCTTTGCCATCGGTTTTCAAACTGTGAATGTTCAGTTCAGTAAGAAGTTGTCAATCTAACCCACGGACATTTATACAGTACCTCTTATCTTCAAGGTACAGTGTGTTTTACATACTTCTTAGTGAAAGAAGTCTCCTATAAAGTTGCACGCTGGGGAGAGTGTGCAAATTCAAGGACTGAGTGCTTTTTGCCCATTATCACTGGAAAAGAACTCTTCGTTATCCCCTTTCACACCATTTCCAATTAAACCACCTGCTGAGCAGGCTGAGACCTGGCTCCTGGAGATCATATCTGTATTTTTGTTGCTACCAGTTTGAAAAGCCTGTGTTTCCAGCAACTGATTCAGTGGTTTCTAGTGATACTTTGCTTTGGGGAGGGAAAAAAAAAAAAAGAAAAGAAAGAAATCTTTTTTTTTTACTACTGATAGAACTCTGGGACCCTGACCATCTCATTTGAACTGAGGGGTTTGGGACCTTCTTACCAGTTTAGTCTACCTTCATCATGTTTTCTTTCAGCTGTCATTCCCAGCTGTCTTATTCTGTCCATATCTCTTCTGAAATACTTCAATTGTTTCAAAGCCTAGCATTTCTGACAACATCGCTCTTCCTGTCTTCTAAAAAACACAACAAGCAACAACAAAAAGTAAAAGTTAAAGCTGTATTTTAACTGTGTAGAAGTATGGTAATGTTTAACTGGGAAGACACTAAGGAAGGCAGAAAACAATGAATGTGAAGACCACATTGTATGTTTAAGTCTGTGGACGCTAATGCGATTTTTGCTTTTGTGTTCTGTCTACATTGATATTTCTACAAACATATTAAGAAGCGTTTACATTTTATACTAACTCTAGGCTGTAGGTAAGAAACAAACTTCAGAATCAAAACATTTAAACTGAAATTCAACATCCACTCTTTATCAGATATCCACTGCTTAAAAAACCCCGACTGTATAGTGATTTAGGGTACAATATTATTTAAAATACAACATGTATTTTAAACGCTGATCAAACACAACACACTTGTGTGGCTGTATGGAGAATGGTAAAATAGCTGCAAGTAGAAAGTTTCCCTCTGATTTACCCTTCCATACTACAAGATGCTGGAATGGTTAGTTCCTTATGCAGTCACAACAGCTACTCAGGGAAGAAAACAAGGACCCAGCTCCAGATAAGAAAAATTCCGGGGACAAAATAATTTAAGTACAGAATGGAACTGAAGACTGGAAAGAAGGAGGAAGTGAGAGGAGCAAAAAACCCACCTGTGCCTGTAACACCCTTCAAAGCAATATTTAGAAGGATCTCAGGTCTGGTGCTTAATGAGACAAAAGAATATGTACAAACATCACAGATAAATGTTTCTGGGTGAAAGGAAAAGGATGCCAGGCTTTGGCTGGTCAACAAGGTGGAAATGTCACTGATCTGGGAAAAAGTCTTGGGAGAGGACTGTGAGAAGAGTCAAAATAATGTTGAAGAACAAATACAGTGTTTTCAGTTCTGAGATCACAAGACAGCCATACCAATTGTATATGGACTAAATTTACTATTATGTCTTTGGGTGAAAAGGACTGTGATGCCCAAAGTAAATATATCCAATGTTTTTAGCAAAACTACTTCCAGAAAAGTAATTCAGAAATATCCCAAAATACTGCTGTAAATATTTAACCTGTAACATATTTTCTGTATACAGTCATAAAACTTTTTATCATCCCCTCTCCCATATTCTTATTTTAATGTCAGTCCATATAAGTGCATCTTTAAAAGGTCTGAAGACAAGTCCTAAATCCGGTCAGAAGCAAGGTGTGTAGTGTTTTAAAAGTATACTCTTCCTACCTCTCAGGGGTCACTAGGGTATCATGTAAACAACAAGCTGCTTCTTCACATACTGCTGTGAACTTCTGCCTCATATCAGCACACAAGCTAAACTTATTTTTAATGAAAGAGCTGATATGGCAACTGCAACTAAAACAACACAGAAAACTAGAATTAACATCTTGCAGTAACCATTTTGTGGTAAGCAGCTGTGTTGCTCAGAACATACAGCAACGTGAGCCCATGTAAATTTTGAGATCTCCTTATTCTCAGTAAAAATCCAAATTTAATAGCATTTACAGGTTTTGTTAATTAATCAGATTCATGAAAGAATTTTATGAATAAACCCCCCCCTGTAAATTATAATCAATTTGGATTTTTACCATACTACATTCCAGTCACATCCTTCCAGGAAAGTGCCTTCGCATTGCACTGAAACGTACTAGATGTGCTGCAAGGTTTTGCTGTCCTGCTCTGGTGTCATGTAATAAAATGCTCTCTGACTTTTGCATACCAAATGCTTTCCAAACAGAGTGCTCAGTTTATACAGCGTATAATGTGCTTCAAAACCAGAACTGGACCCTTACCCCTGCCTTCTGGGCCTCTGCTTCCTTGATATTGTACTTTCTTGGTCCTTAATGAATGGCATGTTTACTCTGTAGTTCTCAGCCACCGGCAACAAACTTTAAGACACAACAAGGTTTAAAATAGTGTACAGTATGCCTTCTCCAGAATGTGAAAAATTCTACAGGTGCTGATAAAGCATGCTTAATATTACAGACTTGCTGGAGTTATCCAGGTACAAAAAAAAATATTTCTCTTGACCTCAACTCAAGGGAAAAAATGCTTCAGCAAAGTCTAATTGTAGGAATAGTTTTTCATGTTGATCTTAAACTGTGGAAACCACCACAGAACTGAGTAACGGGGGAACACATCTAATGTAAGCTTAGTTGGAAACGTTAGAGAGAGAATGCTGAAAAGTGAAGTGGTAGAAATGGAAACAATTCTACTGGAATAAAATAGAACACTGCTTTTTCTACAAAGCTGCTGAGCATAAGAGCTCTTCTCTTTGCAGCAGCAAGATTCACGGGGTATTTTACAGAAAATACATAACTGCTTGCACAGCAGTAAAATGGGCTATTCTGCCACCCATGCCAAAAAAATGAATGTCATCTGAATTCACTGAATGCTGGATTCAGTTGTTCAGGGGAGGGGAAAAAAAAAGAAATTAAAAAACCCCTTAGGTTTTGTCCTGATTAGTTGCTTCTCCTAGTTATTTGGTAACATACCATTGCAGTCCTATCTTCTTAACCATATCTTTTCGTTTATGGACATCTTTTGACACATCTTCATTTGTTACCTTGATGACTTTCTGTAGGGCTGATAAAAAAAAAAATCTGTAAAAACATGCCAACTCAGTAGTGCATTCCTCTCTTCCTTGCAGAAAGGATGCCATATATGCTGGCTTGAATGAGACATCCTAAAGAAACTTGCTATTTAGTATTTCTAAAAATTAAAGTTTCTTCAAGAAAGAAGCAGATTTTTAAGGAGGTTTCAAGATAGGTACCCAAATATAAGTGCCCCAAACTCAATCATATCTGAAAACATAAGCTTTGTTCTTTCAACTGTGAAAAAGACCCTCAAACCATCAAGTAGAAGATACCAAATATTTTTTACATTAGATGCTTATCAGAATAGTGTATTAGAAAAATAGGTAGGTTTGAAGAAATTATGCAGAAAGTCTGTTTTCAGTTATTGTACTGTGCTGTTAGCATTCTACTGGCATAAATGTCAAGTCTTCTGAATTTCTAAGTCTACTGTATCACTTTGCCATTCTTCTTTTAAATGTCATAAGGAATTTAAAACATTTAACATCAACAGGTATCTAATTACCCCTCTGTGTCTCCTTATCAGCATCCACTAAAACTAAAGACATATCCTCAAGTAGCACTTCACTGGCTATAGTTTCCAGATTATCCACCTTCGAGCAAATCTCTCTCACTAATAACACTTCACTTCCTTTCTGCCTTCCACTATAACGTGAATGCTTATATTCTCTTCTCCTTTGAATACCTGGAAGCCAATTTAACTCACTGTTTTCCTTCAAACTGACATCTTTGTTTCCCTCCTCACTGCTTTTCATTACTGCTTTGATGCCAAACCTCTGGAGAGACACCAAGACGGCCATCTTCTCTGTATTATTCCCTCCAATCACTCGTGCAGTAAAAACAACTGTCACACTTGTTATTAAAAATCCTAGTGTTAGCTTTCAAATTCTAAGTCATCCTCTGAGGTGCTCAATATATCCTACATGGTAATAAGAGACATTTTACTGAGCACTCACCTTGAAGTTGTAATTCACAAATTCAAAAGGTCCTTTTCCTACATTTTTGTGAAACACCACATATAGTATAAGAGAAAATCACCGCTCAATGTTGACTGTGTTAAATAGCAGCACAAACTATTTATACTTGTTAAAAGTACAGATCTGAATATTACACTGTGAATTTATAAATGTAAGACATGGATGGAAGAAGTTGCTAGGCACCAGCTAATGGGTTAACATTTTAAAGAACCATGCTTATAATTAAGATATTCTATTAGCTGTGGCCAGGTGAGTTTCAGTAGTGCCAAAGTCCCAGTCAGAAACTCCTAAATTCTAGCACTGACTAGTTCTAATGATGGCTCCACTGCCACCCTTACTAGTCTCAAAGTGTAAGCCTGTAAGATGTTGGCTAAGCCACTGGATCTTCTAGAACTCTAGAGCTGAGGAGCAGTTTGAATACAAAAACTGACCCACACGGGGTCTAGAACCTGACATTGATACGGGCAGGGAGCCTCTCCTCAAACTGAGATAAGGCTGCATACAAATCTCATCTGTTCTTGGCATGCAGTGTCAGAACCCATGTTAGAAGAACCTAGTCCTTTCTATTTATGGTTACCATTTGGGCAGATTGAGTAGCTGGATACCTGAAACCCATCTACTCTGCAGATAATGGTGCTTCAGGGGAAGAGGGCTATACTAAGCAGCAGCTGCATTTGATTTTTTCTTCAAGATCAGCTGAGTTGTCTAAAACCAGTCCTGAAAGCAGTCCTTCTGGCAGATTGTGGGCAGGGATGACAGGAAGCAAACCAGGGCTAATACCACAAAATTACAGCTCCTCTCATTGGCTGATCAACAGAAACAGAGGGCACAATACCTCTCTGCTCTCCATTTTGTAGCATTAGAATCTGTTCCAGTTCTCCATCTGGAGAAACTGGGAAAACAAATACTCAAGCTTGCCCATATTCATAATATTTTTGAAACATTAACCTCCATAGCTGTAAGCTACTAAGAAATTAATTAGAAAAGAGAAAAAAAAAAAAAAGAATGTAGTAATTTCACCTGACCTCTATTTCTACGCCTTAGTTAATCATCTGTGAAATGAGGTACTAATATTTACCTGTTTGGCAGGGATCTAACAATGATAAATCAACTGAAAAGACAGTGTTCAATTCCAAGGAAAAGCCTCGAATTCAGGTATGCGTTTTATAATGAAGATCCCTTGCACAAATATTTATACCTCCTCCTTTAAAAGTATGTTTTTGACTGAGAATTCAAAGCTAAACTGCTGCCCCAAAAGCTTTGGGGATAAAATCCAGTTAGTGTTTAATCTCTCAGATACAGGTCTCACATTTTACTTCTCAGTGTGAAGAAAATGTATGCCATCTGAACTGATCTGCATACACACACACTTCATTATGCAGTAACCATGAAAAATTAGGCTTACATTTAGTACATTTACATCATATAGTCTATCTGCACAAAAAGAGACCCTTTTTAAAATGTGGTTAAGGAAGCAAGCTTAGAACACTCATCTGCTTTGTAAAACCTTTGACTGATTAGGTGGGGACTGGATGATAAATGAAACTACTTCAGCAGCGACCTGTCGTTATACTGCAGCTGCAAGGACTTCAACTTCCATATTTACCTTTGTAAACATGACGTAACATTAGACTAGTATAGGTCTTCACTCAACCAACAGCACTAAAAAAGTCAAATCTGTATAAGCAGACATTCTACAGCAGCAGTCTCCAAACAACAGCATCTAAATTATAGTTGGGACAAAAGGCTTTATATTGAGTTATGAATTCTTTCCTTAAAATAAATCTTTCTGTAAGAGTCACACTCTGCTGTGTCTACTGATTAGCTGCCTACTACAGAATCTCTTTTCCACTTTTTAAATAAATATATGCATACGTGTGGGGTAGGGTTGTGTGTGCTCTCAAAATTATGTCTTACGAGTTACATGAAGCTTTGTGAATTTGGGATTTAAGGCTATAGGGCAGTTTTAATCCATTTCTGATTTGTTCATGAAGCATCCTATAATCAGAATCCTGGATTAAACATGATTCTAGCAGCTTCAGAATTCATTACACAATTCAACCTTTGCTACAGAGCTGCCCTGCAGAAACTACCTTCTCATATTTTTTAAAGCTAAGAAGATAATGCTTGAGAGGACCAGACTGGTAACTCAGGCCAGTCTCCTGAAATCACAGGCAATCACATGATAAATGCTGTTCCAAAGGGGACACTGAACATCCTTCCCATACATCACAAATACCACAAGATACCTCTTTATGTCCCATAGCAAACAGAGGTTCCCAGCTGCTACAGCTCTCAAGATTTTTTTCAAATCGCATGTCACACTCAAACCAATTGTTCACCTATGTAAAGAATTTGCTTGAAATTATAGCTTTGAATTCTCTGCTCCCCCGATTCATGTCATAGGAAGGCCATTCATCTATGCTTAGTGCCATGGACAGCAGCAGCTGTGCAGGTAACATACGATGTTATCGCAAGTTTCCTGATATATCCACCCAGCTTCTGGGAGTCTGAACCTAAAGGTCTTTCAGACCCAGAGAATGTATCCATTCCTTTACATTTAAGAGCAATTTTTTCTTCTGTTCATTTAAATAGTTTTTGGACTTGAATACACTTCCACAAATATATTGTAGCAATGAATTCCTAAGTTTGATCATTTGTTGCATGAAAATACTTCCCATTGCTTTAAATTTTCTGCCAGGAAATATAATTTGGTGCGCCATAAAGCTGGTACCAAGGGTACTTGTGAATAACTACTCTAATTGCTTTTTCCCATGCACTTTGTGGTGTTACAGAGATCTGTCATAACCCTGTATTCAGCTGTTTTTCAGCACTGAAGAGCCCTAGTCCATTTAATTGGTTCTCATATGGAAGCTATTCTGTATCTTTACCATACATCACACTTTTTTTTTCCCCCTCAATCAAACTCTACTGCTTCTGATACCAGCCTGTCTGCATTGGCAGGACTGAAACTGAAGAAGCATATAGAAAACATCTGTATTTTTTCATAACATGTTTTCTGCTTTGTCTTCCACTTCATTCTTAGTATCCTTCTTGCCTTTTTGATAGCTACTGAACATTCACATAACTATCCCAGATGACTCCAAAAGCTCCTTCCGGAGTGGCAATTTAGAGTCTAACATAGCATGATGTCAGCTTAATAATGATAATATAATATCAATTAAAAGCTAATTAGCAGTACTACATGCCAACATGCTGTTCTGGTTCAGCTCTACTTAGAAGGAAGAGAAAAAAAATTTAAGATTACCTAGCTTTGTACTGGAACACACTGCAGAGCTAACAGATAAAACTATTCTGTCAGGTCTATCAAGTGCAGATAATCACTGATGGATGAGTAGGAGGAATACAGAGTAAGAAACCCCTAAGTTAAATAGAACCCCCTAAATTAGACAGATACATATTCAGTGGATCAGTTGCTTATGACAGAGGAAAGTTTCACTGCCTGCTGGACCTTATAGATGTGGATGACAGTCTGATTATACAACTGGTGTAACTCAATTTAAAATCTTTACTTAATACTCACATGGAATTACATTGTCTTTAAACCAATTTGCTAATGGGGAAGGCACAGAAAGACTTGTAAAGTTCCATATGCCTGAAGAGAAATATACTAGTACATCTAGTATTGTCTTTGACACATGTTCTCCCTAATAACACCAAAAGCAAATCCATTTGATATTTATTGGCAGTCAAGAAAAGTAACTTACAGGTGAGAAGAGGTGGTTGTTCTTCAGGTCATGCTGACTCACTCATAAGATCAGATGAAGCTTCATTAATCTTGACGTCTTCAGAGCAAAGTACAGTGGAAGTTTTGCTGCCACAAGGGATTTGACCACAAGGAGATGACTGACTGTTAAGCTGAGATACACCAGAGCTGATGTCCTGCTAAGTGGATCATATCATGCTTTCCAGGTAAATTTCTGTACACAGAAGAAAAAATAAATAGAAAGGAGGTGTTTTCTCTAGCAGTTTAACAACAAAGAATCACATTTCTGTAACTAATACCAATCTTAGATCCTTATGGTTCTTCTGTAACCTCGTAGATTTTTCTCCAGTGACTTCAAACAGGCTAGTGATTTCTTGGGTAGGACCTCCTTCATTTTGTTATCTTTCTTCAATATGCCTTTACTGTAACATTAATGCCAACAGATTAAGCTAACTTGTAAACACATAACTGCAACTGTAGAGAGGGTTGGTAATCGAGCAACCTTCTCATGTACAGGGAAAAATAGGTCAGAGTGGTTTGATAAATATTCGGGTCTCCTCCCAACACCCAATGACCTAGCAAATTAATTTTCTGTGTCAGGAATGTAAACCTGAAGTCTGAAAGCAGACAGTTCTGCAGGCTTGATGTCATGGTTTAACCAACACTTGATAATCAGAACAACGTGTATTACAAAGCAAGCGTCTCTGAAGGAACCCAATACTACCACTAGAAGTTTCTTATCAAATATGTAAAGCAGTTTCCAAGTAATATTAGTGTAAGTGACAAGAAGGAAATTGTCATTAATTCAAGGAGGAAAACGATAAAAGTCTCAGCAATGTAAGTTTTAAAAGACACATCAAGACTGACATTTCTGCTCACATTCATTTGGACCCAATTCTAGAAAACTGCTAAGACTGCTTGGAAAAATCAGAAAGCCTCATATTTAGAAACAACTCTTATTTGTGTGACCTGCTAACTCTCCCTCTGTTTGCTAATAGCAGGAAGAATATTTACATGAAAACAGAATCTTTGTCTTCTAAATTTCACAACTTTTCCTGCTGTTTTGCAGGAAAAAGAAAGCTGTTTTGCCCCAACAGAAATTGCAATCTTCTACTGAATCATTTTAATTACTATGTCATGAGGGTACAAGTTGCAAGTCTCAACCAATAGCAAGAGCAAACAGCCTGCATGTAACAACAGCTCATATTTCTAGGAGTACCTCACCTAGGGTCCTAAAACCACTTCACAAAGCTTGTTTATTTTAGCCTTATAGGGGGCAAAGCAAGGAACTAAAAGCTGCTGAAGATCAAAATGTAAGATGTGCTACACAGTGAGAAACCCACTGGTTCTTTATTGAGTTCTCCTAGTTATACTCGTAAGCATCACTCATTCCCCTTCAATTTTCCTTCAGTCACTTCAGCAGTTCCAAAAAGCCTGTCTGTGGTTTCACAAGTAAAACAGCATTACAGATAGTTTTATAGTGTTTCATTTCCTCTCAGGTATTAACTTTTTCTTTTAAAAGGCTTTCATCTGAATTGCTTGTTTTCTCCTTTCCTTGGCTTTGCTTTCAATGTGGCAAGTGAATCCTGCTTTCTTTAAAGCTCTCAACACTTGGCATTTATTTCCAAATTTAGCTTTAAATTCTGTGTAAAAAGGCAACCAAACAAATCATGACTTGAACATAGCAGAGTAAGGCCTCCAGGATACCAGTCTGGCATCTCCATTGGACTGGAAAAGGCCTATTTGTGTGAACAAGTACTGCTACATGACTCTAGGTCACAAAAAAGGGGCCAAAGGCAAACAAGAGGCTAGTTATGTTTTAGCTGAATATTTAATTCTTCCCACATCAGTACTTAATACTAGGACCAAGCCACAGTTTCAATTAGGTACATACTGCTCTTCCTGTTACCTGGTATCAAATCATTATTCTTCAAATATTACAGACACTGGTAGTCTTGCAGTCACAAGATCCAGAGTATAAAATGTGTATCATGGAGTTCATTAAAGCAACAAAACAAATGCTTGAAAAGTTGGATTAAGTCTCAAGGGAGAAATTAACAATGAAGTTACCTTTGTGTTTGTAATAAAGAGGTCCCACATGTATGTTGCTAACTTTTCCTCTTCTGTTTCTTTTGCTGTTTTTTTACAACTACCAGGGTCCCTAAGTGAAAACAATTTAGTTTTCCATTTCGAGATTCTTGCTTTTCTTTTAAGTTCTTTCAAGAAATGTAATAAATGGAGACTAAATGGTGGCTGACCGCTACTCTGATGTAGATCTTTGCTCATAAAAAATGGAAAGACAATGCAAGGTGTATAAGCCATGAGTGAGTTACAGTCACAAGTGAAGAACCACCTAAAGAAAGCACAGTCATTTGACAAACTATCATGCATATACTGGGTCAGATTATGCTCTCAACTTCCTCTGCGCAAGTACTGAAGAATTTTGTACAGTATATCAAGATTTCATAGACAGAAGTGACAGCAGGTTCATACAAGTTTGACCTTTCCATGCTATTAGCTGGGTGAAGATCTATACTGGTCCAAAAATTTAAATGTTACATCATGTTGACAAAGGTAAATGTGGAAGCTGCAGTATAACAGGTCACTGCTGAGGTAGCTTCATTTATCATTCAGTCCCCATCTAATCAAAGGTTTTACAAAGCAGATGAGTGTTCTAAGCTTGCTTCCTTAATCACATTTAAAAAAATATATCGTTTTTTACAGACAAGAGACTATATGATCTAAATGTAAGCCTAATTTTTCATGATTACTGTGTAATGAAGCGTGTGTGCATGCAGATCAGATGACATCAAAGGAGAGGAGCGGTGGTTAGAGACAGCAACAGAGAGCAGAAGCAAGTATGCAACAAGAGATTGCACTACTTCAGAACCTGGAAATTAATCCAGGGCTTTACGCATTTATACTCTGCTCTCAGCCTGTATTCTGTGAGACTTGCTGACAAACTGTTTCTTTTATCCCAGTCTATTGATTGGTCCTCATATGTAAAGAGGTGAAAAAACCATCCACAATATATACTGGACTGATTCCCTCCTCCAGTGTATCATGCTAACTCTATATAACGCTACTCTGCCACCTCTGTTATACATGGGCACAGTTTGTCTTGACTGAGAATATACAGAGATAACAGCTTTGAAGAGCTCTGCCCTGCAAATAAAGCATAAACTGCTGTTTTACCAAACATGAATAATTTAAATACATGTTATGTCAAAATGATTTTATTGACTAAAAATGTTGGGAACTTTAATATTTACTTTTAACAGTATAAAAGTTCAGAAGCAATGCATCTTTTACAAGTACCCATCACTGTCATACATAATTGAGCGAATAAATCCAGCTACTACATACCACTTAATAGCTGGCTTTGTTCCGTAATTACAATGTGTATGGAACTCTTGTTGAGTTCACTGGGATAATCCTCCAAGGGAAGGCTATGGGAATATACACACATGTATTACTACATGTATTTAAGTTGCATAATTATTAACCAAAAGAGAAAAAGAAAATACAGCTAAATTTGGCTGGGATAGCTCAGTGTTTTCTCCTAGTTCTGCAACCTGCAATAACAGAGGACCATGCTGCACCACTGATTTGACTGTATAACTCCCTGCTGACTTCATGGGGGCAAAATTTGTTTGTTGCATGGCACAGAAGTAACAACGTATCACTCAAACAGTTATTACTTGAAAGAAGAGAAACAACAACATATAAAGGACAGAAGGTCCCAAACTCCTCATTCCATCTACTATGACGCATTGCACACGTACCTTTGATTCTAACAGCTTAATATTGAATGCATCAAACCGTTGGATTCAAAAGTGAAAGCTTCCAAAAGCCAGTGTATGGCACACAGTTGTTGGAAAATACATTTACTTCAAAGAGGAGAAACAAATATGTTATACTACACTGTCATAGAAACAGTCAAACTGGCATCATGCTGGCTGAAATACACACATCTAAGCACTTCTGTAGCAGATGATCTTTTTCATTGTCCCAGTGAATTCTAGATACTTCTCAAGGTTTTTGTAATGTTAATACGTAACTCTGAATCCTGAAAGCATATTTTTGGATGTGAAGTTTTCAATGGCCCTATCTTGATAATGCGCTCAGTGCTGTAACACCTATGAGGACTCTAGCATTTATCCCTTTAAGGTATGGACTCTTATGGGTTTGGAATTCTACAGTAACTTCTAAGCTCTGTATTTAAGAAAAAGCAGCATGTAAGTATTAGTGACTAATATAAAATATAGAATAAAATATAGAAGCATACACCGTACCAGTACTGTATTCTCCCTCTCTCTTTCATAGGCCTATGAAAAAAAAGGCCTACTTTTTTTAACTAGGATTAAAATTTAATTTTGACAGCCTTTCCTTAAAATGAGCCTAATAATCTTGAGACCTATATCACTTAAGAAAACTTTATGCTACTTAGAAGTTGCTGAGTGAAGATCAGCAAAGCGAATGATGTGTGTTTGTGTACACGTGCACATAAAAGGTTATCAGTATCTCATTAGGATTCAATCATTTAATGTTAGAATTTAACAGTTGTTATTAGTAAAGACAGACTATTTCACCATAAACTCCTGAAATTCTCAGGACACATTCCCAGCTGAACAGCAGCTCTAGTTGTATCTATTACGGGTCTGCATTGCTGTGAATTTCACTCATGTCCTCCTACCAAGGAGGGCAGGACATATATTTGCCTTCAAATATACCTTTTTGCTCCAGGGAGGACTGAAATCAAGGCACTGGAATAAACAGGAGTGAAAGACCACAAGGTCGTCTTTTTCTTCTTCCCCGACTTCCTCAGGTGGTTGCCTTCTGTTAGAGAGCAACTGTGGGAAAGGACAAAGACTGAAGTTAAAATAGGAGTATATGATATGAAGACAGAACCGTAAAACTGTTTATTATGTTCATATCACCACACTCCCTCCTCTCCTTACCTTTAAAAAAATACTGTGGTGTATTTCTAAACTGTTAATTACTGCACTTATTAGCATTTATTAATATTACAAATCTGATATTTATGTTTACCAGCATATATAATTATATTTCTAATGTTGATGGTACTTTATGAATTATAAATATGGTATCATTTGCATTTACATATTTATACTAATACTTATTATTAGCAATTAAGCATTTATGTGTAATCAATTTTTGGGGCAGACAAAATAATGTGACTGATTTGTTTGAGAAAAGATGCCAAGATTGTGCCTACTTTCCATTACACTTTTTTTCTGTTGGTATCATGCTGATGGAGTCAGTAGGATTATATACAAGGCCAAAGTTTCAAGATTTGCCTCAAATTCTGTTCAGTTTTTCCTGGGTTAACATATTGTGTGCGCAGAAGACAATAAAGTCAAAAAGATTCACCCCAATGACAGGGAGTCCTTGAGGGCTGGCCAAACCAATGTAACAGAAAACTGAGTTCTCTATAGGCTGTAGGCACTGTTCCTTCACTGACACAAGCCTGTTTGGCCATTTATACCTGTGCAAAGTACTTATAAAATGCTACCGAGCAAGAAAACAGAACGTTTACAGCTGGTTTTCCCAAGTATAAAAAGAACGACCTGCACCTTGTGTTAGACAATGGAGATTCAAGCTTAATAAGCACAGTGAGATTTTGTAGCCTTCGTATACGGCTAGTATACAGAAGATAGAGGTCTACACAGAAAATATAACATGAACTATTATATGCTGGATCATAAATTCGTAAAAAACTGAAGTGATACTGGCCATAACAATATAGCAGAGAATTTAACTGATGTAGGTGAGTCAAAGCTTTATGCAGATTTCTTTAGCAAAGACTTCCTAGATTAATGAAATAATGATTCTGGATTAACATTTCCTTTCTAGATCTGAAGTAGTTTGGGGGGTGTCAGCTTACTATGGCCTACTACATACTAGCAACTAGTTGGAACAAGGGTTGATGAGTGCATGCCTCAAGCGTTCTATTGATACAAATTTCCTAAAGCGAAGCAGCAACTGTAAATAGTACATACAAGACTGGCACGGGCATCTCAGCACTATATTTAAACAGAAATCAACATCTATTTTCTTCAGCTAATTAAGAAATTAATAAACTTACATTTTTTTTGTCTATCAAATAAGATATCTAACAAACATTATAAGCTGGCAGGTGTTCCTGCCGTCCAAAAAGTTCTTACACAAAATCTCAAGAAGTGGTTTTCCTCATTCAGATAATCTTAGATAAATTGTAACTATAATTTTGTACTTAATAAAGATAACAGAGCACATGAATTCCACATACTTTTACTGTTCAAAACAACATGCCTGTCTTGTGCTTTCTCTAATAACATTTCCAGTTTTCTCCCCTCTGTAGTCCTAATGAACAACAGAATGCCAGAATAGACAGTGAGACCATTGTATAGACAGTGAAGTGTCTGACAGAGTCCATATTCCTACTAATGAGGGATAATTAAATTTCTGCTTTGTCTGTTATGATAAGAAACTGTTAACAAGTTTAGAGTGTCAATACATTTAAAAAAGTTGATAACAAAATTAAATGCTACAAGTTATTTAACAGCAGTAAGAAAGTCCCACTAGAGGCTTAATATTTGCTGTTGTCTTACAGGATAAGAGAGGGAAGCGGAGTGGAAAAGGCCTACATCCATCACTGAAATCTGTCCATATAAAAGCATGCCAACACTTTCAGCCACTCTGAAAGACTGAAGCCAGACATCATTTGTTAAAAAGAGACATCATGCCCCAGCAGTTTAACATTGCTTCAGAGCTTTTCTTAATCCATGAAGTTCCTAATTTTTAAAAGTCAGCACTATGAAAGCTAGAAGTGAAGTAAGTCTCCACAAAAGATAATGGTTTCTATTTTGTATTTAGGCTTCCCCCCACCTCCTTTTAAACTGCTTACCGCTGCAGGCAAGCATATGTATAACCGCACAACTGGAACTAACACGTGCTAGCAGGGCTCCTGCAGGTGTGCAAGCCACATGGGACAGACTGAATGAGTAAAGGCACACCTGCCAAAGCCATGCGTTTCTTGTTTCATGTGTGTTTCATTCTGTACTCCTGTCCCCCTCAACACATCCTGGAGCTGAGAAAGTTATCCATAAGACTCCTTAATTTTGACATCTGATCCTAAGTCTAATGAAGTCCCTCTTCAAAACACTGGCAGATGTTAGAGTTCTTTTCTCTAAGAATGAAGTTAAACTCTCAATTAATATTAGTTTTAAGCAACACACAGAAAATATTAAAGGATATCATGTTCACACTAGGAACTTTTGCTACTGTAGATTTTTAGGATAGTTCTAAGATTTAGTAATAAATTTTTACAATTGGCAATACCCCTGGTGCAGAGGTAGGATTAAAGTGGCTTTGTCAGTATTCACCCACAAGCCTGGTATACTCTGCTCCAATAGAAGTTTTTTTTACTGCTAGGAGAAGCAGTGTCTAAATGAAGATAATTTTGCTTATGCAGGTATCCTCCTTCATAAAGGAAAAAGGAACATTAAATCTTTATAGGTCAGCCTTGCTGAAGAAAGAAGCCTTTCCTTACAGAAGAAAATTACTTCAGTAATCAGAATGGTCACAAAAAAGGCAATAGTATTTTTCATGTGTAATAAATTACTTGTCTGCAATAAACATGGATTAGCTGAGTTATGGGTAGATAGAAGTTACATATCAAAAAGAATAATAAGCATATAGTTTTAAAAAGTTTTCAGGGAGGTTCTTATGCGTTCAATTTATTATTTTTTTAAATGAATAATCTTGTTTACCTAAAATGTTCACATAGCCTTCATTAACGTAGGATCAAAGTGCTTCATAGTGCTATTTAAATAATACAGCTATAGGTGACTTCTTTAAGGTGAATGAGAGGAAGCTGGTACCTGGGAGTGAAAAAAAGCCACAGCAAACTGATGAGAAAAGACTGCTGGAGATGGATGAGCTTTCGATGCAATAAGGTTCCAAAGATGTGTAACTTCTAGAAGAGCTACTCTGTCCTGCTGAACAAGTACTTAATCATCACCTAGCAAGGGCTGACAAATGGAAGACAGCATTACAACAGGCATTAGAGGTGCACTGGTAAGACCAGCGTGAGCCAAAGGATTGAAGACTATCTAATGATCAAATGGAGAGAAACCCACTCCGCAAGCTAAGCCACTTATCCTGCTGAATGCAATTCTTTTTTATTCTTAATGCTGTGGTCCCATCGCGGGAACAAAAGCATGGTATAAACTCATCAGGCCTCCTTCTTTTCTCCTGAGAGACTCATTTCTGAGTTGGCTACAAAACCTCTCCCAGGTTCATAACCTGCCTTCTAAACGTCTTCCTTTTTAAACAGGATCTTTTTTCCATGCTTGTTAAGTTTACAGCTGCTCATTTACCCAGATCTTAAGCATTTTCTCTTTCCAGTTCACACAAGTAGTAATATTCTGCTTCAAGAACAAGTAACATCAGAAACTGGAAACGGTCACTTTTTAAAACCACTGCTCTCAGACCACCCAAAGCCCACTGAGTTGACTTACATGTTTATCTCTTCATCTGACTCCTCCACATCAGAGGAGCATCTGGGTGGCTGGAACTCAGTTCTCCATCTTGTGACCTGAGCCTGCTGGGCTGCTTTCAGTGCATTCTTCCTCTCTGGTGATTCTTGGTGAAGTATATGAAAGTATTCTCCACCTTGCTTCACAGAATTTATATGATGCCTGCCAAAAATCACAAGTTGGTCACTGCACTAAAGACATGCTATCAAATTAATTACTCTGTTGCCCACCAACTTTGACAGTTCTATATTCAAGAGTTCAATGTTACCATTTCCTTCTACAATATAACAAAGGACAAGAATTCCCCAGTAAGAACTTGAAGATCTTTCCCT
This sequence comes from Falco cherrug, assembly GCF_023634085.1. NCBI lineage: Eukaryota > Metazoa > Chordata > Aves > Falconiformes > Falconidae > Falco > Falco cherrug. The sequence continues at coordinate 91,013,246 of NC_073697.1, forward strand.
TATCTCTTTCAGCACCGCACAGGTTAACTATTGGATGTCTTGAACTTAGCATCACTTTGTCCAGTACTTGATTTAAAAACTCCCTGGCTAATTCTAATTTATAGCAACCAATTGACCACTGGGTCCCTCACGGTCTTAACTCAGTTGTCACAGCCTGACAGGCACTGCCCTGAAGCTACCTGTTAGCTGCTAATTTGCACTTGCTGTCAAAAGGCTGCATTGTTAGTAATAAGGAAGGCACCAGTGAAGCCTGTGAGCTGAAGGCAACAGGCCGGGTATTGCTGTAACACAGAAGAAAATAAAGAAGACTACATAATGCACTCCATGTAGGATGACAACAGGTTAAAAAAAAAAAAAAAAACAACAACAAAAAAAACCCAACCAAGAAAGGTGAGCTAGGGCAGTGAAAGGGATATGGCACACAATTACTCTGATTACTCTGCAGCCTTTGGTTACAATGTTAGCCAGAAACTAGCAGCTGATTCAAGTCACACCAGCATACTACGCAGGCACAGGACACATCCCCTTAAGTTAATGTGTGGCTGACACTTGAAGCAAGTGTCATCAAGCTGTATTGATTCTTTCAAACCCAATCTAGGCTTAAAAGCTGGGCCTCATTTGTTTTACTGACAAGCAATAACTCCCTTTTCTTACCAGACATGTATTAAAGCACCTGAAGGTCACGTAGGGTGCAAATTTCAGGCATCAAATCCACTAGTTCAAGGAGAGCAGTTTACTCCCTCCTTACTTCCCTTGGTGAAAACACTTGTACAATTTAATTGAGTTTGGATTGGGGTTTTGGTCTTGCTGACATTATTTTTTAAGTCCAGCAACTCTAAAGACAAGCCTGAAAACATTTCCAGTTCAGGTAGATAACCTGTCTGCTAGGTATTTCTATATTAACCTTGGGGATAGAAAAAAAAGAAAGTAAGGTGTCCCTAATAAGAAAAGCTGTATGCTTTGGCAAAACATAAGGATTTCACAGTCACATCAGACCAGCTTAATGTTTTTCATAAGGACCTAGTATTTTACATAACAGACTGCTGTCTGAATAGTAGGAAATGTTTAACGGCCTCAAATTCTTGCGTTATGTCTTTTCCCAGTAGTTGTCTCTCTCCTTTCTGTCAACTATCAAGATATTTGTATGTAAGAGTATTTTTTTCCCCTTCGTAGTGCTTTTTCTACATTTCTGCACACACTAAGTATTCCTTCTTAAAAATCAAAATCCCTGTTGCAGCTGTGTATTATAATGCCACGAACAGCAAACGATAAGGTTATTACATGAATCAAATGCAAGTGGTAGGAAAAGATAATTATAAGCCAGAAAGGTCTTTTACACTAACAGCCATAACCAGTATTATTGGAAAAAGACGCATAAAGGGCAAGTACAATCAGTCCTTTTTAAAGGTTTAACTAATATAGAAGGCTTTAATAGTGTATACCAAAATCAATGATCACTCTCATACACCGATAGGAATAGGAAACGTTATGCACGCTTGTGAATGAATGTTTTTAGTCTATGACTCCCCTGAAGTCCCAAGTATTACAAAAAGAAATAAAAGAATTAACAAAAATGCAGCATATAAAGCTATAATAACTAACTGATTTTTAAAAAAAATCCTCTCATAATCCCATAGAATTATTTCTAGGATATTTATGAATGACCCTAAAGGTCAGGAAAACAGTAAAATAAATCCAAATTTAAAATACAGAGGTGACCAATGTACTTTTCTATACTGTAGACTTACAGTAGATTTCTGGAATAGGACATCAAATATTTCTCCATTTAAATTCTGGCATCACAATATTCTGTTTATATGATAACTTAATAAATTTAGCTGAGCTACCTACTCGACAAGTAGGTGAAAATTGTTCATTAAAATGTAAATTAATCAAAGTGAAATTTGGAGTAAGTTTATTGAAGTAATTGAGCTTCAGTCAACTGTAGTCACAACTGCATTTCAGACAGAAGGATTTGGCTTATTTTTCTAATTTAATATCTTTATCGGTATGAAAACTAAGAGTTTCCTGAACAGTAATAACATACCATGGAATACTTCCTTTTCTCTGCTGGAATATATTATTATAGATAAGGGTCAATGACATGCACAAAGGAGTGATCCAGTAGTATACTACATACACAGAAAATTGGTTGCAAGCGTATTCTCAGTGCTTGGTGCAACTCTGTACTTAAATTACTCTAAATCCTTCAGGGACTCAAGGTCATCAGTTAATTGTAATATGAGGCCATTAAAGTACTAGGGAACTGAACTTTTACTGCTAAGATTTGGGATTCTTGGTGCCTTTCTTAGAGTAAAAAATGACTCACAAAAACAAAAGGAAATCATAAATTTGTCTCAATTATAATTTAGGTTCTAGAAAAACAAGATGCTATAATATACCTTAAAATATACCTTTAAGTACACTGGGTCATCTTTGCTAAATTCAAAAGATTGATACTAAGGATTATTTTTTCCCAGAAGATCAGATTTTACAGTTAACAACCTCATATCTACTGTATAAAAAAAAATAATCAGTGGGAGATGGTTTACTAAAGGAATTGTGTGCCCTCCTGAACATGTGATGCCAAATCCTTGTTTACCCTAAGCTGGTACACCTCCAGCCTCAACAGAATTGCTAGAAAGATAGGGAGAAGGCTGCACACCCTTGCGACTGACTGTGCTCTAAGCAACTGTGTTCAGTGCGGTGGGCAGAGTTACCTGGGTGCTGCAGTCTCATTAACTCTTCCAGCTAATCTCCCTCTGTCCCATTCCCTGAGGCACAAAGAAGTTGCGGTCTATTTCTACCGGCCTGACACTCTTCTCTCTCTAAGACCAAACATTATATTATGATCACAAGTAAAACAACTATGTATCTATCAAACAATCTAACTACATACATATTTCTCTGATCATGGCAATTGTTAGCCACCTTTTCGTAAAAATGGCTTATTCAATTTTCTTATCTTAATGGATACAGCCTTTATAGCAATAAAGCTAATGACAGAACATGTCCTGCTCCAGCTGCTACACAGAAAGAACTCAGCCTTTTCCAGAGGCTTATAACCAATTGTAAATATAAATGAAACCCATGTGGCATTTCTCTGAAAGCCGCTGAGAGCATAGGCTTTCTAAATGCCATTTCCTGTATTTTCATAAAAGCATTTCAATCTGCATCAACTTATTACTAGACCAATAAAAGCTCCTCTTCGGGCACAAGGCCAGACCCTACTAAGGGTGTTGCAAGGTTAGTATCAGCTGGGCACTGCCTAACTTACTCAGGTTTGTCAGTAGTGCAATGTAAGTTAAGGCTTCCCAGGTGAAAAGCAAGTGCAATTTTATGCACACTGCCACTTAAAAACATTCCGAGCAAATATTTTTTATAGCACAAAAAAATACAACAATCAGTTTCTGTATAAAACAGAAAGCACAGGAGACAATAACTTTGAAACTACAGTAAATACAGCTAAATTGTATTATAAACATTACAAACTAAACCCATGGATTAGAAAAAACAGTAAAATTCTTCTAAATGAACACCTAGTATTATTTGCACCTGTGCCACCATAAGCTGTGATCCCATCACAAATTTCACATGAGGCTGATGAGTATTTGGACACTAAAGAATTCAAAGAAATAGCCACTGAAAGAAGCACCAAGAGCAGGAAGCTTGCTTCATTAGGATTAAACTTGATATCTACAACCTTACCTAGTTTTAGGGGGCACTATGGTACTGGAGGATCTGTCTTTTTAAGCACATAATAAAATGGAAGTTCTGACAATCTGAAGTTATTAAAGATCCTATGGTAACCTCTGCAGGAACACAAGCGTTAACACCTGCATCCTCATCAGACTTCAATTGATTAAATGTTACTGTCCTCACTTCTCTTTCAGTTTGAATATAACACTTCTTTATCATTCCAGTCCTTCAAAGTACTATCTTGCGTGAATGTGCATTAACACACCTCAGACTCCATTTGAGCCGTTGCTGTATTGAATAGCTGAAGTAATTAGTGTAATTTGTCCCTTAACTTTCTGACAAGGTACTGTAACACCTAAATAGCTAGTAATTGTGAAACAGCAGGAAATGCCAAGATAAAAGAAAATTCATATGCACGCAGTGCTTTTCTTATTTACAAAGCACACAAGAAGGAGTGCAAACTTTGCATGTCTTTTAAGTTGTCAACAGTGATACTGACGTACACCATTGGAGAATCTCTTCCACTCTCTTACCAGTAAATGCTGGAGCTGTTGACCATTTCATTCAGTTCTTTAGTACTTTACAGTCAGTGTTTTAATCTATGCCAGTATGTTCCAAATTTGTTTACATTAAGGCTGCTTCACACCATTCCTGAGTGATGCAAGGCAGTCATACTATAATTGAGAATTAGTGCATTGTTCACTTTGATTACTCAGTGAGTTATTACAGGGCGCATACACTCTCCACCTTCTGAAATTACCAAAACTCATGGAGTTAAGTTTACATGGTAGTGAGCCTGATCTAGCAAGTCCTACTATTGAGCTTCACATTCGGGTCATACCCTGAAAGCTTAGCATGTGGACAGGAAAATCTTCCAACTATTCACAATTAATATGTAGATACTAATATAAATAAATAATGAATTCTGACTGGGTAGTGTTTACAGCCAAGTTGAGATGCAAATGTATACACAGAAGGCAATGGAGAATCAGGAACATGCTGGTTACTGCTCTGATTTTAAAGTTGAGTAATCATACAGTAAGAACCAAATGGGTAAATATTCATACATCTAGTCTTCTTAAATTCAGTGAAGACTAGATGATAATGACATTAAAAATCTACTAAATACAGTTACTAACTCACAGAACTCAGACACATGTGATCATTACCTACCATACTGAATCATTAACCATTCTGGCAAGGAACTAAAGTAGTACCATATCAACATCCGTTTGAGGAGTTTAAGACATACAATCTAGAGTACCCACATTATTTCAGATGTAGATTCCCATTTTATTCTCCTGCAGGCAAGTACAACATTCTATACCCAAACGCCTGTTTAAAAACAAAACCCAGGATCTGCATAATGGGAAAGATGCATATTATCACATGAAAATCTGACCACGAAGTCAGTCATGAAACAAAATATGAGTAAATCTGTGGTATGTTCACAGAAGATTGTGCAGTAAGAAATAAGGATCTTCGATTGTCAAAACTATATACCCCACACTATTATAAAAGATGTCACCATGTGAATGTATTCATGTATTACTGCATATTTAAAGATGTCTCAGAGTGGTATTCAATTAACTACAACAACATTAAAACACAGAGGATGCTGCTTCCATTGTGAAAAGAGGCAGAACCTTTCCTTTGAAAATGAGGAAAGATTCTCTAACATTGAGAGGCACAAACATTTGGCTACCTGGAGATACAAAAAACAACATCCAAAAAAAGTAGCTTATTCTTAGCTGGAAATATGTTCTTCTCCACCTAGAAAAAAATGGCAGCAGCAATTTCTCTTTTAAGAAGTCTCAGAACACAAGAACGTGCACACACACACATCCCTCCATTTGTGCCATGCTGTAACTCCCATTCCTGTCAATATTCAATATAAAAGTTTTCTTTGCAGGTAGGCACATCTAGGTTTCCAGCCCTTGGTGTCTCTGGAGAAGTACATAAACAAAGGTGAGTGGGGGAAGTACTTCCAGAGCAGCACTGAGAAGATAGCTTCACACAGATAAAGGGCTGGGGGGAAAATATTTATCTGTGAGATTTCAAGGTTTCACTTTATATTCTTCTCCAAAAACTTCTGGGAAACTATTACTAAAACTTCAAAAGAAAAAAAAGCAAACATCTGGAGATTTCTGGGCCTTCCATTTTCTTGCTGAATAATGTACAATAGTAACTTTACGTTCATATTACCAACAAAAACTCACTGCTTGTTAAGTGGAACTTCACTAAGGTCCCTGATCCTCTACCAGGAAATACTGCTGGCCCAAGATTTTCACACAAATGAAAAAAATCTCATGATCTAGTGCCTTGCCTTACCACATAAAGGTATGTACAGAGCAGTGACATTTAACTAAGGAATGGAAAAGCCATTTTAAAGTGGTAGCTTTGTTCAAGCATCCAGTGACAACGTGTCATTTTGTATCAGAACACATGGGATTAGACTGTTGTGTTTAGATAGACAGTAAAATCTAATATCTGAACTATTTCCCCTTATGAAACTTCAAACATAAACAACCGTATTTTTGCACAAAAGGAAAGAAGATTGAGACTCAAATGAACAGCCTGGAAAAGCAGAAATGTTGATAGGAATAGCAGTCTTTCCCCTGACTGATGGTAGAGATAATGATTCATACATCCATACACTTAAATGGTTGTCTTTACCCATGACTGCTATCTAATTAATGTGAGCCATCATTCATGTAAAAGAAAATTTTTGCTTCTGGAAAAAAAAAAAAAATGCTGCAAACTGCCAGCAGTGACAGTGCTAGAAACATGCCAATTAGAGTGAATTCTGCCAAACAGAAAAAGGGCACAAAACACTGGTTTCCAAGCAACTGACATTATGAAGTATTAAATACATTGAAAACTAAAATTGGCAGATAAATGTTTCACCTTCTCAGTTAGTACTGTTTCTCTCCTCTTCTTAACTCTACGCTGCCTCTCGTTCCTGCTCTTACTGACTACACTGCATCTTCCAGTAAACTCTATGAATTAAGGAATGCCAACTTATAACTCTAAGCACCAACATCTTTTTTGCCTGCATACATTAGAATAGGATTGGTATATATTCACAGGTAAGGATGGACAAGGTCATAACTAGAACTCCAGAAATAACATATTTCTTGCCATTTAAATCACAGAATTGAAATGGGTTTGTATTAAAGTAAACTACAAAGCCACTAGCAGGAAAAAGAAGTAGGAGAAACTGCTCTTCAGGTAACAGTCTAACTGTTGTTGCAGGCATAAAGAATGCATTAGTAGAGGTTAGGCTTCCTGCATGCAGAGCGACTTACAGAGATTTGCCTTCAGGAAACGAACCATTTTAAAGAGCTGTCCAGTTCCTAATTTAAAACATAAAAAGCATCCAGTTGAATACTGTTAAACTGCCAGCAGCTTGACATTTATTTAACTAGCACAGCACAGTGAAACAGATGCACAGGAGCTGTTTTCTTCAAACTATGGGAAATACAACACAGAGGTTTAGCATGCCCTTTTTGCAAGTAAAGGCTTGACCAGCTCATGGAATAGCATGGACACTTCTCCTTTGACCTTGCAGCTCAAAGCTGTCAATTCCTAGACATCGCTGGCCGAGGAGGACCACAACTTGTTATTTTTACATGGGCACCTACACTTAGATGACTGTCACTACATACAAAGTTTCCATCAACTTTCCTACCTCCTTTTTACACATTTTCAACTAGTTTCATTTGAGGCAATATGCTAATTTTTACTAATTTTTGTGGCAATGTTTAACAACAAGGGTATTTCCAGTACACTTAAATGGTCTTGGTGGGCTGAATTAGAGCACAGAAGTGATTTATGGCAACCTGCTTTTATTATGGATTAACAACTACAAGCTTCCAATGCTTTGGTAAACTCTTGCTGTGTAACTGTTCTTACATCTTTCTACAATTTCCTACTTATAAAGACTTCTACTTTCTCAGTTCTCATATAATACATCCTCACACAAGTGTGGATTACTGAATATAATTTCTGGATCCCATTTACAGATATCATTGGAAGAAAGCAATAAGAAAGGATCTCCTTCAGAGTGGAATGTCATTTCAAAGGGGCTGTGCTTCTTGAGTTTGCTTAGTTTTGCTAAGAATAGTAATAGAAATGAAACAATAATCCTTAGCTCAAAGCTGAAGATATCTGAATGCTCAAGGACAAAGCTGTTGTCTTTTCTGCCATACTGTATTACACCCACTGAATCTGACATCAGGAAGTACTTAGTCAAGTAAATCAGAGCTACTTTGTGTCTACATGGGCAGTTTCTACTGGAAGTAAGATGTATTGATCTACAAAGGAACAGGAATGATCATTATCTGTAGATTTTCCAAATTTTTTTTCATTTTAGACTACACAAAGATAAGAAAATTCCTTCCTACATTTTAATGCTGTGTCTAGGTGGTAAAATGGTATCTGACAGCTGGCAGGTGTCTCCCTGAAGTGACTGGCTACAACTCATCGGTAGGAAAGTGCTGGTACCTCTTTCTACTTGGGATTAGTGACTGATAAGTTTTGAAAGATGAGCAGTCCAAGCAACCTCTGCATCCTGTCATCATCAAGACTCAAGAAAGTATAAGAGAATATTACTGACAGGAGGTATGAGGTCATCATTATAAAGGTTTATCTTCACTTTAATTATGCTTTTAATGTGTAAGGTAGAATATTAAAGCTTCATGAATGCAGCTAAGTCTGTTCCAGTAATGACTCTTCAAACATTTTTGAGATAATTTTAAAATTGATACGACTGTGCTATGTCACTGTAATCATTAAAAAAATTCCTCACAGTTTGTTCCATTATACTCTTTCATACAAACAAGCTGCAAGATCACAGACACTACTTCCTGTGAATATGTATCAATTAACGTCCAATTATGACAACTGCTGGGTGTTCCTTTTCAATCAAAAGGAGGAAATGGAGCAAAAAACAAATCCACAAAGGTCATTTGTATTCACCGACTCCCTGTAGCATATATTAGCATGCTGCTCTGCTAGCCTGACTGCTTTAATTGAAACTAAAAGTTGCTGCTCTTTCTTTAAAAAGCAGAGTGGAAAATAGAAAATAGCTCCTTTTCTATAGTCTAAAATTGTTACTAAGAAGCATTGCTAACATGCCCTCTGGTCCAAACCAGCAGTGCAGTCATTCTCCTAACATGCCCTCTGGTCCAAACCAGCACTGCAGTCATTCTCACTTGAAATTATCTTTTCCTGCAACCTCATATTTCAATATTTGGTTAAAGAGTCTGGGTTTGACTGCTCTGTTTTTCTAACTGATCTTTTTTCTACATGCAGATTTAGTCGAAGTAACATTGTGCAAACACTCAAGATGAATGGCTAACACATTGTCATTCTTAAAAGGTCATAAAATGGCACTCAGGGAATTTCCAGGGCTTACACAACACAAAGATTAAAAAACAAAACCAAAACGGTTAATGTTTACCTTTTATTTCCAGATATTAAGTCTGTTGGATATTTTTCCATATACTAGGTCATTTGGCTACCATACATTTCAGAGGGCATTAAGGGAAAGTGAGTTCATATTTTAAAATCTGTTTCCCTGACTTCTCGAGCAAATTTCTCCATGGCCATTATAGTTCATATCGTACTTCACTTCTTAAATAATATAAAACATGTAGGATTCATCATTTAATTGCCACAAAAAATAGAATTAATTATATTAGATGTGTTAAAGGATCACTAAGATTACAGGGTAAAGAATGTGTGGTACTGCACCATATGACAGGCAAACTTCATTTGAGCATTTATTTAGATAACAGTGCTTTCCAGAAACTAGTGTGACCATTGCCTACACAAGAATAAAGAGGCACATTTCTCCTGAGGTACTAAGCAGCTTTGACTAGGCCCTGACCATGCTACACTTCTGATGTTCAAAAAACAAAACGTGTGTAAATATATCATTCACTGTTTATCAAGTGTAAAAGTAAACATACATTTATTAACGACAAGACAAGGTTAAGTCTTCCTCTTTCTTCATCTACCATCCATTTCAATTGCCATGGAAAACTTGTGGTCAGGAATATTTCCACCAAGGTATCTGAAATCCCATTAAACTAGTTTTGGATGCAACTGAATTAGATTTATGGGACTAGAAGGAGATGGCACAGTTGGAGATGCTTTAACAGGTAGGTATTTTCTTACTTGATAAGTACTTCAGACTCTACTTGGGATATTAAAGTGGACTTAAATTCTTTCCATAGTCTGCAGCAGCACTAAAAAGGACTCTGCAAGCTAAATTAGATATTTAAGAACAATTGCACAATATCACTATTCTCTGTGATTGTGGTGCAGGTCTGATCAGGACTTAAACAATTCTGCTGATAATGTACTTAAAGGAATATAATCTTGTTTCTCCCTTCAGCTATATTGGCTTCTGGAGGTAAGGAGGAATGAAAAGACTAAAATCTAGGAGTTTAATCACTCACAGAAAAAGACATGACATCAAACCACTTTAGGATCAAATCTATTTACGTCATAAAATTATTTACATTTAACATAATTTTTCAGATTGCATTACCTTTAAAAATTCAGTGGAAAGCAAATATGCATTTATCGTAATGTGGTACAGGAAACAAGAAGCATCTTCAGTTAAAAGTAGACTAGACTAAACACTTCATCTGTTACAGGAAACAACTGCACTCACTCAGAGTAATGGCCTGGATCTCATAAGACAACCTTCCCTGGAGCTTCTAATTTAGTAGGCCAATTTTGGAAATAAAAATAAAAATGAGAGAAATAAAGACATCACTGAAGCCTAGAAGAATAGCTAAGGCATTTACTTACCTGAGACACCTGAAGTTCCAGCTCTAGCTGTTCCAGTGATAATTAATCTTTCATCCCAAGTTTGACTTCTCTACTATACCTATGACAGTAGTAATATTTATCCACCTAACACCTAGCAGTGCTGCAGAGATGAATAAGACAATGCCTGCATGTAACGAGTGCTAGGCATTGCAAGATTTATTGAATTAACATCCCTAAAAGCATAAGATAGTGGTAATAAGATTTAAAAAATTAAAAATAAAACTGTAGGGAAAAAATATGCCCTATATGCAAAAAAAAATAAATTTGCCTTCCGTAATGAAAGCAATCCTCATTCACATTCTGCATTCATGTTAATTTAAAAGCCATATCTTTATGCAGCGAGTTTAGTTCAGATACATTGCCTAGTTTCCAATCCCAATTTACTTGATAGAGCTGCAGAGGGGTCAAGTGATTTGCATGAAGGTACATAAAGTTAGCTGCTCAGCCAAGAGTTAGGATCCATATCTTGGCAGCCCCACACTCCCACAGCATTTCTGACCTCCCCATATAGCGCTCAACAATGCTGTAAGAGTCAGAAACAGACTGCACAAGGAGGCAAATTACTTTTTTTCCCTTCTTTGGCACTGACAAATCACACCAGCTTCAGTTTGTACCACTCTTACCCTACATGGAGCTTCTTTAGCACATGAAAAGGCTAACTTTGAAAAGCACAGCCTTTCACACCATTGAATTCTTCAGATTTAGTCCCTCCAAGGCCCCAAACACCATTTTCTGTGAAAGTAGTCCTGTATCACGTTACTTGCTATAATCTTGAAGATGATCTAGGTTTTTATAAAATCTTATTTAATTTCACAGGTCTCTACAATTATAAGCTTGGAAACTCAATCTACTGAACTGGAGAAAATTTCAATGCTGTGGAAAAGCTCAGCTGATCCTAAACAACTCTAGGCTGGCCAAGATACACAAAAATGCCATGTAGATCCTAATGGCATTTCAAAAGCACATTCGCCAACAAGTATCAAATCAAGACCCCTCATGTTAACTTACTAACAAAATGACACTTCATTTGTTCAAATTGTGCACTGCATTGAAATGAATGGTCCAGCTTGCTTAAAAAGTATTAACAAATTCCTTTGTAGATATTAGACTAAAACAATCAAGATCTTCAGTACCAAAGTTGATGGGAATTTTCATCCTGCAGAACACTTGCAAGTATTTTTTATCCTACTAATCTGAAAATAATGTAAAAGCAAGCAAAAGCAAACTCCAAGCACCTGCAACTCTTATCAAGCAGCAAATTGATCTTTGGCAGGTTATTATCAAAAGAATTTTAACTTGACCTCATGGAGACAATCCCACTGAAACTTAGTAATGAACAATGAATGCAGACAAACATAACTAAAAGTGCATTTATGGCAAAACGAAGTCATACTTTACTGAAATGGCTTATCCAACCTCCAAAGTACATAGCATTTATTATTTTGTTTACGGTTTACTACTATTTTCAGCCAAGTTTATCAAGTGAAAATTCACTACAACTGAATGAACAGAGTAAGTGAATAATAAAAATAACTGGGGGTAGAGAAGGATAAAAGGGGAAAATGTGAAATTTAATGTTATCACTAGTAACTACTATAAAATTTAGAAATTGCTCTGATGTAAAAACTCAGGAATTATTTAAACACACTACATAATTGTGAAATGTAAATTTCCGATTCCTCTACAGTAGCACATGCAAAGCAGCTACTTCTCTAACTTCCTTGACTTTTATACAGTTAATCTCAGTCAAACAATGCAAGAGACTAATTTGTCTTCAACATATTACACTGATACAGTATCATGTGTTGTCTTGACTGCCATATTTGCTTAGATTTAACCTAATTATTAGGGTTTCATATACATCCCATCTTATTGCTGCTTGCTTTAATTCAACTATTTTTATCTAGTGAACAAACTCCAAAGACTCAAAGTCTAGGAGCCTCATAAACACTTGTGTAATTTGTACACTTCTGGGGCTGGCAGTGGTCATTTGTCAGTTTTATTTGCATCAGGCTGTAACTAAACCTTGCCAGATATAAATCATCTTTTTGTACTACTGCTTGCTGTATCAGTTGCAAATGAATCACATTTCTTAGCTTAACACATCAATAACTCTAGAAGGTTCCAGGAAAGTTTAGAAAACCCTAGTCACCTACTGCAAGTCTTATGCAGTTTGTTTAGCAACTGTTTAAGCTAATAGTGAGAAAACAGAGTGAATGGTCTCCATAGGCAAGTTTAGAGTGCAATCAGAATGCATGATGGCAACAAAAAAGCATATTGAGCATCACTTGCAGTGAAAATGGTGAAACATGGGTGACAATAAGCCTAAGTACATTTAAGAGTATGAGTACCTAAATGGGAAAGTGCTGTTTGCTAAAGCTAGTTCCCAACAGGCCTCCCTGGGTTTTGGGTTGTTTGGGTTTTTCTTCTTTACATGAGCCCATAAGAAATGCCCTGCTAGGACAGAAGTTTACTGTATCTAGTGGCAACAGAAGATACTTTCTAGGAAAAGCATGCACACCCTGCTACCTTCTGTGGTCAGTCCCATAGAATACTAGCTGCTGTCCAAACTTGGCTAACTAAAAGGCATACAGGATCCCAAACCTGTGTCCTATTAGAACAGCTCACTACCCCTCAGATAAGGGGCACAAAAATCTGTCCCTTCCATATCTGTATCTTCCTGAGGCTTAAGCTGGTATATTCCAAGTGAGTCCATGCAGGTGTTTAACAGCAGTAGATATTTTCACCATTATTTTCTATCACATAATAGACATTATACATCCTAACATCACTCTTTTTTACGACTGTTACCAAATCTTGGCACAGCACTGTCTCATGCAAAAGAGTGCAAAGTAACAAGCACCTTTATAAAAAGAAAAACAAAACAATATAGTATTGATACAGACAGAACTACCAATCAATCATTCCTCATACAGCATTGACAACATTTTAAGTATACATAAAGCCTATAAAGGAGTAACTGTAAACTATCTTTTCTAAGCTGTTACAGTTAGTTATTTCACCTATCATTCAATTGCTGTCACTGCAGAACCAAAGATTCCTTTAGCCCTGACTGGCCCATTTCTGCGTGCTCTGCATTCCCTTACCTTGAGCAAGCTAGAGCTTCACTAAGAGTCATCAGCTCCTTTCCTGTTTCTCTAAATGGAGGGAGCCTCCTCACTGGTTCCAGTGGATCAGACTGAAAGTAAATATTGCAGTATTAGGAAGAGCTTAGCATAGAGAAGGTATGTGCAGTCTCAGGGTTCAGTTTTAATCACCAAATATTTTCTGAGATAGTCATCATCTGGGACAGCATTGTGTCATTTTACAAGCATGTAAGTCAGTCTTACATGATACCACTGTGCATGCCTCTGTGTACATGTATTACAACAGCTTTTAATTCATTGGCTGACTTCAAGTTTGACAGAGATCTTACAGGCAGTTAAGCACCCATGAGCTTCATTAAACTACGAGGCAAGAAGAAGAGATTGTTCAATGGCCTAGACGTAAGGAATGGCTGCTGCAAGTGCTTATGCATTAACTACAAGAAATATGCATGGAAGAGAAATATTTTAATAAGTACCAACCCAGAAAAATTTTCAGTTAAGACTCAAAATAAGGAGATCGTATTTCTAAAAACAAAAACATTAAGAAAAGCTCCACAGTCAAAGCTGGTTTTGGAGCACAGAACATAATGTTTATTTGGTGGTATGCAGACTGTGGTGTGGCCCAAGGTATTCAATGAGGTAGTTCTGTGCATTCATGTGTCTTAAGGTGCCCCAAAAAATTAATTACTAGTAAAGGAAATAAAGATGATCCTTTATTACGCACCTGAGAAAGCATGCAATAGGATATCCAACCAAGATCTGCAATCTGTAGAGAAAATGCTCACCTACTTAAGAGAGGCTGAGATGCTATTTCAAATCTTTATGCACATCTAAGCAGGCTGGTTTTGATTGCTGAAACAATTAGTGCTCTGTATGGAAAACAGCTTGTATATGATTGGGCTGCATACTTCACCCTTTCACAGTATGTTTTTAACTTTAAGAGAAAATTCCAGAAAGTCCAAACAGAAGAAAAGACGTTTCTTTAATGAGATGTATAGATAATAATTGTAAGTGAAAACTGAAAAATGAATGCGTCAGTGGAATGTTTCTAGTGTTCAAGCCAGAGGGCTTCTGCCAGCAAAACACCTAGTGCAGCTGCACCTTTCACAGGACTTCCATAGCACATCTCACTTTTCAACTTTGTTAGCTTCCAACAACTGGCTGATTTATGTTAGGTAAAAAAGGAAATTAAGTATTGTATTGTGATAGATGAGATATTACTGGATGCTGAAGTCAGGCTAACACTTGTGCTTTCCTTCAAAGAAAACTTAAAAGAAGAATTGAAAGAAAATGTTATTTGTCAGTTTTCAGATAATTGCAAATGTACCATCCTTTCTCTTTTGTTTACATTTTATTCTTCTCTTTTATAAAAAACAGTATGATTAAATCAGCTGCCTGGCATTCAGTTTTGTTCTAAAAAAAGAGGAGATAGATCAAATTTTAAATAAGCTAACAAAGACAACATTACAACGAAAAATTAAACCTTTTTGCTGGATTGTCGAATAAAATTCAGATAAATTGTTGAATGCATACAGAGAAATTAAAATTTGCTTCAATTCCAACATTTTATTTATATTTACAAGGCCTGAATTGCTTTTGGATAGATAGCCACAGACTGCACTAACTCTGTATGGCAGGCCTAAGTACATTATCAAATCGAAAATACCTTGGGTGGTCTTGGATGAGTTTGAACAGATTCTCCACAGTAACTACTCTGTGATGACCAAAAAATTGCCTTTAAGTGAAATTATCTCCCAGCCTTTCAATATTTAAAATCGCAGGTTAGGCTCACACCAGACAAAGGTTGAAAACCCAAGTATAGGCTAGATCTTCAACAACTGTTAATTTGTGCAGCTCTACATAACACTGCAAAGTAACAGCACTTTCAGCTTCAGGTTTTTGAGGTCTAAGGATGTGCAATATTGGCCTATGTACTCTAATAAAAATACACATTTTTGAAATAAAAAGTAATTTTAAATGTATTAGTCATTTCTATGCTAAACTGTGATAAAAGGTCAATCTTCTAGAACTGGCACATGGAACAACTAACAGTTCAAATGAATTTTCAAGACACTATTTTCACCAAATTACAATAGAATCCTACATCAGCGATTTTTTTCTGGTACCTTCAGAAGGAGTTTTACTGCATAATACCTATGAAAACATGATGTTTGTCTGTTGCCTTAAGTCCATCTTGAATAAAAGCTTCAGCAGTAGTCTCACCTCTGGACTGAAAGAGTACTTGTTAGTAGTAACCTCAGCCACTTCTTTGGGTGGTCTTTCCAGCACATCTTTCTTCACTGGTTCCTAAGAAATCAACAAAAACATGTAACCATTTTTGAAATACTGCTAGTTACCCATACTGTAGCAAGTAATCATTTTCAAAATTAAATGGTGCAAATAAATTTTTCTACAGAGATGCAAACTAAACCAAAAATAATGGCTAGTCTATTGTAGAAAAGCTTAAAATGTCACTAAGTAACTTTAATGCACAAATAGATTCTCATATGAAGTACTTGCTGACAAGCTACTGTGCAAAATGCATACATGCTTTCTAAATTACTGTGCTTAAATGCTTAGAAAATGTAACTTCTCTCTTGGAAGACTGTTATATAGACTACTGTGTCTAACATAAAAAGAAAATCCAATTTCCAAAACCAGGAATAGAAAATTACTTACCTGCAATTGCTCTTCCCTGAAGATACACACTGTGATAGACCACTATTCTTTAGTCTGTGCTTTCACCCACAAGGCAGGCACAGACTCATAAAAAGCCACGAAGTCAAACACAAGTACACTTTTAGAACTCCTTCAACCATCAGTTTATTCAAGTGGAAGGAAGAAATATTCCCTCCTATTTAAAAATTATATAGGTAGATTAATAAAAGACTTCAGATCACTCAGCAGCGTATGGTGCTTAGGCTAAAAAGGATATGAAAACAGCAATTTCTTCCTGCACTAGTTTTAGATCAAAGAGCTCATTTATTGATTCCAAGCAAAGCAAAGCTGCAGGCCCTACCAAGTTGCATCCATATAGCCAGGGTGGGCTTGATGTACAAAAAAGGCTGCACAGCAGACTCAGAGCTGCAGATTAAATACTTGCTATGCTGTATAGCTTCTGCACAGCACAGCAAAGTCTGGAAACATTCAAGTATTTAAAAAAAACAAAACAAAAGACAAATCGAGAGCAGAGCATTTTGCTTGCTGGAATCTTGACTTGAGAAGGCACAAAATTCTTTCCAATTTTACGTTCCTATGTAACATTTCAGCAGAACAAAGGTTCAAAGTGTAAGGAACAGTATCTTCACCCATTGCCGAACTGCAGACACCAGTGAGGCAGCCCACAAACAAGTAGAAAACTACTGGGGAAGGAGGGCAGATGGGAGAGCAAACCCAAACTCAGGAATGGTACTAAGAGCAAAGTAACTGGAATGGAAAAATGTTTTTCTGCAGCCAGAGTAGAAGGACAGACTAATGAAATGTCAGAGAGAAGTCTGAAGGCTCCACTATTTCATGCAATTGAGGTGCACTTGACCAAGATTTATCAGCAGCAGAGAGAGATAGCAAATTGACACTACTCAGGAGCACAAATCTTAAAGGACTACCAATACACCTGAGAGTCTGCCTCCGTGAATAAGAAAACCTCATTCACACACTGAACAAGAAAGGAATCCTTTCATAGCCTGAGTGGGCACCCATACTTCATCTGTTGGAAAAGCTAATCAAAGATTACTGGGGATGAGTATGCGTTCAGTATGGAGAGCCTGTTACACTGAACTTCAGGGAAAATAAAAATTAAGTATTTGTCATTACATAAATCTTATCATCAATATGTGGTATATTTTTCCAAAGATCAAAGTTATATATTTTAACCATTTGTAATAAAAGCAGATTCTGAATACTAAATGTCTTCATCTGCAAAAATAGGGTTTCAAAAGTAGGCTGGATTTTAGAAACTAGTTGCCAAACAAAACTCTTTAAAAAAAATTGCGAGCATAACAAGTCTGAAATATTTTTAACTACTTTCCTCTATATTCATGAACACAAATGGTCTATGCAAAACATAAATAATGCCAAAAGACAATTATTAATTTTGTTTTCAGAAGCAGCAAAATGTTTACAACAGCCTGGTACCATTGCTTTTACAGCTGGCAATACCTTGAATGGCATGGCTAAAACAAACAGTCTTTCAGAATAGCTTACTACTCAAGGGCAGGAAGAGTGATAGAATGTAGCCCTAAGGTTTCAATAGCTTGAAAGCACCAGCACACTGCCGACTGGTACAGGGCCTGGAGCCACGTATCTATATTCATTTCAAGCATCTAATGCCACAGAGCACTGAAAAAAAGTTCTCTCAGGTGCAACATTTCCCTGCATCCTACTTCTGGCCAGCCAGCTCTGCCAGTTGGCGAGAAAAGGAAAAAAAGAGCCGTGAACCTACCTAACCTTTACACCACTGCTCAGGGATGGAGGTATCACATACACCACCCCCTCTACTCAAGCACTGATAATGTGATTCAATCAGCCTTATCACAGGAAACAGAAGGGAATAGCTTCCTTTTCTACAACATTATCTTTTGTTACAACGTTATGTATTGAAAAGGTGCAATCTGAGCTTAAATTATAGAACAGTAGAACTCTCTTTAATTTTCAGTGCAGATACAAAAAAATGGAGAAAACACCAATACTGGTACGTCTAATTTGTTAAACTCAACAATATATTATCATGACATTATCTGAACAATCTTTGGAGTCTGGGTGTTGAGGTTTTTTTTAGTGTTTCCAACTTATCAAGACTTTCATCATAGTTAGTCTAATTTGCTTTTAAGCCATCAAAAGGCCTGTTTCGGTGATCATTTCCTGCTTTCATTATAGTGAAATAACAAAATCTCATACAACTCCATATGTAAGAAACAATTTTAAAAACAAAAAAAAATCATAAGGCAATATACGAAACATCATCTTAAAGTGATATTACACGAGGAAATGACCAAGTTTCCCATGAAAATGCTTACGGCCATTTTTCTTGAGATGGCATCCAGCAGCTCTAGGTAAGAGGAACTACAACAATATTGCAGCAGGTGGAGCTCGACGCCATCTGTCTGTAGCTCGGCTCCTCCGGCAGACGGGAAGCCCTGGCGTTCCTGCTCACTGCCTCGGACAGCTCTACGTGTGTCCTCTCCATCTTTACAAAGAACATCGAAGGCTCTTAATATATATTTGGATGAACAAGTTCTTTTTAATAGCTTGTTTCAGTCAAAACCCACCACCTGTAGTCTCGAGATTTTACCCTAACAACTCAGGAATACTTCCACTTTCTCCTCTAAATAATTCTGAGATTAAAAATTGTGCAGCTCTGACAAATCCTTCCTTTTATTAAACATTCTCTCAATTTCACATACCTCCAAATCTTGTTGTTGAAATGTCCCAAATTGGTAGCGTATATGCCAGCTATATAGCTGGAGAATTAAGGTACAATAAACATTCTTTTAGGTTGTACTTTTTTTTTTCCCCTCCTTTAAGCTGGCAAAAGAACCTGTTTCCTTTGCAACTCCTGAAGTTTTTTCATTCTGGGCAACTCATTAAGTTTATATGTTATTGTCAAAAATAGCAGATTGACACACCTATTGCACTCTTCTTCCTTCTAATACATCACTTGAATAGCAGCATTATGATTACATTTGCAAACTGTGAATGTGTTTTGATGAAAATAAATCAGCACAGCCTCATCACAAGCCAACATTTAGTCATCCAAATGCAGGATCAACCTGGTGAAATACATATTTTAATTTTACAAAATTGTTCAGAAAGCTTTTGTGAAGCACTGCATATAGAGATGATTACTGCTGTTCTGCAGGTGGGATTCTAAATATTGAATTTTTAAGGCAGTATTCTAGCCAAGTACTCCGGATTTTTTTTTTCCCTTCCCCTGGCTTCTTTTACTGCTGCTTAGTGCTGACCCTTTCTGCCCTCTCACTAGAAAGTGGGAACATGGAACAGACATCAGGACCAAAAGAGAATTTTCAATTAAACACAAGAGGCTCTGAGGCAAAGGACTTCACTAAGAATATACTGCAGAAAATTAAGATTTCTTTAAAAGTAATACTATTTTAGTGCTTCAGCTTAAAAAATATCACAACTAAACCTGCAGATACAAATACACATCAGCAAGGACAAGATGCCCAATTTGTTAAGGTTGTGCTGTACCATATCAATAATGCAAAGCACTTTGCAGTTGAGAATCTCTGTTGCCAAGGGAAGCACTTAAAATCTATTGCAGCAGCTTCCATTCCTTGGTCTCTGGTCAGAAATGACCCTGATATCGACAGAAAGGGGTACTCATCCCACTGTTTTGCCATGAGTAGTTTTAATGAGTGAAGGAGTTCCAGTCATGTTCGGCCTCCTGCACTCCAGTGAACACATCACTGTCAACGCAGACATATCAGGAAAATGGAAGGAGACAGCTGAGAAGTGAGAGAAGGCTTGTCTACTAGTGAAGGCATGAGAATGAAATTTGGAACAAGTAGATTCAGTTTCACCTCTGTCAGAAAATTCCTGACATGCTAAATAAAATATTTAACACCTTATCCCAGCTAGCAGAAGCCTTTTTCTTTTCACCATAACAAATTTTTGTACAAACTCTACAGCTCATTGTGCCTCTACTCCTCACATCTCAAATGGAAAAAACCCTTCTCTTTCATTAACATCTATGAAGTATTCTCATATTATAGTGATGGAAAGCCTACGTACAGAAAAGCAGCTATTTTCATAACAAAACCTGCTCAAATAGCTTGGTATTGCTTATACCATCAATTTCCCTCTATTTCTCGTATTCCTTGGGGAAATACTTCTTATTTTCTTGTCTCCAAAGACTATTTAGCTAATTCTGATAAGTTTGGTAAGTTTTGTAAAATAATTGGATCAAATTAATCTCAGTTGTAATACCACTGTTGTTAGTGCATTTACCCTACAGTTACTTTTAACCCCTTAAGCAACTACATTATTTCATCTGACATCTTTATAGTCTCCATAACCTCTTTTCATTAAGATGATTTGAGAATTTTGAAATGTATCCCTGGAAGTCAATGCAAATAAGCAAGCAAAAAAATTATCACTTCTGTATGACATCTCTCTTACACTGCTTATAATTCTGTCTTCCATTTGTCATTTACATGGTCTCTGGGCAACATGCCAGTAATTTAGGTATATGCAACACTTTCAAAGTCTCTTATTCATATTTTTCGTTGCATGCTGGCAATAATAATATTACTCAGCATTAGCTAATGTTTTCTAGATACTTTCCCCTACTGAAGTCAGAATTACAAGTATTCTCACCAGATCTTCCAGAAGACCAAATGTCCCAAAGACATTTTGGATGACCAAAAAACCATTCTACTAGAAACGAATGTAATCTGTCCTACACTGAAAAAAGAAAATCCTTTTGTGCCACAGTAGTGCTCACTTCCTTATTGCATTTAGTAAAGTTTAAAACAGATTACAAAAGTGCTGAAAAGAACCCTTTGGGCACAAAGGACACTCAAAAACCAGAAACATCTACAAACATCTCTAAAAAATTAGTTTCTTACTTCTTCTAGTCTAACACAGGATTTCTTATTAGAATGCTATGCTAAGAACATGAAAGTTCATGAACTAAGGCAGGAGTACCTAATAAAATTATCAGATCAATATCTGCTACAGAACAGAGTCTCTATTCAATCCCAAAGCAACAAACAGAAAAAGAACATGCTATTCTGCTTTATTTCATAGTCAGAACAAAGTTAATTTGAGAAAGAGTTGGGGGAAGACACAGCTGGAGATCAGAGTTATCAGCCTCAGGAAATTCACAGAAATGTAACTGAGAACAAATTATCTCTTTAATTACTTTTGACCAAATCAATAAAAACCATGGGGGAAAAAAGCATGACGACTGCCACCTGGTAGAGGACAAAGAACACTGAAGTTGAAAACTACCACAAAACTAAAATACAGCCATGTTAAGAACAATCAAAGCACTTCTCTTACAGAAGAAAAAAAAAGAAAAAGAGAGTGAAGGATATTAGTTCGATAGACAAGCTGTGAAGATTGTTAACACTTTACTATGTTGTTTGCATTTCAGATTGTCCCATCATTACTCAGGGATCAGAAAATAAATCCCAAGAAACCCCAAGATCTCCTGTTTCCTTCTGAACTTCCACGGTTTCTCCCACGCTGGCTTTTATTCACTAAACTCCAGTGTAGGAATTATTTATTATTTAAGGTGCAGCACTTGTTCTACTCAGTACATTAATAAACCAGAGCAAGATCTTACCTCTTCTCTGGCCTCATGCCCAGAT
The DNA here is from genome assembly GCF_023634085.1 of Falco cherrug. Lineage (NCBI taxonomy): Eukaryota > Metazoa > Chordata > Aves > Falconiformes > Falconidae > Falco > Falco cherrug. Next base: position 91,035,231 of record NC_073697.1, read on the forward strand.
ATGAGCAGTAATACTCACACCTGGAGGTCACAAATATGTAGCTAAGCACAGCTGGCTCTGAGTGTGATGGATGGGACAGTCTTCTGGCTAAGCAGAGACGGACTGGTTACTGGGGCTGCAATGGCATCCAGTGGCAGTGAAGACCCCAAGACCTATCTATCTATAATACTTACAGAGTCCCCATTACTATAGTAGGTTAGCAGTTTACTGCTTTTAAGACAAAAATCCTCACAATACTCTTGTCAAGTAGAAGTGTGGTATTATCCTCTTTGCATACATGAAGAATGAAGGTAGAACAAGATATGTGACTTTTCCCTGGTCACATACAACATATACAGTAAGAGTGAGTTATCAAAAGCAGGTCTGTCAAGCCAGAAGCTTTCATCTCAGTCTGGAAGTCCCAGATCCCCTCTCCCAGCCTGGCTGAATCTTAAAGCATTTGCCATTGTTACTGAAGAACATGAAAGGAGGCAAATTACTGAACCTCCTCTCCTTTTTCCTCAACCACGTTTTAGTTTAACAGTACACAATTGTTCTTCATGTGGATGCTGAGCACTGAACTTAAAGTGAATTTCAAATGTGCTGTTGACACCTTGCCCTCTGCTGTTTTCTCTGTCTCATCACAACTCCTCGTGGACCTTAAGATTCTTCAGAGTTTCAAACAATTCCTTTAAAAGTCTTGGCATTTATATGTGAGGAGGACAATCTGTTTACTTTATGGGCTGAGTAAAAGATACTTCACTGTGATGTGACTTTACTTGGATTTGTTCTTGGAGAGAAGCAGGGTGGCCATTTTCCATCCCCAGAATTCTGCATCTAGATTCATAGCAAATATGCTGAGATGACTGGCTCAACTGACCAGTTAGTGAACTCTTCACAAGGTGTCTGACAGCAGTCATCTGCTTTATCCTGCTCCACAGTAGAGTCAGTTTAGCTTGAAAAGAAATTCTGTTGTCTAGTAGAAACTAAGGAAGTAGCATCAAGGCGGACTGTATCTAAGCCATTATTTTTTCTGATATCATCTTCTGCTTCTTTCTTACAGGCCCCTACAATCAGGAGTTACTTCAGCTGGCAACAGCAAAGGACTGCAAAATGCTAAACTGGCTCAGGAGCCTGAGACAAAGTACCCTACTGTGTAATAATCTTCACAGTACCCTGCGTTGTCTGAATAGCTTAAATGTTTCACAGAAGAACAATCAGAATTAGCAAACACAGAGGCCTTCAAAACAATAAAAAAGGTAAAGAAATTAGGTGGTTTAGGAAGATGGTGGTATCTCACAGGTTTTTAAATAGTAAGCTGTCTTTGAGATATATTCTTTCCCTAGCAGTAACTAATGCCTTCTTCCTCTCCTGCCCAGCTTATACCTTAAACTCATGCATAGACTAAGACCTTCACACAGCACCGATTATGTATAACCTCTACAGACCAGACAGGATGGCAATGAAGGATCAATCAATACAGCAAATTGAATGCCTGTGTTATCTAGAACAGTCATGTTGGCTATAATTTCAAAATTCTTGAAAACTCAATACTACAACACTTTTTCCCCCCCAGGAATATATGTCTTACAGTTTTTTAATAGATCTTATTAAAATGCAGACATGCCTTAAAAGTTATTTACTTTTTCAGTGAAACAGAGCTGACTTCTACTAAAAGTACCATCATTGGCCCAGAAGAAAAAAATCACAACTCAGAAAGATGAGCTACTTATTTCACTGTCAGACCTACAATGGAGAAAAATTTCAAGTGACAACATAATGCAGACAATGCAGTGAGATATGCTATATAGCCTGAGGTAAGAGGAACTGGGGCTTTGGAGACTTTTTTTCTTGTAAATTGCTGTAGCTCACTTAAATAAATGGATTTGGGGCCAAAACCATTATCATCACTGCATCCGTTCACACAGAAATGCATTCTCCGAGAGGTCCTGGAAGTAAACATGCACCACTCTTACTGGTTTTGTCGATAAATAGAAAATCTCATTCTGCAAAGACTGCTAGGCGAGCATATTTCATAAGATTTAAAATCATTTTAAACCCCAGCAACAAAGAAAAACACATTAAAAAATACAATATGACAGGCTTCCTGGCACAATTTTCTCAAACAACAGCTGGCCAAGTACACCAGACTCACAGGAAAGAGCTAGCTGCGCTTTCTAAAGGACATTTTTTCAAACAAACTAGATCCCAGAACTCCCTTGATCTTAAGAAAGAAAAAGTCTTTTTTGTTGGCATAGGGACCGGAAAACTATTGGTAGAATGAACAATGAATTATGGTTAAATTCACCTCTAGAAGAAACTGGGCATGTATAAGCAAGACCAGCTTTACCTTATAAATAGAACACACAGTGGATCAGTCCCAAGAATGTCTATGTCAAGCTCTGAGACAGTTACTTTCATAACTTCTTTTACACAATGTCTTTCATGCAAGAAAGGAGTTCAAAGTTATCAGCTTTATGTGGCTGATTTTGCTTTCCTGATGTCTCAGAACACCCAATAGCTTATGTTAATAAGGTTTATTAGAATCCATTTCATTTACCTGTATTTGGGTTTAAAAAGAAAGGAGAAAGGGCTTAGAGAATTTTCCTGGTACTTAAGAGTCAAATTACTGGATGTTAAGTTTCTAATTGCGTGAGCTAGCTTTGTGTCTACCCAGCACTTATTTCTAGAATGTCTCAACCTGACAAGCTATACTTATTTTTTTCCCACACAGACAAAGCCAGCTGAAGTCTGAAAGCCATTTGACATGAACAATGACTTGTTAGAAGCCTCGTAGTGAACTAATCTGATCTCTGGGCAGCCAGACCCAGAAGCGGTTCACACCCTGCATGTAAGGACAAGGTGACTTTGAGAAACAGTTCTTAAAGAAGATGGGCAGCACCAATAGAGGCTGGGAGCAGCAATACCACAGAACACCACAAGTTTATTAGATTAAATGTCTTAGCTTCCAGAGCTCTACAACACTGGTTGCTCACTGACAGCAACACTCCAAACTTTATATCAAAATAAATATTTGTTTGACTGTAAGGTACTAAAGTGGTACAAAATGTATTCAACATTTCCATGATTAAAATTGGTTACTCTCAGGTGACAGTAGAATAAGTTTCGGTCCTTCTGTGTAGGCAACTGAAGAGCTAGAACTGTGATAATCGGAAGTCTAAAACACTGTAACTGATCATAATTTCAGATTGCATGACCCTATTTGCTTGCAAGGAATATGCAAGGAATAACGTGTTTTACCATGATTCTTCCCTAGGGAAAACCTGAATAACTGGAATAGCCATGGTGATTTTTGCTTGTATTTTTATATGCACAGGATGCAAAAATAAGCCAATAATCTTCATCTCTATCCTAGGCTTTACCTTGGCACAGCAAAAAGAATGGACATTACTAAACCGCTTCCACAGTAAAATTTTAGAAAGTCTCTCAGTTATTAACTCTTCCCATGTTGAAGACTGAGGGTTTCCTATTCAGGATTGGGTAGGAGAGATTCATCTTGGACTTCTCCAATTATATTCTAAGCTAAGCAGGATTCAGTCACATCAAGACATACTTACCAAAGCCCTATTGCAGTAGACAATTTATTTGTTCCACATACCCAGTTTGGTAAGAAGCTATAGAGTCTAGCACAGCCTTAATCAGTGTGAAAGACTACTCACTTTATTTAAAGGCCTTATAAGTCTTCGGGATATGTCAAGAAACTAATTTCTGGTCAATCCATATGGATAGTCTAGAATTAGCTGTGGGACTATGACATTCTAGTGGAGCAGCAGAGTCTTAGACTTAGGATAAATGCTTAAACTAATGTGTTGTTTGATAGCTGTTTTTTGCCGAGTACTACCTAAACCTCATATAACAGCAGCCTGAAGGCGTTGGAAAGGCTGGACAGCAATATTGTGGTTCGAGAAGAAAATATCAAATGTATAGGGAAAGATTAAGCCTGAACTTGTTAGAGCAATTGTTTCACTTATCTTCCCAGTTCACTAGTGGCACTCTTAAGTGTTGTTATTCTGGGAACACACTGACTCATGTTTCTGTGGAAGTAAATAATAGAAAGCCAACAACATTAACAGAAAGTTCAGCTGATTAAATATCACTTTCTCCCATCTATGGCTTTCCTAAGAAAACTTGTGTGAAGGAGAGCTGTGCTAACAGATTGCTTTCCAAGTAAGAAATCTAAGTCAATTATTACTCAGGCCAAATAGTTATCAAAACTAACCACTACAGAAAAAAAACATAGCTGTTACCTGCAGACCTTGAGCTTTTGGCAAACAAACATGACATGCAGTTCAGGGACAGGGGAGGAAAGACAGCTAAGACTCAGCGATTAGGAAAAACAAATTTCTGCAGAGAAATGTTAGAGAAGTTTAGTAACAGCAATTCTCTTCCATCGTCACAGTACTTTAAAACATTTTTGAAAGGATGTAGTTTTCTAGCCACATCAAGATAGATAATATCCTAATGCACAAATTACTGCTACATATTGCCTCCTCTAAGAATGCAGACAGGTTAATCGGAACCTCTAAGAAGACTGGCAAATTCAAGATTTTTGTTTGGAGTTACTCTGCATGCAGAGATACACCTAAGGTCAGAATGTAACCTTCCATATGGAGTAGCTAGACAATAATATAGTAGGATCATTATGGAATTTATCCATCATTTTTTCAAGTTATGTTTTGTCTTTCAAAATTTAAACTTCTACATTTATCTTGCACATTGTCTAATCTTTTAGATATTCTAAATCATATTTTAAAAACTCAGAAGATTGACTTTGTATAATGAGAAATTTAACGACCTGTAAAATGAATAGAGTGCATCTGCCAGCCCTAAAAAAAAAAAAAAGGTCATCTTTTCACCACATGCACATCACATTGTCTGACAGTTCCATTGTTATTTTTCTAGGCAGCTGCTCCTGTTGCTTCCCTAACACAAACACACATTTTTGGATGCAAGTTGAAGATTAAGATTATTAAAATGCTTAAGTATTTCATAAAATATTTTTCCAGTAACACTTCACATAGAATAAACAGAGAGTATATAATGGTTGCTATATAAATGCACATTCTCCCCAGGTAAACTGTAAAAACAAGCGTTTTACAAACAAAGAGAACCAAATTCTGAACCACTGTTTAATTTCACTCAAGCGTATTTTTGTCAAAGGGTCAAACTCCCTGCTGGAATAAAGATTCTAACTGAATTTGTATTTTGACAGAGATTAATACGGTGCATACAGCAACAGCAGAATGAATGTGTATCCACAGACTGGCTGGCACCAACTTTATCCATGGCAAACATGAGACAGATCAACATGTCAAGAAAAGGATCTTAGTGACTATGTTTTATGCAATATTACAGAGTATCCTTTAATCCTGATACAAAGTCCAAAATACCCTTTTATCTCTACCAAGGTCCTAGCAAACAGCTCTGCATGGGTTTTAGATGTAACATACTGAACTAAAAATGCCCACTCTATTAACAGTCTCTAATCTCTACTAAAACTTAAGCATGCATGCACACACACATCCCCCTTGTTTGTACCTAGCATAGCCTGGATCATCAGATTAAGTTAGTTAGCATTCTGGCATAGATTTGACTAGGTTATCTGCAGATAATGCCCTATATAATTTCATCTGTAACTTACAAATATTAATATTTAGGAACTACTCTACAACTCTTTCCAAACTGCTAACATCTGACACACATAAATAAGGGAATAAGCCACAGCTAAACCACCAAAATTTGACTTTCCAAAGGACAGCTATTTTCAGAAGCATTTTGTGATAGCCGTGCCAGCTGCACACACAGACTGCGTTACATCTGTGGCCCATTCTCCTTAAGCATTGTCTTTGTTTTGATTTCCTATTTTGTATTCCATTAGTTTTAAGGCTGTATGTCATACTGCCATTAAATCACTGTTTTCAAGCAATAGTGTCTTCCAGCCGACCTCAGAGCAAAAACAGCACAAAGACTTACATTCATACAATTCACTGTTACAACCAATAGTTGCTGGAAAGCCTCACTCCAAAGCCTCTTACATAGCTAACTTGCTCTGACTCATCAACTATTGTCACACACCAATTCGGATCTCACAGATACAAGCTAACATTAATTTAGGAGAACAGCTGAAAGAGAAATACCTAAAGGGCAAAAAATTAACGTATATAATATTTTACCAGAAGTAGCTGTCTTAAAAGGGAAGGATTCAAACATTTCTGATGAGCTAATGGAAATAGCAAAGTGACTGCTTGGAAAAGGTTTGATGTTTGGGGTTTTTGGGTGGGGTTTTTTTTTTTGTTTGTTTTTAATGGTTTTATCTGCTTCTACTAAAAGATGAAGCGAGCTCACTGTCAACAAGAGCAATTTCTAACTGTCAGAATTGTTGACAGTCAGAATGTTGTCTGTTGACAACAGACAGCAAAGTTGAATGGATTGCATGCTGCTGAGCTTCTAGAAAGATTCAGAAAAAAAAAATTAAAAATACAGCTTTCATCCAATGGACCTGGATAGGGATCACTAGGATCCTGCCAAGGTTTAGTTTCTCATTTTTGATGAATTAACATCATTGTTTATAGTTCAGGCTGTTGCATGGTGACACAAGCTTTAAACAGTGTGACAAGAAACAAACCCAACCAAACAAATAACAATTTCAAGATACAACAATGCCTCTGATGCGAGTTTAAAATAAGCTTATTTTACAGAAATTCACCTATGAGCTTCACCAACAATGGCAGCATTTGTAGAGGCAGAGCTTGCAGCTGAAGTGCCTGAGAACCCTCCAGTGACAGTACAGCTGTCTGCACAGAGGATTCAGCTCCCTGAACTGTAATGAGCAATTTGTCTCACAGTTTTGATCCACTGTCAGTTTAGCTGACACTGACTCCATAAATTAATTTTTAACATTGCAGGGTAACCTAATAAAAAAAAAATAAATACTGAAGCACTGTTCTAGATACCTGTAGATAACCTATCACCTGCTGCAGGTGTTAACAGAAAAGTTAAATGTGTTTCTATTATAGTACAAAGGTTCCCAGTTTCTTGAATGCATAAATACATAACCCTGAGACAAATTATCAACAAAGTAAAGCAGCATAAAGAACAGAATATTTTAGCCATATGCTCCAAGCTAATACTGTGTTGGTCCTATGTATTTGGGAAGC